>NC_081350.1:8541475-8716641 GCF_029784015.1 Lycium ferocissimum
CCTCGAACCCCACTCTCACCCTGGTGCCTCGAATATAATCTTTGGATTGGAAGAATTCCAGTCAATCGTAGGCAGCACAGCGTAAAATTCCCTCACACAAGTCTCATTGTAAAGCCTGGGATCCTCAACCAAACGGTTCCATTTAATTTGATCTAATCTGGCAAGGAAATTTGGAGCCTGCTTGTCTACGTTAGTCATGTCAAAGCCCCACTCTAATAGCAAGGTCATAGGCAGGTGCTGCAAATGTAAACACTTGCTCTCAGGAGTTGGAAGTTTCTCGTATGAGGGAATCTCTTCTTCTCCTTGAACTTATTGATTCTCTTCTTGGTTCTGTGACATCTTTCCTATAAAAGAATTATAAATGTGTTAAATTCATGTCTTATCAGTTTCGTATCATTCTAGTAAGAACAACTTGAAAACCCGATCGAAATCTTTTCATGTCGCTTAATTGTTCAGCAGTAGAATCTGCAGGTGTCGCTATAGAGCGGTGCCGCCATAACGAGCCTCTGATCGCCACAGGGGTCCTGTATAGAATTCCTAAGGACCGTTATAGTGGTCGACCAAGCCCCACAGTGGCACTGCTGCGGTCAGCCAACCACTATAGCGGTAACATCGTCCCCAGAAAACCCAAGAACCTTTCCTGATTTTCAACACCAAATTTTGACTTAAAAACTTGTTTTTAGGCACGAATCGAGTAGGAAACTAGTATGCATGCAGTTCTAACCCTATTGAAGAGCGATTCTAACAACAAACAAACCCAAATTTCGAGAAAATCCAAAAGCCTTCTTCAAGGGATTTTCTTTACGATGTTCAAGTTTTGTGGCCTAAATCAGTGCTATGACTATGCTACGTTCGATGGGGAGATTATTCTAATTTATTAATTAGTTCCAATTCCTCTTATTTTACGTCCTAGTGGGTCATCAACTAAAACCCAAAAATCCCAACTTTGAACTACTAAATTCGGTCTTTCTAAGCTTGTTTACTTGGATTTTCTATTCTAATGTTTAACTATGGGATAGGGGGGACGAATTATTACCTTTGTTTTGAAGATTTGAGAGAGTGGATGAAAGTTGAGATTTTTCCTTGAACCTTCCTTTTCCTCTTATGTTTGAGAGCAATTTACGAATGAGAAGCTTGTTTTTGTGTTGAGTGGAAAGGTTAAGGGTGTGGGAGAGTATTATTTAGGGTAGATTAGGAGTGGGAGTTGAACTGTTGAGGGATGTGGAGAGAAGTTTTCATTTATGTGATAAGGGAAAGGGAAGGGAGAGAGGCTACTGCCTCTTTATATTCTGTCTCTGCGATTGCCACTATAGCGGTAACCTTACCGTCGCTGCAGCAGCGTTGCAGCGGTCTCCTATGCAGCTGTAGCGACATCTTTGTAATCTCGTTCTGCCGCCGCAGCATTTCCCTTACCGCCATAACGATGCCACCACGACGCTTTGGCAGCCGTTGTAGCGGTCAGACCAAAATTTCGTCCCTACATTCTTGATACGTTTCAAGGTACTTCGAGCTTTACACCCGCATAGTGGACCTCTAATTATTTTCTCATTGTCTTTGAGTTCTTCTTGTTATGTTATTTTAGGAAACTTATGTAATCCAGCGACTCCTATATGTTCGTAGTTAGAGTTCAGTTTGTAAGAGTAGGTTTTAAATCACGAGTATAGTGTTGGGTACACTAACTTGAAATGATCTACTGTAAAATCAGTTGATTTTCTGTTGAGTTATGTCTGATTACGCTAAGTCACGAAAAGTTTGCGGCTACGTTATTCGTAGTATTTCTTTCCGTTAAGTTCTAGATACGAAGGTATGGACATACAATTTATGATCCCGACTGCGAAATATGTTACCCGTCCGTGCCTGTTCGTTCCCTTTCCATTCGAGGATGAACGGTTGTTCAATTGGTATCTGATGTAATGACCTGTTTCGTCGTTACTATGAATTTCAAGAAAACCTGCAACTTCGACTCTTTAAAAATGTCTTCGACTCAGTCATACTTCTGGAAATCGCTAACTTGATCGAACTCGTCATGTGCATTGCGTGAGAGTATTGAAATTGGGCCACCAGGCCCAGTGGAACCGCCACAGCGACTAGAATGCCGCTACAACGGTGGCATTGTAGCGGTGGACTCACCGCCGAAGCAGTTAGGTGGATTGGTCGAGGGACCACCACAGCGGTTCCTAGCCGAAGTGATTCTCAGACAGCTATAGCGGTGACGTATAGTGATTTTCCCTATTTAAGAGTTTATTTCGGGATTTGGCCCCATTTTCTCAAAACCCTAAAGTTCAGCCGCCCCTCAGTCATACTTTTGGGAGCTCAAATTCATATCTTCTTGGGAATGGTAATCTTTCTAACTTCTTCTAATTATTTGTTTCACATAGCTAATTGTTTCTAAGGTCTTCACCTAGAAAGCTAATAAAAATGGGTATCACCAATCCCTAGACTTAAAAGGATAAATGGTTAGCATGTTCTTAATATGAATTATATTGATTTAATATCTCATGCTTAAAACCCTATAATAGTTACTAACTTAGATTCTCATCTTCTTCTTAAATTTGTAAATAGGTTTCTTCCATGAATCTTGAAAAGGGGTTTCTAAAGAATAAAGTTAAAAATGGTGACTTTACCTAGGTAGTGGTTTAAATGGTTGATTTTATTTATGAATGGAGGTTAATAAATCACATAGCTTTATTATGATGGGAAAAGAGTTCATTAGTAATGGAGGCCTAGAGAATCTAGAGATATTCTAAATTCCCAATTTTCTTTATCAATCTGAATCTCTTATAAATGCTCTGATGATGATTCCTATTCTTGGGTCTTATGATTGTCTCAAGTTCCTTCGTGCGGGTTACTACGTGATGAACAAATTGAAGATCTACGGATGTTCGTGTCACCCGCTCGGCCTCGAGGTAGGTTACGGCTTCCTTTCTTGGTAGACTCTGGTTAGATTTACATATTTGTGTATTAGAAGAAATGGAGAATGCATCTATAGGAATCGAAGATTGGGATGGATTCTTAGGATGGTACTGTTATGTGATATATCTTGTTTATGATATTGTAGTATCTTACTTGCTGAGGTTTGATATGAGGATAGCGTTCTATTTTGGCTGATTGTGTGGCCTTGTGCATGATATTGTTGGTGTGCCCATGCTTGGTATTTGTGATATTGATCTGATTATTGACATTGAACTCATACATTGCACGCATTCTCATCCTTCATGATATATTGTTGATACACTGATGATACTTGAGGAAATACTGTGATGAGCTGGGCTCAGTTGAATGAGAGTGACGTGAGGACCGATATTCGATGGTTGTCCCGAAATCGAGGTTGTGCGTAGCGATTCCCGAGGTTTGTGTCGGGATCATGAGGTAGCGGTATCCGAGGTTATTGCCGGACCATGAGGTACATGGACTCCGCGGGTCCCCCATGGGTTGTGCTACCGAGACGTTGATATTTTCGTCTGGAGTACATGTGTACACAGCATTGCATTGCGTATACATTTCATACATTATTGCATTGCGTTGCACTATTTCTTTATTGTGATATTCTTGTGATGTTTTTATGATATATGGAATTTGGATTGAGTTTTTGTGATTTGACACAGTGGGGCTTAGTTGCTATAGCCATAGGCCATGATATTGGATTACCATGTTAATTGTTCGTTGGTTTAATTGTATATGTAGGTTTCCCAAAATTAGGTGAATAACGGATATCGAATGACGGAATGACTTCCAATATTAAGATTGAATAGCGTAATTGTAGTTGACTTGTGATACTTGTGTGAAACTGTCTATTGTACGCTAGGGGACAAAGGGGGGGGGGGGGGGTATGATGTAAGTTAGGTAAATGGATTACTAGAGAAGAGTTAATTAGAATAAAAACCTTGTTGTTATGACGAGCGGTGGGTAATGTGCGTTGTTGACCTAGTTTTTCTTACCATGCTTATTTGTGAATGCTTTTACTGATATGTTCGTCTAACCATTGGCGGCCTATGATGCTTACCAGAACTAGTGTTGTACTGATATTACTCTTGCTACATCCCTTTTGGGGTGTAGAGTTTTTTAGGAAATCGATTGTTGGAGTTTTTCGAAAGCTGCACGGTACATGTCTTGAAAGTCTCCATCCTTTGTATTTCGAGATGGAGGCTGAGTCTTAAGTTTTTTTTTTTTTTTTTTGGTATTCCGATTCAATATTAGTCACTCTTGTACTAGTCTAGACCAGGTCTTGGGGGGAAAAACTGATTCATTGAATTTGTTAATTGTTGTAAACACTTCCGCTAATTTATTTGAATATATTGGTTTGATTTCCGCTGTTAATTATAATTTATCTTAAAGCAATGAATTTTGTTTTCACTTGCAATGGTTTGTTTCGGTTGAGGGTTCGCCTACCGAGGTGGGTATGGTAGGTGCCCGCGCGATCTATAAATTGGGTAGTGACATCAAATTATTATTTTAATCAATATTCCATCTGTCCTAAATTAACAATGACTTTAGCTAAAAATATTTATCCCGAAATAATTATTAATTTAGATAATCAAGATTAAAATTTGCAGTTATTTTCAACTATACCCTTATAATTCTTTTTAATATTTCTCAAGTCTAAAAAAACATTTAATAAACAAGGGTAACTTCGTAAATAATATCTTCTACTTATTATGTCTATTAATGAATGTGAAAAGAGCAAAAACAAAAATTAAAACAGGATGGAGTGAGTATTTTTTTAAGGGGCATGAAAATATAAACATGACAAGTAAAATGGATCAGAGGGAATACATTATTTATATACTTTAATTATTATTAGATTAATTTATGTAAAGACTCTAATCAATGTTATAAATATTGTAATATAAACTTGAAGTCATTGAGAATTTTTATTTTACTAGATTCTAGAAGATGAAAAAAATGAGTTTTGTCAAAAACTCTTGCTACATGAAATTATAAGTGAAATTAGGACTTAATAAACACCGATTTAATTTATTACTATCAATAACTAAGAAATTACATGCTCACAAATTCATAATAATGCCAATGTTTTTCGAATTATGATCTTCGTCAAGTAGTAATTATTAACATATTTTAAATGATGTTATTTTACAGTATAGCAAATCACTTGTAGTCCCTGTCATATTTTCCAATTCTCCAACTAAACTTCCTTCCTCATAAATAATTTTTTACTTGAACTTATCCAATTATGTGATTACAAACTTTAATAATTATGAAGACTTATCAACAAGACATGTTTAACATGTCACTAAATTATATTAATTATGAAATGAAAAAATGTGAGACAAATTATACTTTTTAAATTTAAAATACTATTTTTATATTTTGAGTTTGGGCCCGGACTTAGCACGGGCATGATGAAACTAGTCTTTACAATAAACATCAGCCTTGAGCTGCTAATTTATCTTAATGAGGGGCAATAGTAACCAATAAATGCTATCCTTTAATGTTGAATTGTAACGTCAGCTCCGAATCTGGACCGATTATATAACGTTAATCTCATTTGACCCGTACCAGCTGCTTCGTAATATTTGATCCGAGCTCCCGCGGGGTCACCTCTTCTGATCAAACCAAGGGTCACAACGTTGTATGACTTCGTCCGCCACGTGTGAAGTTTAAACAACCCATTGAATATCTTTGATTATCTCATCCCGGATAGGAACGAAATGTGTTATAAACTAAAACCTTGAAAACGCATGTGTATAAAAATTTCTTCGGTACAAAATCTTCTGGTCAAATGGAAACATAGGGATTAACACCGACACCGTATATATATTCATGCATAAACAGTCTTATAAATATCGTGTTGAATGTTCAAACTCCATCTAGAATTAGAATTTACAATCACTTTCTTTTTCAAGACTAATAAATGGTCTAAAACATGAATAACTCTTTCCACCTAAGAAACTATTGAAGAAAACTACAGTAAATTACTATAGTTGATAGATAAAACACTCACTCTCTCTCTCTCCTTTTGCAGTCATTAGTCAAGAGTTAACCATGTACACTTCAATTATTAGAATTTGGACATTGACTTGCGCATAGTATTTTGGATCAATTATGTCAACTTTCATTTCACATATTGATTTTACACCGCAAAAGAAAGTTCAAACCAAATTGATATCTTGTTATCAGACACATAAATCGGTCTGTTTAAAGATGTCCAAGAAAATTCTTGGTAGCTTCGAGCGAGAATTGTCTCTGTCTGTATAGTTTCGAGGAAGCTAGTGTGGTACTAATAGCAAAGGTCATTTTCAGTCAAATCACATCTGTGGTTGAAACAATTTTCTTGATTTTCTTCTTTAATTATTTCTTGTTCATTAGAAGATAAGATTAGTTCAAAGCATCTTGAATATCAGATAAACAAGTCTAAAATTTGGTGGAAGACTTTTCCAACGATGACTCAGTCCAAGAAGTACAAAATTATCAGCTACTATTAATTACTATTAACCAATTCTATTTGTCGATCTGATAGGGGAAGATGGATACTGAGAAGAGACTCTATGAAGCTGCAGTTGAAGGAGATGTGAGAGCTTTACAAGAATTACTTCAACAAGATGCTTTGATTCTTGATAGACTGACCTTAACTTGCTTCAATGAAACTCCTTTGCACATAGCAGTGATGCGCGGGCATATTGAGTTTGTGAGGTTAATTCTTGCTCAAAATCCTCAGCTTGCTGCTGAATTAGATTCGCGAAAGTCATCTGCTCTTCACATAGCTTCAGCCAAAGGGCGCCGGCAAATTGTCAAGATGTTGTTGTTGGTGAATCCTGAAATGTGCCTGGCTTGTGATCGCGATGGTAGAAATCCTCTACATTTTGCAGCAATCAAAGGTCGAGTTGATGTCATCAAAGAACTGATACATATCAGGCCTCGTGCAGCTTTAGGAACAACGATCAATGGAGAAAACGTCTTGTATTTATGTGTCAAGCATAATCAGCTGGAGGTTCTCAAGGCGCTAATGGAGATTGGATGGGACCATGAGTTCTTGAATGCAAAGGATGGTGATGGCCACACCATTTTGCACTTGGCTGTTGCTGATAAGCAAATTGAGGTATGACTTTGCTCCTTAGAAAAGAAGTGGCAGAATACATCGACAGCCCCTTAAACTTATCACTAAATTTCATTTAGACATTCGAACTACGACATGTTTCGATTAAGCACATGAACATTTGACAAATTGTTCCTATTAGACACCTCCAACTTAAAATTCTGAAAAAACTTTTGCGTGCATTCTCAAGCGTCTATTAAGTAGATAGGTTAACTAATTAAAATAGGTCGCCTTTAATCAAATACATTAATCTCAATGTGCCATAAAACCGCATGCATTTTCCAATTGATGTTGATGTGTATAATTAAAGGATTAGACATATTTTATGTGATTTGACGGTAAAGGCATAAATACGAAAACCGAAAAAACCGGACCGAACCGAATTAATTCGGCTTTTTCGGTGTTCGGGTTTCGGATTTTCGGTTCGGGTTCGGTTTTAATTTTCAAAAATTTTTCGGTTCGGTGTTCGGGGTTTAATATTCGGTTTTTCGGTTTTTTTCGTTAAACCGAAATATTATATATTAGCCCAAAAATATTAAATAGTTAAGCCTAAAAAAATAGGTTCTCTTTCCTTTATCTCTAATTCAAATATCACATTAACTTCTCACTCTCGGTTCTCATAGGTGCTTCAAAGTTCAAAACGGCGCTTCTTCCAAGTTTCGGCGGCGACGGATAAGTATTTCTCTCTTCCAAGTTCGAGCGGTTACCTTCTTGTTCTTTACTAGATGGTTGATAAGACTTCCTCTTTTGATGTGAAATATGAAATTACACAAAACGGATGGTTTTGCATTGCCAACATTTTATATGTGCTTTATCCAGCTTCTTGTTTATATACTTTATTACCGGCTAGTTTAATAACTTTTTCATTGTGAAACTTCATGTGTGACATTATCATTTTAATTTAAAAGGAATACTTCGAAAAGGCAATTAAGCGTTTCGGACAACATATTGTTAATTTCTATTTTTACTTTTTTCCTTTATCAAAAAAAAGAAAATGGCAACTAAGAATATGCTAAACAAACGATTAATATACGGTTCAACATTGCATAAATTTTCAATACAAAGACATGAGTTCTTGATAAGCGATAATCCAAGCTTCGCATTCCTTACCTAGTATACGGTAGCCACCTAAAATGAGTATAATGTCAATCCAACTTAAATTATATATACTTGTCATCATGTGAAGAAAAATCGGTGTGGCCCATTATTTAGCAACAACAATACCAAACCGTAGCTTGAATTGAAAACATTACGAACCGAATTAGTTTGGTTACACACTTTCAAAACACCGAAACCGAAATAGCCGAACTAAGTATCATATAATAGCGCCTCTCTATAACAGCCAACTTTTTTTTTTTTTTATATTTTATTTTTTTAAAAGCATTTCACTTATGATAATAATTAACCATCTTTGTATCTTTTTTTTTTTTTTTTTTGGCATATAATAATTAACCATCTTTGTAAAAATAGAATATTTATAATTACCAATAATAAGTGTAGAGATTTTGACCAAATATTTGATCATTTAATACACTATTACAACAAAAAAAATATTGTATGAATATATATACACACACACACACACATCATTAAACGATTTTTCTTCGTTATACAAAGTGTGATTAAGTTTAGAATTTGATAATTAAAAATGAAAATTATAGTTTATGCACCTTTTTTGCCTATAACAGCGAAATATTATTTAAATGTCAATGTTGTTATAGGTGTATAACAGTCATTCTCTATAACTGCTGAAAATTTTCGAACCCAACGATATTGTTATAGAGAGGTTTGACTGGCGCTTGTGATTAGGTGGAGAAACCTTTTCCAAAATATGAATCAGAAGTGTCTAAATAGCTATCGATATATTCAGCCAAAAGAATTGACTTCATTTTCTAGTAGTAACTAAACCACTTACCAATCTTGCAGACTGCCAAGTACTTGCTAAAGACCAATCAAATAGATGTGAATGCAATGGATGCAAATGGGAATACAGCATTAGATATTTTAGCACAGAGTTGGAGGGACATGACTGATCTATCCATTGGAGAGTGTCTTAGAGAAGCTGGAGGCTTAAGATCAAAGGATATTTCAGTAGCCATCATTCAAAATAGTACCAAAATTTCCAATGGCTCTGGTGCAAATAACCATTCTCCAGTATCTTCAACACCAGCATATCTAGGAGAAAATCAGGCCCAAAAGCCCCCATCAAAAGGCGATTGGCTTTCCAAGAAACGCGAAACAATAATGGTGGTGGCCTCACTTATTGCAACCATGGCATTCCAAGCTGGAATGAACCCTCCGGGCGGTGTTTGGCAAGAAAATGGAAAATTGAACGATCAGGGAATGCCCTCACATAAAGCAGGGGAAGCAGTAATGGCTTATAATCATGCCAGATCGTATCGATATTTCCTCCGTGCCAATACTATTGCCTTTGTCTCTTCTCTCAGCACAATCTTGCTGTTGATAAGTGGATTGCCCTTCAGGCGCAGGCTTTTCATGTGGGGTTTGATGGTTATCATGTGGTTGACAGTAACCTCAGTAGCACTCACTTATGGCATATCAATTTACATCCTCACACCTAAGAAGGACAGTGAACCACTTGGTCAGGTCATTGAAATTGGAATTACAGTATGGTGTGGCTTAATGGCACTACTTCTACTCGGAAACACAATACGTTTGTTGCGTATATGGCAGAAAAAGAAGCATAAGATAAGATCATCAGCAGCGCGAAAATTTGCAAATTCAATTAATTTTGTCAATGTTTGATATGTTGCATTAATAAATAGGACTCAGCCATTACAAGAAATATTCATGCTTATTTTGGGAATCTCATTTCATTGTCACATGTTAAAAGAGTTCAAAAGCATAGACAAGTCCAACCAAAATAAATTGGTATTCTTTCTCAGTTTTCGCCATGCTAGCTTTCTAATTGGAAAAAAAGAAAAAGTTAATCAAACAGAGCTTCTTAGCTTCACTGTGCATATGGTTTATGTTGGGAATAAACCCGCCACAGAAATAATATTCACGGTATTTACAGCGGAATAATAATGTAGCACTGTGATATGGTTAATCAACAAGAATAAAAAGAGCGATAATGACACCAAGATTTTTACGTGGAAACCCAAAAAGGAAAAAATCACGGGCCGAGAGGAGCAACTGATATCACTATAACAAGAATTTTACACTTTGTAGGTCTGAGTAAAATACTCCAAAGACCACTACACACTCAAAAGAAATAACCCTCTTTTAAGATTTTCCCACCTCACTATAATATTGCTCACACTCTCTATTTTTCTTCACAGACTATTTTTCTATTTGTGAATGCCTCACTCTTCTTTCTCTCTTTGTTTTGTGTGTGTTACAAATGGAAGAAATGCTCTCCATTTAAAGGAGAACAAACTTGGCCTCCAAGCACAAAAAGAAGAAAAAGAAAAGGACCCAAAATTTGTAATCCACAAATTTTGCCTTTGGCTCCAAGAATTTGCATTTGGCTCCAAGTATTTTCCTTTGGCTCCAAGTAAGAATTCAAACCAAGTAAATTGGCACATGACAATTACAACCAAATGGGATGGATCTCATCAATCTTCCCCTCCAGTCCCATTCACCTGAAGGAGGCAACGCCGGGCTTCTAGTTTGAGTGCATGCCGACAAGTTCCTTGCATAGCTCAAACTTGTCTTTTGGTACCACTTTCATGAACATATCTGAAGGATTCTCACTTGTAGGGATCTTTTTGACCTGCATAGATCCGTCCTCTATCTTTTCCCGAATCCAGTGATAGCTCACATCAATATGCTTCATCCTTGCATAGTACATGGAGTTCTTGCTCAAGTCTATTGCACTTTGACTATCACAATAGACGACATACTCCTCCTGATGCAATCCAAGCTCTTGAAGGAACCATTTCAGCCATATCATCTCCTTGCCAGCTTCGTAGTGGCAATGTACTCGCTTCGATTGTGGAGAGTGCGACACGCAACTTCGACCGCCGTGATATAGCTCCCCACAAAAATGTGAACAGGTATCCGGTAGTAGATTTACGATTATCAAGATCTGCCATATCGGCATATTAACCCTTCAAGCGGATCAGATCCTCCCAAACACAAACAGTCTCCAATAGTACCTCTCACGTACCTGAGTATCCATTTAACTGCTTCCCAGTGTTCTTTTCTAGGATTTTCAAGAAATCTGCTAACAACACCAACTACATGAGCAATATCAGGTCTAGTGCATACCATTGCATACATGGATGCTTGTTGATGAATAAGGAACTTTGGCCATGCCATCTTTCTCCTCCTTTAGTGTAGGACACATATGCTTGCTCAACTTTAGATGAGCAGGAAGAGGCGTGCTGACGGGTTTAGCAATCCTCATGTTGAAGCGTTCTAGTACATGTTCAATGTACTTCTCATGAGATAGCTACAACTTTATGCTTTTTCGTTCTCGAACAATCTTCATCCCGAGAATTTGTTGTGATGGGCCCAAGTCTTTCATGTAAAATGACTTGGACAAATCTCCCTTCAACTTGACATTCAGCTCCTTATCTTGTCCTACAATTAACATGTCATCCACATACAATAACAAAATAATAAAGTTGTTGTCAGAAAATCTTTTAAAGTATACACAAGGATCAGAATAGGTCTTTGTGTAAGTTTGACTTTTCATGAGTGAGTCAAACTTCTTGTACCATCACGCCGAGTGCCTGTTTTAACCCATAAAGACTCTTATTCAATTTGCACACCATGTGTTTCTTTCCTGATACTTCAAATCCTTCTGGTTGCTCCATATAAATCTCCTCTTCCAAATCTCCGTGAAGAAATGCAGTTTTCACGTCCAACTGCTCCACTTCAAGATCTAGGCTAGTTGCTAAGCTCAAAACGGTTCGAATAGAAGTCATTTTGAAAACAGGTGAGAAAATTTCGTCAAAATCAATACCTTTCTTCTGTTCGAAGCCTTTTACCACCGATCGAGCTTTATATCTGACCAGCTTGCCATTTCCATCTTTCTTGAGTTTGAAGACCCACTTGCATTTGAGTGGTCTTTTGACCTTTGGAAGTTCAACCAGCTTATACGTGCCATTTTTCTGTAGAGAATCCATCTCTTCTTGCATGGCTTTCATCAGCTTTTACGGATGGGAGCACCTCCTTTACTTTCTCGCTCCCCCTCATCACTAATGAGGACATACTCTGAGGACAGGTACTTGGATGACTCTACCCTTTGCTTTTATGATCTCCTCAGAGGTTGAGATTTTTCTTCTTCTTCCTGAGTAGGGTACTCCACTTGCTCGACATAATCATCAAGTTGCTCCCCCTACTCAACAATCTCACCAAGTTGCTCTCCCTTCTCGGCAACCTCGTCGGTCGTACTTTCTGCACTTCTGGGATGGTTAAAAATAGAAGGAATGGTAACAAGGTTAGGGACTATACCATTCTTGGTCTTCTCTGACATATCATCAGCAGTTCCAACTTCACTTTCTCGGAAGACTACGTCTACGCCGATGACCTTTTCTTTATAAGATCCCGCGATGCACCCGAACTCCTCATCTCCATATCCGATGAATATGCAGGGAATGGATTTATCATCCAGCTTTGTTCTCTGCTCCTTCGGTACATGTGCAAAAGCTCTGCAACCGAACACCTTCAGATGCGAGTAGGACACCTCCTTGTTGGTCCAAACTCTCTCTGGGATGTCAAACTCCAATGGAACTGATGGACTCCTATTGATCAGAAAAAAAAAGAAAAAGCTTCACCCCAGAATGACTTAGGCAGTTTAGCCCTTTTGAGCATGCTTCTTACCTTCTCAACAATGGTGTGATTCATCCTCTCAGCGATACCATTATGTTGTGAGGTTCTAGAAACTATCTTTTCATGTCTAATCCCATGGAATGAACAGTACCCTTCAAATTCTCTTGAAGTGTACTCATCTCGACGCTTTAGCTTTCGACCCGTCTGACTATCCTCCAGAACATGAAACTTCTGGAAAACTTGAAAACCTGATCTTTGGTTTTCAAAATATAAACCCACAATTTTCGTGAAGCATCATCAATAAAAGTAACAAAATATTTATTACCACCCATCGATTCTATCTCCATTGGACCACAAACATCAGAATATACCAAATCAAGAATATTCAATTTTCTTTCAGACGATGTCTGAAATGAGACTCTATGCTGCTTACCAAATAGACAGTAGTCACAAGGTTTTATCGTTGTACCTTTGAGAAAAGAGATGACTGATTTCTTGGCAAGAATCTGCAATCCTTTCTCGCTCATATGAGCCATTCTTCTATGCCACAAATCTACAGAAATCCCATCTTGAGTCGCATTCAATTTACCTCGGCCCACCTCGCATTTGTCATACAACGTGCCACGAGCACTCTCTTTTGTAATCACCAATGATCCCTTGGTGAGTCTCCATTTTTTGTTTGCAAAATAGTTCTCGTATCCATCTCGGTCCAAAGCGATTCCTGAGATTAAGTTCAACCGCAAATCAGGTACATGGCGGACGTCTTTCAAAACAAATGTGCATCCGACATTTTTCTTGAAGATACAAATGTCTCTGATCCCCGCAATATTTAGGTAACTTGTGTTACCCATTTTCACAGTACCGAAATCACCTGCTACATATCTGTTGTAAAGACCCATTTGGTCGTTATAGTCCTTCCGACATTTTCGCCCTTTTTCTAGCATTGATTAACTCACTTTTGACCCAAAGGGATAGTTGATACGCTCCCGAGGTGTCTAGATCGGAGTCGGGTAACTTTTTTGTGAGATATGGGCTTAAAGTGAAAAATAGTTGACCCGAAGTTACTTTTGGGTAAACGGACCTTTTTTGAAAATTCGTCGATTCCGAGAGGTCCGGATGGTCGTTTATAACTTGCGTGTATATCTGATTCGATTCCCATTGCACTCGGATGCATTTTGGGACTTGGGTTAGGAAATAGGAATGAGGTATCGGGGGTTGACTCGGTCAACGAGATCTCCGTTGGGAATTTTGAGGCCACGAGCGAGTTCATAGTGTATTTTTGTGTGGGTCTGTGTATGTGGGTTGTGAGCAGATGGCCTCGGGGATGGTTCGGGATTTCGTTTGGGACTTAGAAAAATCCCATCATTTTTGGTACCTGATGCCCGCATTGGCGGCATCTTTTCGCTACGGCGGCCATAAGTATCTCAGGGGCAGCCTTTGTTACGGTGTGCGTGTGGCGATCTTGCATGTTATTTCATTAAGTGTGTTTTAAATAAGCCCTTAGTCTATTGTTGACACCCAATTTTGGCCCTCCTTTTTGTTTAATTAATTTCACTATGCTTCTCAGTCGTGAAAATTCCCCGAAAATGAGTTTGGAATATTTTCGCTAATTATCACACTATTTTTCGAGATATATTTCGCCAAAATCAAGAACATTTTTATGGTCTCTTAAAAATGACTAAACGTCATATTTTATAATTGAAAAGGACTAAACATTTTTTTTATTTTTTATTTTATCATTCGAAAATAAAATAAAATAATAGTAATGTTGATATTCGTATATCAATATTGGCATTGGCGTTTTTCCTTTAATCTTACTTATTACCGTATTAATCATCTTTTACACTATTTTTAAACTAAATGCGTATATTAAATTACTTGTGTCATAATTTATATAGGTATACATTTTGTGGGAATTAATCAAGACGAAGAATCATATTTTAATTAATTGATTGAAATAGAGGGGGATTAGAAATTAAATTACCTATCCACAATATTGGGTCAATTTCCTTTTACCCATAACCCAAATCAGTGGCCCAACCACCCCAGCCCAAAACCCGACCGCCCCAGCCCAGTTCCCCGCCGACCCGACCCGGCCCAAACCACCTAAAAAATCAGCTAACCAAACAAATCCCTAAGTCTTTTCAGCCCCTAACCAAACGAACCCCTCTCCTCCTCTCTCTTCAACCGACGCTGCCACCCCAACGTCACCACCACCCCACTCCCCGTCACTTCCATCACTTCACCACCACCACAGCAACATCCCACGAAATCTGGTCTTCTCTTTTCCCACACTCCATCTCTGAAGCTTGCAGGCTCCATGTGCGATTTCAGCGATTTCAGGGTAAGCCCATCCCTATTTTCATCATCTCATCTGTTGAAAATATCTCCCAAAATTTCCCCCCTTTCCCTTATTTTTGAACTTCGAATTCAAGTTGTTGAAGCCCCCTCAGCTTTGCCTATAAATATCAGCCTCTATCGGCTGTTGAGGAGAGAGTAAAACATTTGGAGAAAATCTGGTTATTTTCATAAGTTTTTCTGAATAGTTAAAAATCCCCTCAAGTCCAAAAAATTGAAGAAAAATTTGCTTTACTTTCAAAAGTTTTTTTTTAGTGTAGAAAATCCCCTTTACGATTGACAAGTTCAAGTGTTGAAAATCGCCTCTTGAACAAACGCCTCCATAACTGAAAACCAAGTTGAATTTTCAGAAAGTATTATTCCTAATTCTAAGTTTTTTTTTTGTTTGTTTGGTTGTCAAAATCTCTTTTCAAGTTCTCGGCTAAAACGACAAGCTTTTCGAGCGGATTCGGTGACTCGACGACGATAAATAGCCTTAGTTCGCTGTCCTGGAGAAGGTCAGTAATAGACCTAAACCTGCTTTTCATTCCAGTCCTTAGATAATATGTAGTTGCTTGGACGTTATCGTCGTTTGTTTATTTTCTGTTTTAACTGTATGGTTAGAACCTGTAAATCTTGTTTTCTTGTTTAATTTTCTGTTTAAAGGGTGTTAGAATCAGCTTTCTTGTTATTTTAATGAAAGATCGATATCTTAAACTTAAAAGACAGGAACTATGACGTTTAGAAAGGAAACTACTGATTTGCACAAGTTTGAATTAATCGAAACTCGCTGATGTTGGAATAATGTAACCTATAAATCTTTACTTTATTGCTAAAAAGAGGTCAGTGTTTTCCCTGCCTGCTCTACTTTTCGAAATTTGGAATTTTAAGTATGTTGAGATGCAAGAATATGTCGCCAGTTATGTTTTTTAGAGATGTTGTAAATCGCCTAGTCTTTCATGTTCTTCTGAAGAAATAAAACGCTCGAATAAATTACTAAGAGACTCTGTCTCTCCTCTACTAGCAGATATCATGCTCGTTAGCTATTAAAATGTGAATGTGTGTTTTGTTTCGTGACCGTAGAAATAGAACGTTTTACCTACTATTCAACATGAGAATATGTTCACTGGTTAGTCTATCCTATTTTCATGTCGCTGTTGTTACTCCATTTGAATAGAAAGCATGAGTTAATTTAATGCTTTGTTAGTTTCCATTTTATTCCTGTCGTCTCCATTGCAAAGTATGAGTTAATTAGCATTTCCTGCATTTTTTTTTTCATATTTAGCCTTTCTTCATTTCTCGCTAAAAGTCAGTTGGTTTATTAGTCAATTAGTGTGTGTTAAAAATCTGAGTGTTTTAGTTCTTGTTTGAGCAGAAATTCTCCTTCTTCTTTCTTAATTTTTCCGGTTCTGTTTGGCTGTGTCGTTTTTAGCTATTTTCCTAGTTAAGATTTCTGCCTATTTAAATTCTGTGTGAGTATGAGTTAATGAACTCGATTTCATGTTTGTTAGCGTCGTTCTGATTTTTGTAGGAATTCAGCATGATTAAGTTTACAGGTTTAGATGTTTAGCTTCCTTTAAATTTGAGTGAAAAGCATGAGATTATTTCCCTTCGCTGTTTTTTCCAGTGTGCTCAACTCGATAGAAAACGTTTTTTTGGTTAAATACCAGCTTTGTAATCATACTCGTCTTCTCTTCGTCTTCAAATTTGTAAAAGTAGAAATGTAGTCGTTCAAGTATTTCTCGTCGTTCATTTGGTTTAGTTGGGCTAGAATGTGTTCGCTCCTCGTTTTGTTGTAAATTAGTTTAGAACGACTAATTTCGTCGAATATGTATTTAACCCCGCCGCTACACTACAAAAGGTAAATCGCCTAACTCTTGAAATTTTCTTTTCTTAAATTCTAGTTCTTGTTTGAACTTGTAGAACCGGTTGTTTATGTGTTTAGCTAAGTTTTAGTTATGTGGTAATTCTTCCAGTGTTTGGTTTTCTTTTTGTTTGTAGTTGATATTAATCACCAGTGATTAGCTATGTGATTATCTTGTGTCGATAGGCTTATGACTTGTTAGCATAATGTTAAAATTACTTAGTCGTCCATAATTTGTTCAGCTTTGGTATGATTGAATCTTTGTCAACACTATTAGCTAGTTATTACAGCATGGATTAGCTACCCCATTATCAGTGGATTAGATCTTTAGTTTAATAATTTTTCCTCCTTTTCCTTTGTCACTTAAGGACTATTATGATTCTGTTCTGGATACTAAGGAATAAGGTCTAGTGTTTCCGAGAATCAATAATTTTGTCTAGTAAATGTGATGCTTTTCCATCTCTTAATTTGCTATAAATATTTTGACCAAAACAACGTGTGGTTGTGTGTTTAAAGAGGGGTATGTATTCCTAAGAAAGTCAGTTAGTAGTAGCTTCTGCAATATACTCAAATACTATGAGATGTCTATATCACCTTCATAACAGGATTAGTCTCGAGGGTGGTTTGGCCTCCAAAGATTCAAGTAATTTTGTGCTACTGTGAAGTTTTAATGTTGGCATCTGTAATGGCTCTTTATGTTCTTGAATATGTAACTCCCTAAGTCCAATCTGGTCGTCATGAGTGATGTTTAAAGAGTTAGTTTACTCGTATAAATAGTTTTACTACTATGTGATATGGGCGTAAGCTCCTGAACTGTTTTCTTTAACCATTTGAGACTTAAACTGTTTAAATAAAATGCTTTGGGGACTTGGGGTTATTTTATTGTAACCTTCTCCCTTTCTCATTTTATTTTCATCTTGTTTTGGTTATTTTTTTTTAAATTCCAGTTCTGTTTCGATATAGTCTGTTAGTATTTTCATTTTTCTGTTATTATTCTCTTTGTTTGGAATTTATAGTTTCATTTTCTGCTTTGTTTAATACCAGCATGATTAGTTGAGCGTTAATTGTGTAAGTTCAGCATAAGTTAGTCGATTCGATTTTGTAGTATGATTTAGCTTTGTTTTGGTTAGTATAAGTGCTTTAGCACCATTCTAGTACAAATATTGTGAATATGAGGCATCCTTATTGCAGCTACCATGTTTAAAGCTCGTAAAGATGTTGCAGTTAAGCATGTCTTTGAAGAATTAGATAAAATGCTATTTTAGCAAATGATATTTGATGTGTGTCACTGTTAGAGTCGTAATTTCCAGCCATGAGTATGAGTTTGTTTTAATTTGGATTCTTCAATCAGTTCTTACATAGGAAGCCAGTGTGCAATAGTGAATTCGCTTAGTTGATTTTGTAAATTTATATAGATATAATCTATGCTACTATCAAAATATATGTTACTGGTTTAGACTTCAGTAGAAGAATAGTTTAAGGCCTTGCTTGCATACTGAAATATTGTTTCTGCCCCAAAATGTGATTTTTTCTGCTCTTTGTTTCACCTAGAGAAGTTCTTTTCTTCAGTTATGTGGTAGTCAGTGTTTAAATTCTTATCTTGGTTCAAGTATGCCTGTGTCTTCCAATCAAGCAATATGGTTACCTGGAGTGTATGGATTTCTAAGAAAGAACAGTTCCGAGTTTCCTTTTGAATATCCTACATAGTCATTTGAAGTTGGTGTCTGGATGAGAATCAAGTTTAATAGTTTTGAAGGATTCCAAGTAATTATGTTGTCAAAATCTCCTTGCTTTAGGTGATATATATGGGATAATGTGGTAACTGCCTTTAGATTAATATAAGAGAACTAGTATAAGTTCTCTAATCTTAAAATATATAATGAGCAGGTTAATAATTTAGTTCAGCCTAAACACTTGATTAAGAGGAGATGGGATTCCATATTTCAATTTCCAGAGAAATTATTGTTTTGTTTGGTGTGGTGTTGAATTGGCATTTGAATGAGCTCATGTGTTTCCTGTTTCTATTTAATCTAGTGGCTTAAGGGATCAATTTAGATCTTTCTTTTAACTACGACTCATCTCCAAGTATCGACCCTATCCAAGTAATGTAATTTTAATATTGCAAACGATTAGCATGTGTTTACTTTCTTCCAAAGTTCTTGAATTAGGTAATCTGCTGATGGTAATAATTATGTGTATCGAGTTAGTGAATCATCCTTTGTGGAAAATGGTCATATGGGTGCCTTACATGTTGTCTTGGAGTCTTGCAAATAAAGGTGTGAGCATGTCTGAACAACCTATTAGCATGTTTAAGAATTTCGAGTGAACTCATAGTTGCATTATGTTCTGGTCGTATTTTGGCTTAAAAGTTGATGTACTTTGATCTAGATGCTCAAAACCATTTGAATCATGTCTAAAGTGATCAGTTGGGACAAAGTTACTTATCTCGGATTGTTGTATCTCCCCCTCTGGTGAAACTTTAAAAACATGAAAGAAGGTTTTGGATGTGATCATGGTTCAAAATGTTTGTGAGCTAATTTTTGAGACGGCATACTAGATTTTTTGACGTAGCAAATCTTATGACTTAACTAGATTCTGGAAATAATCAGTATTTTGTGCCTTATTGTTAATCATAATTAGCATTTGATGTTAGTTATTTCCATCTGAATATTGGGATTGTGACTCTATAACCTTTTTTTTTCCTCTATATTTTGATGGGAGCATTTGGAGTCAGGGCAACTCCGGATTTTGCCCAGAATTAGAAGAAAGCAGTAGCAGCTACATTCACGCGCGCGTCTAGCTGTCCCCCCCATTTCGTGTCAAGAGTCTCCGTCCCTCTTTCTCTCTTAAAATTTTTATATCTTTTGTATTATTATACGTTATTTGCACCCTCTGACTAACATTTTTTTTTGGGGTTTGTATCGATAAGATTTTATTTCTTGCTTGTTTGTGAATTCGTAAATGGCCGAAGTTTGTCGTTGGTCATTTTTCTTTAGATGTAAATCTTGGTTTCCCTTTAACTTTGCGTATTTCACAGGTTATAAACACCTTTTTTTTTACTAATAGATAAGGCGGAATTTTTCATTTTTTTTTATTTTTCTCTTTTCTTATTCTCTTCTTTAAAGTTAATTAACGTTCTCTTTTTTAAATCCATTTTAACAAAATGAGCGATTTAAATAGGGTTTTAAAAGGGATAAGATGCTTGGGTAATCCTTTACTATTTTTATGCTAACATATTGAACAAAAGTTAGATTCATTAAATTTAAATGAGGAAGTTATATTAGAGCCCGAGTATAGTGGCTAGAGTTATAAGGTAAATATTCCGATTTATATACACGTACACATGTATTATCTTATTTTGTGTAACGTGTGTCATGTCACATAAATAGCTATTTTCAAAATATGACGCACCATATTTACACATTATCTTCTAATCCTCGCTTCTATACATATTATATATCGATCCTCGCATCTTCTATACTATATTATACAAAGAAAAAAAATCCCTATATATATATATATATATATATCGCATTTTTTTACTACTTCCTTTCAATAAACGGCACCATATATATACATTAGTATCCTATAAAAATATACACCCGTTTATTCTACATTGAACATACTATTCTAAATGTTATATATATTTTTCTCACCCATGCATCATCATTATCTACACAAAACGTAACATAATCATCTTCAAATCTCGCTTTTTACAAGTCATTTGATAGTTGGGTAATTGAAATAGATAATAATGCCTTAGTATTAATTAAATTATGTTTAAAGACCGTTGTTGCGGTCCGTTGTGTCAAAGATTAAAAATGGAGTTTACATTTTTACGAATGGTTTCCTAATATTTTCCTAAAATTAGCATTTTTTAAACATAGTCATAAGTTGTGAACTAGTTTTAATGTTGTGACATCTATCATTTATTGTCATTTGAAATTAGATTGTTCTTGGAGATATTTGGAGAAAATTCTTGGGGTAAATCTTTCTAATCCCTTTATTATTCCATTAATCCTAATCATCATAGATTCCCCCTTTCCTTTAATAATCCCTTAGTAATGGAAGATGGAAGTGGGTTTTGATGAACTTATTCTCTAGGCTTATTAATGATTAAATTTATGGGTTTTATGCTAGATTTTGATGAATCTAAGGTTATTAATCATATATCTTCCATTATTAGAGTTGAATTCTTGAATCAAAGAGTTAGGGTTTATACCAAATTTTGAGGGTTTTGTTTGAAATTAGGAATTAGGCCTATCCTTGAGTTAAATCAGCAATTGGTAGTTGGATTATGATCACCTAGTGCTTAATTTGATATTTTGCTTCCGATTTTCCCCTTTTGCCCTTGTGAGCCCATTTCCCCAATTTCTAGGTTAGATTGACCTAAATTGAATAGTAGCAATATTAGTATCATTCTTCATGATTTCTAATCTAGATTTCGAATATGCCTAGACTACTTTGGTTCTGAGGCTCAGCGGAAAGGTAAGGCGATAGAGTGATTTGTTGGTGTTGCTGTTCGGCCATCTAGGTAGGTTATGACTTATCCTTGGTGAGACTTCGTATAGCGAAGCACATATTCAGACTATATTATCGGAGACAATATGTGAACTTCGGGTATGAAGTTGGGTTGGATATTGCCTTAGGTTGCCTCCGTGTGTGTCAGCTAGCCACCCCGTTGTGTTGTGATTTGGTTGTTCTATTGTGTTGGCTTGATGCCATGAGTTGTTGATAGATATTGGGTCGTTTTATCATCTTGATTATGATATTGTTGGCGTACCCACTGTTGGTACTTGTGATTCGGATATATTATTGGCGTACCCATTGTTGGTACTTGTGATATTAAGCATAATTATTGATGATGATACATGCATTGCACGCACTCTCAATTTTCATGATACACTGTGGAGATACTGATGATATTTGATGAAACACTTTGATGAGCTGGGCTCGATTTCTGGAATCGTTGATTGAGTGAGTGCATGGACTCCGCGGGTCCCCAGAGTGGTGCCCGTGAGAACCCCCCGTGGGTAAAGATCCGGGGTCCCGTCTCTCTGTTGGGAAAAGATCCGGGATGGGTGGCACTTAGACTCCGCGAGTCATATTGGGTTGTGCTACCGAGATGTCGATATTTCCATCCGGAGTACATGTGTACACAATATTTCATGGCATTGCATTGCATTCATACACTATTGCATTGCATTGCATATGGCTTGATTTTGAGATGTTTTGGTGTTGTACTTGTGATGTTGGATTCAGACTTGGCACATTTGGGATTAGATGCTTTACTTAGGCGATGACGTGTACTTGGATTCGATTACATTTGATTTATACTTGTTGGTTTGTCTGCTTATCTGCTTTATTATCTGAATTGTGTTAGCTATGCTTAGTCGGCCGATGATGCCTACCAGTACTGTTGTTTTGTACTGACCTGCACTTGCTGTATTCCTTTATGAATGCAGAGTATCAGGTTGGATCCGCTTCTGTTACATGTGGCTGATAGTCGCTTCAGCATTATCTTCGAGTTTCCAGGGTGAGCATGGCCGTTCGCTGCCTTGAAGACTTCTCTATCATTATGTCCTATTTCTATTCAGAGACATAAGACACTTTATGTATTATTATTCCAGACTTGTATTATTTCCCTTTTAGATGCTCTTGTATTACTCAGACTAGACCCTGGGGGTATTATTATTATTCCGCACTATTCTATATATATATATATATATATATATATATATATATATATATATATTATCGTGAGACTTATGTATTTATTCTATTCTTTTGCTTGACTTAATTATAGTTGGGTTAAGGGTTTGCTTACCGAGGTGAGAGAGGTAAGTGCTCGCACGGCTTATGCCAAAGTGGGTCGTGACATTTGTAAAAAAAATCTCTTCCCAGTGTGGCATGATAAGATGCTGCTGTGTCAACCACCCATTCTGACTCTGAACCTGCCAAGTGCATGCATTCCTCTTCCTCGTTTATGAAGAGGACAACATTATGATTATTTTGCACTATGGTAGTTGTGTTGTCGTCATTCTTCTGGACACTGCTTTCACCTTTGCTCCTTTTTAGATTTGGACAATCTCTTTTGTAGTGACCTGGTTGGTAGCAATGGTAGCAATTTCTGGCTTTTGACTTCGATCAGATCTTAGACTTCCCGCGAGCTCCTGATCTACCATAGTTGCTCGTACTCTTTTGGTAACTCCTGCCTCTACTTTCTGTGATGAGAGCCTGACCATGATTTTCAAGTTTCTTTCTCATCTTGTCATTGAGTAGAAAAGCTGATGTGACATCTTTCAGCTCAATTGAGTCCTTACCATGCAAGATGGTTGTTGCCAAATTGTCATATGATGAAGGCAACGAGTTCAGGAACACGATGGCTTTATCTTCCTCCTCTATCTTTACTCCGAGATTGGCCAGCTGCATGATTAATCCATTAAGCACATTTAAATATGACAAAAAATTTGTACCTTCACCTATATGCAGGGCGTATAATTGCTTCTTTAGGTACAATTTGTTTGTCAACGTCTTTGACATATACAGGTTTTCCAACCTTGTCCAGATACCACATGCACTTTCTTCGTCGATGATGTTATTGACCACATCATCTATTAAGTGCAATCTGATTGCACTAGCTGCCTTTTCATCCATTTCCTCTCAACCCTCAATTTTCATGAATTCGGACTTTTTGGATTTGCCGCCTAGTGCCTTGTGCAAACCTTGTTGGAAGAGAAGATCCCTCATCCTTCTTTTCCATGTTGAGAAACCGATTTCACCGTTGAATTTTACTACCTTGTACTTTACTCCAAACATTTTTTTTTCACTGTGCATAGTACAACCGACCACAAAAAATATTTCTATAAATGAGCAGAATCTGTGCTCTGATACCAGTTGTTGGAAATAAACCACGCCACAGAAATAATATTCACAGTATTTACAGCGAAATAATAACGTAGCACTGTGATATGGTTAATCAACAAGAATATAATAGCAATAATGACACCAAGATTTTACGCGAAAATCGAAAAGGGAAAAAATCACGGGCTGAGAGGAGCAACTGATATCACTATAGTAAGAATTTTAAACTTTATAGGTCTGAGTAAAATACTCCAAAGACTACTACACACTCAAAAGAAATAACCCTCTTTTAAGAATTTCTCACCTCACTATAATATCGCTCACACTCTTTATTTTTCCTCACAGACTATTTTCCTATGTGTGAATGCGTCACTCTTCTTTCTCTCTTTGTTTGGTGTGTGTTACAAATGGAAGAAATTCTCTCCATTTATAGGAGACCAAACTTAGCCTCCAAGCACAAAAAGAAGAAAAAGAAAAGGACTCAAAATTTGTAATCCACAAATTTTGCCTTTGGCTCCAAGCAAGAATTCAAACCAAGTAAATTGGCACATGCCAATTACAACCAAATGGGATGGATCTCATCAGTTTATACATTCACTTTGAATACATGATCTATTGGGATATTCAAGAAGTTCTCTTTTCTAAACATCTGTTTACTCAATCACAAAAATGAAACCAGAAAGTATTGACAAATCAACAATACACATAATAACACAACAGAGAAATTTCTCTGCATCAAACCTTCTCCTCTTACCAACCAAAAAGGGAAAAAAATTCTACATATGGATGAAAAGAAAAGAGAAAAGGGCAGAATTCAAAAAGATTTGCAAATTTGGTTTATTTCAATATTTGATTAGTCCAATATCTAGGCTCTGTAGCACAATCGTCTTCAAAATACAATGTAATGTTTTGGATTTATGACTTACATTTGTTAAATATCCTTTTAGTCTAAGAATATGCAAAGTCATAAGGAAACTAAATCAGTGTACGATCAAACACAGAAATTCGCTAGTTCATTTTTTAATTCCTGAATTGTGCAATCGTTTTACGGCTCTTGTTTAATGTCATAAGGGTCATATTTGATTCATTTTATTACCTAAATGAGCAAAAATAAGAAGTTATAATGTCGCGATTCATTTTCGTGACCCGCGACTTCCACCTTATTCATCATCATAAAGCATTCTCGCATTCAAGATGCAATCATAACTTAAATGAAAGCCAAATATTCATAGCAGCTGAAATCGTAATATGCGACACAAAGGCTAAAACCGAACCAATCTCACGGAGTATAGTCAAGAAGCATCTGAATACAAGATTTAGGGACGTAACTTGAAGACAGAGAAAAACTTAAAGGAAATATATAGTTTGAAAGATGGGTGTTCACGGTTTGGTTAAAAACCGATCCAAACCGAAAACCAAAACCAAACCGATATTTACTTGGGTTAGATTTATTTTGGTTTTGAATTTTTAAAAACCGATAATATTTGGTTTGGTTTTGATTTTACTAAAAACAAACTGAACCGAACGACAAATTTTATACATAATTTTTATAATTATATATGTACAATATATTAGTTTTTATTAAGACTTTTAAATAATTTATATAATTTTTAAGCAAAATTTTATTTATCTCTAATAGGCTAATGAAATTTATACTGTAAGCTGATTTTAAAAAAGGAAATCCATGAATTTAAACTCATTTATTCAAAGAAACAACTATATGAGATTTACTTAGATTTTTTTATTTTTTTTATTTATTTCTTATAAACTTTATTCACTTAATTAAAATCATAAATCTTAAGACATTTTCTTCATAATGCAAGAAACTATAACTACCACAATAAAAGTGTAATAAAGGATTGTAAGTTGGAAAATGATAGAAAAATCTCTCCTAATTGTAGAAAAAAAACATGAAAGAGAAAAATACCATTAATTTTCTTAAAAACCGACCCAAATCGAACCAAACCGACTACAACCAAACCAATGAATATGTATTATATTTGGTTTGGTTTGATTTTAATAATTTTAAAAACCAACTAGATTGATTTGATTTTGGTTTTAACCTAAAACCGACCCATGAACACCCCTAAATACCACCACGACAGATATAGTGGGTGCACCTCAACTGGATCTCTAGGAATGCCATGAACTAGATCAGACATAACCCCACGACAGTGCTAATAGAAGGATCGCAAAGAGAAATAAGTGGAGCCACAAAGACCTGGTAAAATCACCGACTCACCCTTTTGTCATATACCTCATGGAGCAAGTCTTCAAAATGTTATACATGCATAAACAAAGTATAGCACACATATATTAGGCTAAAGTCATAAATTGACCCTTAAACTATACCCGAAAAGTCATTTTCACACTTAAACTTTAGTGGTGACCTATTACACACCTAACATATAAAAAAGTGATACTAATTACCCCTCAGGACACCCAAACCCCAGCGCGTGTGTGCCGACCTTTTTGTGCGCGTGAACAGTTATTTATTACGCATTAAACTTAAAAAAAAAAAAAAAAAAAAAGGAAAAATCATTTAAATCCCTATCCTTCCCTTAAATGGTCATATACCATTACCCCTTCATCAAATATACCCGATCCATCAAATATTAAGAACCCTAATTTTTGTCTCCCAAATTCGTGAAATCAGCCCCAATTTGAAGCAAAGGTAATTTTTTTCTCCATTTTTTATTAGCTCCTCTCCAACTAATTTTCCCTTTTGTTTTCCATTGTAAAGCTTCTTATTCTACATTGTAAAGCTTCTTGTTCTTCTGTAGGAACTGTTTTTTATCGATTTATTAATGTATGTTTTTTTTTCATTTTTTTGTATTAGTTCCTGTGTTTTTCCGTTGTTTTTACCGTGTGTGACTACCTTCGTTTATGCCTTTGGATTTCGGGTAATGAAGGTTCCATAATGGCTAGATTTGGCTTGTCTAAGATTTGTAAGGAGGAAGATGATCATGAGCTTTCTGAAGTGTGATGCAAGCATGGGTTTTTATTGCCTTTGATGACCTCTTGGACCCCAAGGAATCCGGGTAGAAGATATTGGAGTTGTCCATACTATGGTGTAAGTGATTTTTCATCAAGAATTGAACTTTTGTAGTTGGAAGTTTTATGCCTTTTACCTATATTTGATTGATTGTAAGGTGCTAGATCATGTGATTTTTATCGTTGGAAGGATGATGAGATTGATCCAAGATCCAAATTTATGATTCCTAAACTAGTGAGAAGAATTGGTGAACTTGAAGCATCATTTGAAGCTTCCGCAAAAGTTGATAACAAGCCTACTATGTCTACAAAATCTGTAGAAAGCAAAATTGATATGCAAAGCATAGAGATTGAAATGGATAATTTTGGAGAACAAATTAAGAAGATGAAAGAAAAGGAGAAGAAGTGGAAGAGCAAGCTGGCCAAGTCCAACAAAAGGGAGACAATACTTTGGATTGCCTTGTTGTGTATTGGCATTTTAGTTTTAAGTTTTGTGTTTCAAAGCATGTACTTAAGAGGTTATAATATGAAGTTTCCCTAAGAGGTTAGTGTACTTGTTAAGTCTTTATTAGATCTTGTTGGTGGTATTGGTAATGTTAATTAGAACTTCTTGGGGCTGTTGGTAATGTTTGGTTTAGTTTGATTTTTGAAACCCTTAATGTTTGGTATTGCCAAGTATGTATCAAAATTCGGAAAGTGGAAAGCAAAGAAATTCGGAAATAAAACATAAATAAATTACAAGCCGACAAAAAATTCATACATAAACTTTAAAAGTGACAAACACGGAGATCTAATCTAACACTATGATCTCCCTCTTTTTCTTAACAATGAAGACTACAGTGTTCCTACCTTGACAGGCTTGGAAACACAACACAATCCCTGTCCTCAATCCGTTAGTATCAATAAATTGTTTCCAGCCTTGAGATAGGCGCGTATATGCACCAACTTTGTACTTCATATGGTACGCGTGATGGTCGTACAAATGGTTTCGTGGTCAAAATTTGGAAGAAATTCCAAAACGTTATTAGGAAGGATCTGCAAAAAATACATGTTAGTACTAAAACTAAAACAATTGAAAATAAAAAATGATCTCGTCATTATGAAATTAACACGTACGAAGTCATCATTTTCAACGTACGATCTCGTTAACGTTTTCTCGAAGTATGCCAGCATTTTGGACTGAAGACTCATCTTAGAGTGAAGGGTAGAATGAATGAGAGTTTTAGTGAAAGAGTTTGGAGTGAAAGTTGGAGAATGAACTAATTAGTTTTTGAGTGAATTAGGTATAATGGCTAGACCTATTTGTAATGTGTGATTCATTTAGTGTCCCTAACAACTAACTAAGCAGTCACTAATATTCAATACCAGTTAATACACTACCATTCAAAACTATTCACAAATGCCAATACGTTCAAACTTAAGACCACCACAACCACGGGAACTACACTATCATTCAATACCATTCAGTACACATATGCCAATACGTTCAAATTGTTGACCATTCATTTTCATTCACAAAAATATAGTTAATCAGATATGCCAATTTAGTACAAGACACTAAAAAAGTTAAAAGCAGTCACAGCTGCCCTACCTATGCCAATTCAGTACAAAACACTAAAAGTTATGACTTTTGCCAAAAGCTAAATGCAGTCACAGCTGCCCAAAAACAGTCCTAAGTGCAGTCTCAGCTGCCAAGGACAAGCCTAAATCCTAACCAAAAACCTTCAAAGTTAATTTTTACAATGCGATCAAAAGCTAAAATAGTAACACCAACAGAATGCAGTCATAGTGGAGTAGTGGAACTTCCTTGGCTCGATTGTGTAGCTTTGGCCATTTTTCCCCTCATTTCTCCAAGCTGCCTTGAGGTCATAGCATCTTTTCCCTTCCACTTCACACCACATGTTGCCTTATGTCCAAGAACACCAGTTACCACTGCTGAAGACTTAACAGTTCTAAACCTTTGACTTGGCAGCCCAGGCTACATAAATGAAATAAGGCTAGTTAATGATATTTGTAAGTAACTAAGAGTTAATAGAAAATGATAGCCGAGTGATAAACAACTTACATTAATGATTGTTTGCCCACTTTGTGTGTGCAGCACCCCCATTCCAACCATACTTGGCCTGCTAATACCAACATTCTACAAAACAAAAGAAAGCATTAGAAGCTATTAATTTATAACTTATTATTGAATTATAAAGTAGATTTACCTTCTTTGAACCTTTTGGTCTACCCCTTCCTCTGCTAGTTGAAGCAGCTGCATTACTTGAATTTGGGACAGCAGCAGCAGTTGTAGGATGTGGGACAGTAGCAGCAGTTGTAGGATGTGGGACAGTAGCAGCAACATTACTTGAATTTGGGCCAACAACTGCATTACTTGAATTTGGGCCTGTAGTATTAGGCTCCCTAAAACATCTCCTTTTGTTGTGACCCTTGGTATGACATTTGCTGCATGTCATCTCAATTCCCCTCTTGGATAATTTTCTAGTTTTCTTGTTTTCTGTAGCTTCTTTCCTCCTTGCTTTCTTGGGTCTGCCGCTGTAACTTCCTTACTTCAATTGGTATAACAAGAGGACTTGTTGATTCTGGCCACATCTTCATATTCAGAACTGGCTAAATGAAGTGGTTGTATGTCTTTATGTATTTTTCTCTTTTATACGAATGAGAAATGTAGTCCACTGGGTTAAACTTCCTATGGTGAAGAGCTGCTATTGCATGAGGGCATGGTATGCCCTTCAACATCCATGCTCTACATGTACAAGTTTGCCTAGGCAGATCCACAATATGCCTATACTGTCCATGAAGCACCTCATACCCTGTATCAGAATTCCACTCAATACTACATTTCATGGACTTATTTGTGTTGTCTCCTAGTAACTTCATTGCCATTGGAGAAACATCACAGATCCAACTGTTACAAAACTCCCTCATTTGTCCTATTCTCTTCATCATTTTCACCCGTATCTCCTTAAGCATTGGAATTATACTTTTGTGTCTTGCAGCCAATATCCAAGAGTTAAAACACTCAGCCATGTTATTATCTACACTATCAACTTGTGTGGTATATTTGAAGTAAAGCTTACTCCATCTTTCTGGATTGTAGTACATCAACTTACCAAGACAAGCCTCTCCCAATGTTTTCATGTAGTCAAGGTTATCATTCAACTCAGCCTCGAATGTGGACCTTGCACACCTCCAAAAATAGTTTCTTCTCTCAAGACCTCTGTAATCTTTGGACCAATTTGCCAACACATGCCTAGCACACATCCTATGCTCAACATTTGGCATTCTTTCCTTTATAGCACCTTCAAGACCCTATGAACAATAAAAAAGCTGGTTGTTATTAAACAGCAAATGAAGAGTAAGAAACAATTATGAATATGATGTAATTAAACACTTCATATTACCTTTTGCATATCTGTTATAACTGCCATGTCTGTCCCATCTCCCAGCTGGAGATCTTCCTTTAGAATTTTAATAAACCATGTCCAATTATGCTTGTTTTCAACCTCAACTACTGCCCAAGCAAGTGGCAGCATCTGATTGTTTCCATCTTTACAAACAGCAACAAGCAGCTGACCTTTTGAAATTCCCTTTAAAAAACAACCATCCACACCAATACATTTCCTACATCCTGCCAAGTATGACTTCTTCATTGCATCAAAGCATATGTAGAAGCCTACAAATCTTTTTCTTCCTTCAATTGTCTCTTCACTAAGCCTTACTACACATGTACTACCTGGATTAGACCTTAGCAACTCATCTTTGTAATCTAAAATTCTGCCAAACTCCTTCACATGATCACCCATCATCTCTGAAATCACCTTGTTTTTTGCTCTCCTACACACAGTCCTTCCAACATAAAGATCCAACTCCTTTTTAATAAGCTGTTGGAGCTCAAAAATTCTAATGCTTGGTTATTCCTTTATCCTCTCATTATAGTGACTGGCTAAAAATTTGAAGTTGCAAAGTTTGTTTCTATTTGTAGGGTCACATTTGTGAATTGGATTATAGTTCTTCACCACAAAATTGTAAGTCCTAGAGTCAAAACTGGCAAATAAAAGCCAAGGACAATTCTCTACACACCTAACCCTTACCCTTAAAGGTTCATTAACATGCTTTTCAATAGCAACATGTTCAGCAACTGCATACTTAGTAACAAGAAATTTCTAAAATCATCAACAGACTCAAACTGTAGACCTGTTTCCCATGTAACCTTCTTGCAAGTTTTATCAAACACAACTCCTGGTTTTACCTTCCTTCTTCTTGTTTTTTGTCTTTGTTCAACCACTTCTCCATCATCATCAGTACAGTCATCTGGATCAGTCTCAAAGCTAGCAGCTTCATCAGAAGGGTAATATGGCTCATCTCCAGCCAACTTGCCTTCTAAACCATCTCTAGTACCACCTTCTGATTCATCAAACCCCACATCTGCCCCTTTTCTTCCTGTTCCTAACTTAACATGTGCAGGAACAAGAGGTCTTTCACCCCTCTTCCTTCTTTTCTTCTTTCCATCTCTCTTTTCCTCTCTAAAAGCCCTTAGCTCCTCATCTATATCACTCCCACTAACTTCTACTCCTTCTTCTTCAACAAATCCTTTTAGATCTGATCCTAATTCATCCCTATCACACTCATCATTATCAATTCCAGTTCTGTTTTTTGAAGAATTAGCAGTGGTAGGCAGTATAGTGGCAGGACTTAGATAATTGGGCGCAGTAGTAGGACTAGTTGGAATGAGGGAATGGATTGGAGGAGTAGTAAGTTGTTGAGGTGGAGTTGTATTTTCTTGGATGAGAGGAGAAGTGGGAGGATTAGTAGTTTGGACAGCCTCATCAAAAGCTGCATTTTCCACATGAGATGTTCCCTCACTACCCCCTTTTTCAAAAGATACTCCACTTTCTCCCCCCCCCCCCCCCCCTCCCCCACATGGGTTGCATATTCTAATAAGAGTGGGGCCAATTGAGGCTCTTCAACTATGTGGCATACAAATGCCTCCAAAATATCCCCATCCCCCAAACATGCTGCAATTCCCATTGTATCCCTATCGGATGTTATTTGTATCAAGGGTAAGCTTTTAGGCAATCTAGCATAAAGGGAGCATCTCCCGGGGTCATAGCCTAAATCTCTCACACAATCCATCAATTTAAAGTAGGAAAATTTATCTATGTCCACATCATAAATATCAGTAACCTCTCCCCCAACATATCTTTCTTTACCCTTACCTTTTAAAAGTCCATCATAGTAAAATCTCAAAGTAATCAGTTCAAAAGATAGCTTACAACCTGAAAATTGCACAGTTCGATTTAAGAAGTAAAGTCACACACAACTACTTATTACAACATATTGGACATATTTAAGCATGAAACACAGTAGAATTGAAGGAAAAAAAAAAACTTCTAAAAAAACCTAGTTCAAGTCGCAATAAACAGTACTAACATTATACCACTTTTATAAACACAATACTACTTTTTTTAAACATATTCAAGCATTTACCATGACATTTACACAGTATAATCCATAAAAAACTAAACATGTAAAAAACCCTAGACGTAGTGGATTTACACAAAATAAAGTGAGAGAAACTTTACCTAGTCGTGAAATAGGTGTGATCTTCACGAAAATCACCAAAAACACCAGTGCAACCCTTAGATAAGACTTAAATCAAAAACCCTAACTTTGATTATAGGTGTAATAGAGAGATTAACTCAACAAACACAAGAAAATCCAAAAAATATTTACCAGATTGTGTTGAATCTCGTCAGAAATTGAAGGATACGTAGGGTTTTTTTAATGGGTGGGTAAAGATGAGTGTAAATTGGGTGTAATCGGGTGGGGTAAATGAAATGCAAGGGGTGAAACGAATCGGGTTTGGGTTAATGAATGAGTCGGCGTTAAATTAATTCATTTAATACGTGGCAAAACGATAGGGCGAGTGACTACCACGTTTTTATTAAAACTTGGGTTTGGGTGTCCGGAGGGGTAATTAGTATCACTTTTTTATATGTTAGGTGTGTAATAGGTCACCACTAAAGTTTAAGTGTGAAAATGACTTTTCGGGTATAGTTTAAGGGTTAATTTATGACTTTAACCCATATATTAATAAACCATAAGAGGTACAAGATGTAAGCCATCAAGCACCATAAGCATTAATTATAACCACATCATGTGTCCTCGTAGTGAAATCACTCGACTTAACTGAAGACCCTCGCAGATAGAACTAATAAACTTGAGCAATGGTCCATGGGCCCTTACAATTAAACTGCTAGACCTAATTAAGAAATATCATATCGATATCAACTCACCAGATCAAACTAGGGTGGCAATTGGGCTGTTTGGGTTGAAGTTGGGCTAAAATAGATGGGCTCAATCAATAAATGGGCAATATCCAACCCTGCCCAAAGTGCATTTAGGTTGGGTCAAGATGGGCTAAATAATGGGTCGTAACCCAACCCGCCCAACTTGACCCAATTCTTTACAATATTCTCAACTTTTAAACAAATCAGAAATCAATATTTTTAATTTTTTTTTTATAATATAGGGTCTTTTGTTTTACAAAATCAGGTGAGTTTGCTTAGATATCACCTATGTATATTCTCCATTTTAAGTTTCAAGATGGTCTCTTTTTTACTATAATGACATTGAGCTCTGTTGATCTCAATAATACTCAAGAATCAGAATAATTAAAAAGAGAAGAAGACCATTTTTCTTTTAGATTCTTCTTAACACATTTATCTAAAAATGAAGTCATTCAGTGCAACTTGATGTAGTATATATCTTGTATATACACACCAGATTCAAAAGAAAGTAGGCAAATGCAGCTAAAACTCACTGGGATTTGGATTAGCCAATGAATGCGTCAATTTGGGTTAAAGTAATGGGCTACTTTGGATAAATGGGTTAAGTTGGGCTAGCCCAAACTTAGCCCATCATAATTCTATGTCATGCCCAGACCCATGAAAACCTGGGCGGGTCAAGTAGGTCTGGGCCGAAATTGCCACCCCTAGATCAAACCACATAAGACATATTGTGCAAGCCAAACATCAATTGATATCATGGAGCTGTCACACCCCAAAATGAAACACCCGAGGCCAGTAAATTTGCACCAGAGAAACTAATTTAGTGCAATAACTATCCTCTTCGTCACGTATTTCAATTTGCTTAAGTAACAACAATATTAAATAATATAAAGAAAGGCAATATCATTAATTCCAGATTACCAGTTCAACATGTTTATAACTCACGAAAACTTAAAGTTAAACATGCCATTTGCAAAACGATACGAATACTTACTCATAATAAAAAAAAGTTGACACAATTCATCTATGTAGCCTCTATAACTCTATGGGTGAATGAATAAAGTAACAGGGTTAGCCCGTACAATACAAAATAATGAAGTGTACCATGATCTGAGCTTGCACGCAAATCGTCCTTTTCCCGATCCCTTAAACCCTGACATCATGAAAATGATGCCTGAGTAATTGGGATTGTGTCATAGCCAAATTAACCACCTGATGATAGGACGGGAATTATACATGAATTATATTAGCCTATTAATATATTATCAATTTAATATAATTTATATTATTTATGAATTTAAAATCAACAAATTTTTAAGATTACAATTTACAACTACATACTCCACTACTCTACTTCATAGGCCTCTGTTTACTGCAGTTTGGTTTATTCCGCCAATTATGGTGATATCTTCATGTAATATGTGCAAACGGTTTCTGATATGACACAGAAGATCATAGCCATTCACAGGGATGATATTTCCATGTAACAATGTTGCTTTGCTTTTCTTTTTGTCTCAAACCTCTACTAATCTTTTCCTTTTTTGTTTTTTTCCCAATTCCTTTTTGTTCGTTACTCAAATTAACCCACATTGAATGAGCTGAACCTACGTGGAGAACAGACAGCAAGTTCTTGCCTACGTGGCCACCTCAGACTTCTCAAATCTGCCACGTCTTATCCATAAACGACTAGTACGTCACCGTCTACGATTTCTATACCTCTGTGTATGTTCGTACTCAATAAAAATGACAATCGATCTCATCAACTCCAGCTATATTATGTCGACATTAAGATATGCAATTTCTCGATACCTGAATAAAGTTTTGCATGTGTTTGTCCATTTTATCGTGTTCATTCTACATGACATCTGTCGTCTTTATCCATTGACAAGGATTATTATCAAATAAGTAATTTCATCCACTTCATATAAATGTGTTGTCAATTACCTTTCCCTTCACATATACTAATTCATAAACAACTTTTCAGCCATATTACAAAATTTCCAGCATGGATATAGCGCTTAGAGATCTGGGTTTTGATCCTTCCATGATAGGTGCCCTTCACGACATGTTCGACATCATAGACGACACAACAGAGCAGAAACCTCAGCATCCATCGAGAGCTTACATTCGAGACACAAAGGCCATGAGAGCAACACCAGCAGATGTAATGGAATACCCTAACGCCTACCAGTTCTTAGTGGACATGCCAGGGTTGAAACCCGACCAAGTGAAAGTCCAGTTGGAGGATGAAAACGTGTTGGTAGTGAGCGGAGAAAGGAAAAGAGAGAAAGAAAAGGAAGAGAAAGAAGGGATAAAGTATCTGAGAATGGAGAGGAGGTTTGGGAAACTGTTGAAGAAATTTGTGCTGCCGGAAAATGCTAACACAGAAGCGATATCGGCGGCGTTTCAGGACGGTGTGCTGGTGGTGACGGTGGAGAAGCGGCCGCCGCCAGAACCCAAGAAGCCAAAAGTGATTGAGGTTAAGCTGGGAGAGAGCACTACTGGCACTAGTGGTGTTCAAGCAACTGATGAAGGAGGAGCAGGTGAACGAGTCCAAGATGGAACTGGTGGAATAAAGACTGATTAATAAGTTTGTGTTATATATCTAAGTGATCATGCAGCCTATATAGTGTTGATACTTGCTAAGTTTGTTTTGCTGTTAAAAGTTACGGAGTATGTGAAACTTAATGTGGGTTGTACGTCCTAGAAGTTGTAAGAAAATATATGTAAAATAAAGAAGTCTAAATATGTTAATTAATGTGTTCATGTGTTTGTACCTATATGTATGAAGTCTAAATATGTAATTTAATGTGTGTATATTTGTACCTATATGTATGACAATGCTTTTGTGAATGTTAATGGTGACTATTGTATAATTACTCCGTAATTAAGTTTTGTGCATTGATTTTTTCCAGCTTTGCGTTATTAGGTTAAGTATATATGTACCCCGTTTCACTTTCAAATGAATCCCATACAAATATATAATGGAACGGATGGAGCCATTAGGTAGCTCTTCATATAAGGAGTATATATTTTTATATATAAAAGGAGTATGGAGTATTAGGCTCTTCAGGTATACGGAGTACGTAAAATTAATTTACGGTATCAGTGTAAGCGATTTAAAATGATCTTGTAGTGCAGTATACTGTAATTGTCTTAAATTATTTTTTGTTACCTGGTTGACAATGTTGTCGGCGTTTGAAGATTGAACTAAATTGGTAGCATATGCAGTGGTGAATGGTGATATATATATATTGTATTTGTTTAGAGCTGTTGGTTACAAATGTTTCCATTTTGTGAATGGGATTATTGGGCTAGTTTTATCTCATAAAGAGAGAACAGGCCCAAAAGCTTGATTCATATAGGCCAGCCCAAACTAATATTTGCTCATTCGACTCTTGATCATTCCAGAAGATGACAGAAAACTCATGTAATATCCCGCACCTTCGTGCTATTCTTCAACTTTAATTATAACATCAAACCATCTCCTAAGACAAACTAGAAATCTCTAGCAACATTCTCGAATCATGGTATCCACTGTCAACCTGTATATAAAAATATAAACACCACAACCCCTTGTCTCCAACAAGCAAATTTTGCCATAAAAGCCTTTAATCAAACAATAGCCTTCAAATAACTCGAGCAATCACCATGGATTTTACCAACTTCGGTTTTGACTCTAGGCTTCTCTCCACTCTTCAAGACATGCTAGACTTTCCCGACGATCACGAGAAGCCAACACAGAACAATCCAACAAGAGCCTATGTTCGTGACACAAAGGCCATGGCAGCCACACCAGCAGACGTGAAAGAGTATCCCAACTCCTATGTTTTCATTGTTGACATGCCGGGCATCAAAGCAACTGAAATAAAGGTCCAACTGGAAAATGACAATGTTTTAGTGGTGAGCGGAGAGAGGAAGAGGGACAAGGAGAAGGACGAGAAAGAAGGAGTGAAGTACTTGAGAATGGAGAGAAGAGTTGGTAAGTTTATGAGGAAGTTTGTTTTGCCTGACAATGCAAATATGGATGCAATATCTGCGGTTTGTAAAGATGGAGTGCTTCAAGTTACTGTTGAGAAATTGCCACCGCCTGAGCCTAAGAGACCAAAGACCATTCAAGTCAAGCTTGCCTGAAGGGCAAAACTATACACGTACAGTTATGTTTGGTTGACTTTGGAAAAGTTTGAAATTCTGTTTTGTGGTGCTTATATGATGTATTTTGGATTGGTTTGTGCCGTGTGTAAGACCTTTTGGTCTATAAACCGTTAAATCATCAATAAATTTCTTTGAGTTTACTGGAACTTGTGCATCTAACAGGGACAGATGTCACTAACATGTAAAAGGAACAATTCTTTGGTAAATTGGACTTTCTTTGAATTTACTGGAACTCGTGCATTTAACAGGGACAGATGTCACTAACATGCAAAGGGAACAATTCTTTGGTAAATTCGTGGACTTTTTCAATGTTTTTGTTGTTTAAATTTAAGACCCAGAACAAAATTTTGCTTATACCAACTGAAGAGTTCTGTGCTCGTCGCTTTATCTTACAAAGTCAATATATATTGGTGTGGTCATAAGAATTTCAAATGCTAAAGTTCGGGAATCATCATGGTCCCTTCCTATCTTTCGTTTAAGGTGTTGAAACACCAATTAAAATCATCCAGTAACATTATTGGAAGGGTGATTTAATTAAATTACATTTATCGCTTCCAAGACTTAGCAAAGGTAATACCAAAACATAATTAATTCCTTTTTTATTTTCTAATTGAGTGACAAAACTTTCAACAGATTAATCTTCTTTTTGTCAAAGTGACAAAGAATGACCATTTTTCATTTAATAATTATTCAACACAACATATATTTGAAAAAAATAAATAAATTTTGGAATTACGTAAAAGGTGCATCTTTGTTATTGAAAGGTAAATGATCACTTTGTTAAGTTTATTAACTCCATTAGGACGTAAATCTCTAATTAAGATATGCATGTATCCTGTCCGAATAATTATTTAGCGGTCCCAAGTTTAAGAGGCTCCTTTCCATTTCTTCATTTTCCAAAATTTAAATTTAAATTTGTGACACTTATCGTAATTAAATGTTTAAGATCAAGATTTACTTACTTCTCTTAACAATTTTATCTGTCTAAAACGGTAGATTTACCTAGAAGCGGACTAGTAGCCTTAAAAAACACGTGAATACAATTATAAAAGTTTGTCCAAATGACGTATTTATATTAAAGTTTTTACTAAATAATTATGAATATTTAATTGTGGATCCATTCACTATTATACTAATCGCGAATATGCTTGTTATACAAATATCATGACCCAACTTTTTCCTAAGACATGATAATGTAACGACCCGATTGGTCGTTATAGCGTTAATGACCCTTTTACCCCAGTTGACCTTTCCCAATGACTTGATAGTGTGTTCGGTTCGGTTCCCAATGTAATTGGAAGTGTTGACACCCAATTTTGGCCCTCCTTTTTATTTAATTAATTTCACTATGCTTCTCAGTCAGGAAAATTCCCCGAAAATGAGTTTGGAATATTTTCGCTAATTATTGCACTATTTTTCGAGATATATTTCGCTAAAATTAAGAACATTCTTATTGTCTCTTAAAAATGACCAAACATCATATTTTATAATTGAAAGGGACTAAACATTTTTTTTATATAATTAAAATCATTCGAAAAAATAATAATAATAATGGTAATGTTGATATTCGTATATCAATGTTGGCATTGGCATTTTTCCTTTAATCTTACTTTTTACCATAATTAATCATCTTTTACTCTATTTTTAAACTAAATGCGTATATTAAATTACTTGTGTCATAATAGGTATACATTTTGTGGGAACTAATTAGGACAAAGAAGCATATTTTAATTACTTGATTGAAATAGAGGGGGATTAGAAATTAATTCATCTACCTAAAATTTGGGCCAAATTCTACTCGTACTTTCACAAAATCTGTGGCCCAACACTCAACCGGCCCAGCCCAACTCCCCGCTAACCCGCCCCAGCCCACTACCCGACCCGGCCCAAGACCTAAAAGTCAGCCTAACCAAACAAAATCCCTAACTCCCTTTTCATCCCAACCAAACGATCCCCAACTCCCTTTCCCCTTCAACCAACAGCGCAAACCCCGACGCCGCCATCCCACCCCGTCGCGTCACTTCCATCACCTCGTCACCACCACCACGACCATCAGACTGCCAAAACCACCTTCCCTCTCTCTTGAATCGAAAAAGGGTAGCGAAATCTGTGGGTTTAGAACTTTTCATCGCCTCCACTGCTACCACATCTTTTGATTGACGCGGTGGCAGAAGGAACCAGTTAGGGGTCGTATCAACCTCTGTGGGGGAGAGGTGTAGTGAACCGTCGGTTCCAACTCCGACCCGATGGGTAATGGCGCCGACTGCTAAGACGCGTGGATCCACCAAATTCAGAGTCCCAAGGAACCTCTGGATTTGAAAGCATCTCTGAAAAGGTGATTCCCTTTCCCTTCCATTCACGATCCTTTTTCCGTTGAATTTGATTTCAAACGATTTCCCCCGTTCTCTTTCGTGATTTTACCATATTGAATCTGAGTTCCCTTCTTTTTTTTTGGCTATAAATACAACCCCTCTATGGGCTGTTAAAAAACAAGTCAAAACAATTAAAAAATCTGACTATTTCATAAGTCTAGATAGTTGAAAAGCCCCTTTCTTTTCTTTTTCATAAGCCTTCGCAACCAGTAAAATTCGTAGTTTTTTTTCATTAGAAAAAAAAAATCTCGTTTTAACTCATAAGTTTTTGGTTGCATAATTTGGTGGTTCTCGGCTGAAACGACGAACTTCTCAAGCGGATTCAGGGACTCGACGACGACGTTAGCCTCAGTTTGTTGTCACGAGGAAGGTAATCTTCTCGTCCTTTAGCATTTTATTTCATAGTTTTATATGCCTCTCTATTGAAGTTCATTATTAGTTTAGGTGTAGTTATTTCGTGATAATTATGTTAGTATGGTAGTTCAGTAATTCTCCTTTCTATTTTTGTTTGTTTTCAGTTCTTATGATTGATATTTGATCAGAATTCGATCCTTATTGTGAAATGGATGTCTAGTTGCCTTCAGTTGCGTATGAAAGCATGAGTAGTCTTTTCGTGTTAAATGCTAAACATTTGCCTTTTTTCTCTTTTCTACTAAGTTCAAAATGTAGCAGCAGATTAAAGAAAACTTTGTGTAAGGTTAAAATAATTTTGTTTTCTTCTTTCTTTATGCTTCAAGTATTTACAAGCATGTTCATTTCAGTATGTAGTTATCATTATCAGTATAGTATGATGTGAATTAACATACTATAAGATGGTTCGTAAATATTTGAAATAGGTTCTGTTTGGTTTAGAGGAAAAATAGGTTCAAAACTTATATGTTAATCACTTTAGTTTAAGACTGGATGAGGTCCATTATTCACCCTTTTTTGTGGTTTTAAATGTTCATTCTTGGTTTAAGGAAAAGCTGAATGGTTCCCTAACCTGTGGCAATCTTTTCGTAACTAAGTGTGAAGCCTCAGTTCATTTCTGCCAATGAGTCTAAAGCTGGTTTATTTGGTACCATGTTAACTGGAAAGGGTGTTCAATGAGGCAAAGGGTGTCCATAGGAACTCTTAGTAAGGATCTGCTATTGTTCTATTTTGTGCTAGTTAAAGGGAGAAGTAGCATTAACTTGTTATGTCCTTTTGTTTGTTTTTTCAGCATCTTTCCAAACTCTGTGTAGAACCATAATACTCCTCACCCTTTAATTTAGTTCATAATGATACTTTAAGAGAGCTTTTGGTTGCTGGTTGTGGTCATAAATCTGGTAACTGACTAAGTGTGGATATGATTATTGTAAGTTATGTCCAAAGAGCTCAGTCCACTCCTTGTTAGTCTTTTGTTTTGACAAGTTAACTCATGAACTATGTGGTTATATGACAAAAGGTTTGATTAGTTATGATTAAATCCAGGAACAAGGTTTGGGGGTTGTACCATAAGAAATCAAAACTTCTTTGTGCAATTGAGTCTTTTGTGTGTTAAGTTTTACACCAAAATTGGTCTAATTCCTGCTTTTTATTAAGTATCTAAAGCACTGGTCCTATAACTGTTTAATAAGCCAAATGATTGCTCTTATTCTAAAATATTGAAGGGCTAATCAAGTAATAACTAGGTTTCAACTTGATTGAGTTTTTAAAGGGATTTCCTGTGAATGTTTTTGCTACTGGCTAACTCAGTTTTCTTTGAGTTCAACAGTGTTTCTTTTCAGGCTCCTTTTCTTGACTTGTTTTAAGAAAACTAAATGATGGTTGATTTGGTTGTTGAAGGTTTTCATTCTTTGTTTAAGGTTTGGTTTCTCCTAAAAGTTTTGGGGCTGATCAGTTTAGGGCACAGCTGTTCCTCTTTTGTGGTCGGATAATTTAAAATGAAGTTCCAACTCTTTTGATGTTGCTTTTCCTTAATGTGATTTGGCATTCCCCTGCTTTGAATGAAAACTCATTTTCACGACTTTCATATGTAATGCTGCCCCTCCTGTGTTTTGCATGAAATCAGTCCAGTGTTCTCTTTCTTTTATATGTTATAAAGATCCGAAATGTGCCATTAAGGTTAACCTGTATAGCCATCATTTGAAAGATAGAAGACAAATTGGAGAAATGAAATGTCTGAATCGGCAGGGAATAATGTGTGATTAATAGTTGAGCCACAGTCTCAATCATAGGCTGCCTCTAAGTGTTTGTTTGAGCCCCCTTGAGAATAGGTTAATATGAATGTGGAATAGTTAGTTTGTTTGTAAGGCTAAATTAGTTTTAAGGAGTTCTTTACCCAAGTTTACTACAAGGCATGTTTGTGTTCCTCAAAGGTTTATTGATGTCATAAAAAATAGAGAAATCTGAGTCTGCACAACTGATCCTTTCTTTTGATTTTTCCAACACAGTCTCTTTTGATATCAAGGCAAGGGAATGTGTTCAAGAGTATATTTGATAAATGTTGTACTGTAGTTGATTATGTTTTGATCTAAATGAGTTAAATACTATTCCAGTTCACTTTTCAGTTCCTATGTATAAACATGACAGTCAGCTCTAGAAAAAATGAGTATTAATTTGCTCCAGTCCTAAAGGGAAATTTCCCTAGAATCTGATTCCTATCAATTTAATAACCTCAGATAAAATTAGGATCTGGCCATGAAATGCCTATGCAATGTGATGTTGTGATTCTTCTGTATATGTTGAGCTCTTAGCAATAAAAAAATGAATTTAGTTTGGCCACCTGCTTAATCAACTTAAGTGTACAATAAGTTCTCTTGCTAAGAATCTTCAGTTCTTTCGCCAACTGAGATTCTGATTCTGCCATTCTTCTTTCAAGCTGATTCAGTGTCTGATTCATATTATGCTTTCTTCATATCCAAATTTCTTGTAAAACTTGTTTGTAATGAACTGAACATGGAATAATTTACTCCCTCAGTTTCTTCTATCTGATAAACTAGGCTAGAAGTTTCTAAAAGATGGTTTCATGTTGGAAAGGTTGTTTAGTAGTGATCAGCCTTGTGTTTACCATTAGTATGTGACACTGTTCCATTTGGTATTTAGTGTAGTCTTCACTTTGTTTGATTGGTGCTCTGTTGTGATTTCTGGGTTTCTCAGCTCATGTGTGTGCTACTTCCTATGCCTTACAGTTTCTAGTTTCTATTGAGTATGAATGAATGAGTATGACCCCTTTCTGTTCTTTAATATAGAGATTGTTTGGTCAAGAGTAAAAGAAATGAATATGAAACTAAGTCTAACTAAGAAAACTGGGAAATGGTTTGGATCTAAACCTTGTGTGACCATATCTCCCTCAACTTTCAGGTTCATATTAAGTCATGCTCTGAGTTTCCTGTCTATTCCCTCCTCTAGTTAGTTGTTTATGTATTTGGCTAAATAGTTAAAAGGAATTATCCTCTTCCTCTCAATCTTTCATTTTTCCTAGTTTCTGTGCTACATTTACTTTGGCACTTTATCTTATTTCTAGGGCTTTTAAAATTGTTGCTCATGTTGATTAGTAGCTTTTATTCATTCCAGAATTTGTTTTATATCCAAAATCTTTCTTTGTGTCTGCCTACCTTTAAGTTGTTCTTGTACTTTGGATGCCTAATTTTCAGTTGTTTTCTCTAGGAGTTTACATGTCTACTTCTCCAAACAAGGCAGTTTTGAATACTAGCTCATGAATCTTAGCAAAAAGTGACTTCAAACTCCCTTTCCACTCATTTTTTGTTCCTTAAGTAGTTAATCTTTTCTTTGTGGGTGAAGTGTCCAGCAATATGACCTTTATTGCCTCTAAAGTGCTACTTAACTTCTTTCTTTTCCTATCCACCCGTGTCAAAAACTGAAAGGAAAAGGCTCTAATATTAAAAGAACCAGGATCTGCAATCTTTGGGATATTAGAGGAGAACCTAAGATTCTGGAAAGAGAGTATACCTTGTGGAAGTGCAATATGTCCTTGTCTATCTTTAATGATGTTGGAAAACATGTACTGTTAATCCAAAATCTGATCCTGTCCTCTTTGTCCAAACAAAGGTCTTACTTATTAAAGTTTCATTGCTGTTACAATTCAGTTCTGTTGAAAGAAAGCACAGTAGCCTTTAATAGTTCCTTGGTTTATCCCTAAATAAGATTAGCCATTTATGGCCTGGATCTTGTTTTTTAGCCAATACTAAAGAGGAAAATAGAGTGTTTAAGGGGGTGAGTTTAGTCACTGTTTGGAATTAATATTGGTTTTGCCTGAAGTAAACTCATATGAATACAATAGTAGTAATAAATGTTCCTGCTTGAGAAGGGCTTGAATGTAGGATATTTTTGCTGCTCGTTTTGTTATAATGAAGTCACGTAGGGAGGAAGGATTAAGCACGCTTAAACAGTAGCATACCTGTTGAGTAGGAACTAACAATTGTATAAACTCCATGTCTTGTTCATTGTGTTTCCTTTATTGAGATTGCTCCTAACTCCTTTCTTTTTCTTTATTGCATGAACACACTTGGGAGAATGTTGGAGTTATGGCAACTCCGATTTCAGCCCAGACCAAAAAGCAGTAGCGGCAATGTCGTTCTCGTGTATAGCCGTCCTTTATTCTCGTGTCGAAAGAGTCCACGTCCCTCTTCCTCTCTTAAATTTTTTTATATCTTTTGTATTATTATACGTTATTTGCACCCTCTGACTAACATTTTTTTGGGGTTTGTATTCGTAGAATTTTATTTCTTGTTTGTTGTGAACTCATGAACGCCCGAGCATTGTCGATTGGTCACTTTCTTTAGATATAAATCTTGGTTTCCCTTTAACTTTGCGTATTTCACAGGTTATAAACATTTTTAGCTAATAGAGAAGGCTGCGTTTTTATTTTATTTTTTATTTTCTCTTTTCTTTTCTTTTTTTAAGTTAATTAACATCCCCCTTTTTTAAATCCCTTTTAACAAAACGAGTGATTTAAATAAGGGTTTAAAAGGGACAAGATGCGTATTTTATGGGTAATCATTTTCTATTTCATGCTAGTATATTGAACAGGTTAGGCTCATTAAGTTTGAATGAGAAATTATATTAGGGCGAAAGTATGGCTCAAAGCTATTTTTTACGAGAGATACAAGTACATACTCTATTTTTCATATACATATGTATACAATCTTACTCTTTTATTAAATCATCCAATCATCGTTACACTATGTGTGTACCTATATCTATCACGATACTTATATATACTATTATATTTTTCATGGATATTTCTAAAAGTATACCTATTTATACTATTTTACATATGATAGACATGTTCCATGTATATATTATTTTCTTATAAATAATAGATACTTTTATACCCTACGCTATATATTTTATCCTTAAATACAATAACCGTATTTACACCCAAATCTTCAAAAAAAAAAAAAAAAAAAAACAATACACATGTGCTTTTTTGTAAATAATACACATCCCTAGTGCATAGAATTTTACAACTCGTATTAATTACTTCCCTTCACAATGAGTATGCCTACATACTATATTTTTAACACATATATTATTTTATCTCCATTAATTCCCTTGGTTATCTTTACGTTATAGGCATCTATATGGTACTATCATGTCTTCAATAACTATTTTTAGTTGCCCATGATATACATATCGCATGTATACGTTATTTTCCTTAAAAAATAAATAAATAAATAAATAAATATATATATATATATATATATATATATATATATATATATATATATATATATATATATATATAATAAAAAATATATAGATCTTCTTCGTATTATACATATCTTGTTCTTATATAAAAATAATTATCATACATATTTTCTCACGCACACATTAGCATTAACTATTTCCTTTATAAATATACATTCGCTCGCACAGTTATAATTACTTTAAAAACCCTTTTTTTTTATATATACAAATAATTTCGAGAGAGTAGTTTCTTTTCCGCAATTCTTAAATAGGTGATAATAAATAAGAAATAATAATCCCCCTCTAGCGTTAACTAAAGTAAGTTTAAAGATCTTGTCTCTGATAGGCTCGAGGGATGCTTAACACCCTCCCCCGGGGTAAATAAAACCCTTTACCTAATCTCACAGGTTTCAAAGAATAAAAAATGGAGTTTACTTTTTACGAATGGTTTCCTAATATTTTCCCAAAATTAGGTGGCGACTCTGAAAATTTACAAAACCAGAGGAAACATAGTCATAAGTTGTGAACTAGTTTTAATCCGTTAAAAATAGGGCACGACAGTTTTATACCCCGCGTTTTCAGAGCATAAGTATGACATGTACCTCGTCGTAGTAATGGGGTGTCGGAGACGTCCCATGAGGTTTTGAAAGGCAAACCATGAAAAGTACGTAACAACGAAGAAAAAAGGTGAATTACGACCTCTTAAGTCGTAATCGGGAAAGAGTATTTTGAAACACGAGAACATGGCCATTATTAGTATAATAAATGACAAATATCATGTATGGAGAGTTTCGGAATATTTCGAGATCGAGTAGAGTGAAGAAAATAAGTTCGACGAAAATTTGGGAAATGCTGGGCGAATTTTTAGTCAACTTTGGAGGCGCATATCTCATAGTATATGTGGAGTTTTAAGGTGTTTTAAAAGCCTAAAATGAAGTTCGTCGAGTCTAGTTTGTAATGCAACAAACCGTTCATTGATAGGACATCGGAATAGAGAATTATAGACGTTACAAACTGAACTGTCGACGCAGAAACAGCATTCTGCCGAAGTACTGATCGCTAAAGACGCTACAAAGACTGTAGCTACAGTGAAACCGACTTTGGCATTTTTTTAAAAAGGGACAGAAACCTCATTTTTTTTCAGCCAAAAATTTCCAGAAAATTCAGCACAAAAAAAGGGAGCAAATATACCTCACAAAATGAGAATTTTGAGTGAAATTTCAAGTAACGAAGTACCAATCGAAGTCCGGGCAACGCATAGTCACGAATATAATTTCATTTGGAGTTAGAGGAGAATGGGAACAAGATAATGTTGATGATTTTGCTTTTTTCATAAAAGCAAGGTATGAATCTTCAAAGCCCTCTCTTTATTAAGTGTGATTAAGGAATAAATGCAAGGATAGAGTTATAGTTTGTTGTGTTGATGTTGTTGGATTATGGATTGAGGGTTGAAGAGAAATTTGGATGGAAATACATATATTTATCTTGTAGGATGTTGAGAATGTTGTTATTGATGTTGTTAGTATAAATTTCGACTTCTTTACGGAAATAAAGTTATTAAATTAGTTGTATTCCAAGTTGGTTGGTTGGGAAATTTAGAAAACAAAGTGTGGGCTGTTTTATGGCATATGTTGGTGTTGGAAATAATGTTATTACTATTGGTTTTGTTGTTGATGTTATTGGTTGTTGAATTGGAATTTCGGGCTAGGCACATAAACAGGGGAAATGCGACCCGAATTTCGACAGAATTTAAAAGGACTTTCATTAAGTATTTAAGACGAGCGTATGACGATGATCCTAATGATATTATGGATGGTTCTATATGTAGATTACGAGGCTACGAATAATTCTTAAGCGAATTGCAAGACAGGAAGTAGGTCGAAAGTCGAGAATTTGTCTTCCAGGTATGTAAAGCTTACCCTTCCTTTCTTTTGGCATGTCCTAGACGCAAGTAAGTTATGATATGTTATGAGCTTCGGGGGTAATTCTATTCCTAAAGTCCGAGCATGTTTACGATGCTTATTTGCTTCTTGATGTTGGCATCCTTATATGGTCAAGCTATGGTTTATATGTCTTTGTATGATTGGTTTTCAAGTGTTGCATAAAAAGTTTTGTTTTCAAAAGAGTTTTGTAACTACGAACGTCCGTAACTTTCACAGACAGAGCCGGATGGCTTTGATATGCTCGTAAATGATTCTATAACGTATAATGACTATGACTTTTGTAGGCGGGCCCGGATTGGGTTGACGCTCGTCCGTGGGTCCCGCGACTTTCTTCTGTATAGTTCTGATGGCTTTTGAAAGAATTCAATATGACTATTTTTTCGACCCCCGAGTATGATTATATGCTCATCTGTTGAGTCTGAAATGATGATTCTTATACTTATGATTCCGATACGTAACTATGGTTTCAAGTTCGGTTTGATATGTTCCCGAGTGATATTCAAGAAAACCCGATTTGACTATTGTCTTGGTTTTGAAATAACATTTCGCTTTGATTATTCCATTGAGTCCGTAATAAAGATTTATGTGCATATGGTTTCTCACTACTTTCGCTCGTGTAGCCGTTATTATTTCTATTCACCGAGTCCCGGCCCGGGTATGTATTCGTGCATACGTACTATTGCATTGTTCACCGAGTCCCTCATTAGAGGGTAGGGTACGTATACATGTATATGTGATGATATGATGGTATGGGGATGGTGGCGGATGGCATATGATGATTCTATCCACCGAGTCCCTCACTGTAGGTCGGTACGTTTATATATATATATATGCATATGATGACATGATGATATGATGGCATGATGATTTTACTTACCGAGTTCCTCACTGTAGGCCGGGTACGGTATATATATACGATTATATGATGGCTATGCATAATGATTATATGATCTCATTCACCGAGTCCCTCACCGGGAGGGCCGGGTACGGTATGTATATATGATGATACGATGATACGATATTGACAGGCAAGTCCGATTTTCGGATCTTATACTTGTTTCGTAATCCCTACTCCGTTATGATTCGTTTAATGTATTTCGTGCTTTACATGCTCGCACATATTCCGTACCGACCCCTTTCTTTCGTGGGGTCGCGTTTCGTACCGCGCGGTACGTACGGATGAGTAGATGATGTTAGCGAGAAGATGTTCTAGCCGGATTGGTGAGCTCCATTTCTTTCCGGAGTGTTGCCGAGTCGAGTACTTTTGTTATGGTATCCGGAGCTATGTTAGAGACTTTGCGTACGTTGTCACGTGTATGATATGTTAGTTTTGTAGCTCGGCCCGTAAGCCGACGTATTATTATGCGTTGTGCTACAAGTTTCATATGTATACGTATTTTCCTTGATTTGAAAAGATGAAAAGCATGTTTGATTTTCGAAAAACTTTCATTACGTATGTATGTTATGATTTAAGGGCCCGAGATGATTATGAGTATAACGAAAGTCGGCGGGTTCGCTCGGCCCTAAGTAAGGGTCGGGTGCCCATCACGCCTATCGGAAATTCAGGTGTGACAAATTGGTATCGGCAGCGGTTCGTCCTAGGGGTTGTCCCGCAAAGTCGTGTCCAAGAGAGTCCTGTTTATGGTGTGAAGCGCGCCACATTTATAAACAGGAGGCTACGGGGCATCTAGGGTGGTTACTCTTCTTTCACATCTGAGATCGTGCCATAGAGCCAAGTCATAGGGAATGAGATTTCTTGCACTAACCTTTGGTTTCAGCAGAAGAATGACACCGATAGAAGGAAGTGATTGATGATGTTGGAAATTACAAAACACGCAGGTAAGCAAAGGTATGAAAGATATATGTCAGGTAAGATATTGAAGTAAGATTAAAAGGGAAAGTGAACAAGAAAGTGTAACAAAGTGCGATTTGAGTTGGGCATACGAGGTATGTTCATTATTTTCGTATTGTTGATGATATTGGGATTTTTGTGAGGCCGTGATATGATATGATATGCGTATATGTATGTTGGCCTCCGTGAGGCATCGTTGGTATTTCCGTGCAAGTTTTGAAATAGTAAGAGATGTAGAGGAAACTGCGAAATTTTCCCGTAAAATAAAAAGAGAATAGATGTAGTTTTGTAATACGACTTGAAAGGCCGTGTCCACCGTAATGGTAAGATTTGAGTAAGTTGCAAGTACGGTACCGATCTCGAGAAAGAAGTAATAGTATGATTAAGACAAGAGTAAGGAGGAAAAGAATTATGATGGATATGAATATATTGATAAGAGACATTTTGCAAGATATTAAGGATAAAGTTGATCGAAAGGGGCAAAAGGGTTAAGAAGTGCTACATTAAAGGATTGATTACGAATGAGGTATAATGTGGATATAATAAGGATTGTCATGGAAATAAGTAAAGCCGAGTGAGAAAGTGGCCAAAGTTATGATGTAATCTATGTAGCTAGAATGTAAAGGCAAGTGTGAATCGGAAAAGCGAGCTATAGAACAAATGAGGAACGAGATAGAATGAGAACATTCCGGGATCTGTTAAGACTTTGACTTATTCCATTATGTGATAAAGGTCATACGGTGAAGTGGACGCAATCCTATTAGCATTAAAGCATCGTATTTCATCAGAGTTCCAAAGTTAAGCGTGCCGGAGTGAGAGCAATTTCAGGATGGGTGACCCCCCTGGGAAGTTTTCTGATTGTCTTACAAATTCAGACGTAAGAAACAAATGAGAAGCTAGAGTAATCTAAGGAAAATTTGAGTACGGAATGGGCGAAACTCCAAGAGGTCGCGTAGAACGGGCGAATTAGACGGTGAAGAGAAAAAGAGTGCATCACGCTTTTTTAGAATTAGGGTGAGTTTAAGTGGCGTGTGGGAATATTTTGTAAACGATGTTGACACCCAATTTTGTCCCTCCTTTATTTAATTTACTCGGGTTTTCTAAATTTACTGACGAGATAAATACTTTATTTTTCACTATTGTTATTGCTACTACTATTAATATCGCTACTGTCATTTTCATACATTAGGAGCATTACTTTATCACAAATTTTAAACGGTTAGTCATCGTTTCATTTTCGGGGTCGAACCCGTCAAATTAATCACAAGACAACACTTTGCTAAATCCTTATTTTCTACATATTAATTGTTAATTGTCTTCACATATCATATATTGTACTATTTATCAAATTAGAAGCCCAAGAATAATTAAATAGCGGAGGAAGAATCCACAATTTTCACCAAATTAATGGCCCAAAATACAAACACAATATTTTTCAACTCTATCAGCCCACACTTTAATTAATTGGACCAGCCCACATTTCTTTAAATCAGACCAGCCCAATCCCATTTTTTACCCGACCCGGTCCGGCCCAACCACCTTATTTCTCCCTCATTCCCTAAACCCTACCTCTCTTTCTCCTTTCTCCTCACCCGCCTCCTTCAGCCGCTTCTCTCTCTACTCTTCTCCTTCTCTTTCTACCCTCTCTCTCCTCACGCTCCCTCCACTCACCGCTGTCCCCCACGCCCCACGTTCCTCTCCACTAACTTTGTTCCCCACGCCGCTCCTCTCTCTCATACGCTCTTCTCTCTCCCTTCTTAAACCCTAATCACAGCCCTATAAATTGGAGGAATTGAGATGAGATAAGGGGGATTTTTCGGAGAAGAACCTAATCAACTTTAGATAAAAAACAGATTTGGAATCTATAAAATTCCCCTACAAAAACACAAGTTTCGGTCGCCTCAAATTTCCCAGAAATCCTTAGATTTTAGGACTTTCGTTTATTTGATTACCATTTTAACATTAAGATCGTTAAGCATCACGTCTTGGTGGACTTTGACCACGACAGAGATCTTCGGATTCATTTGTGTGAGTCTGAATCTAATCACGACGAGAGAGTAGATTCGACGCCGACGACCTCAGTTCATTGCGCACAAAAAAGGTAAAACTCGATACATTTATTGCTTATAATCTTCAGTTTCTGCTTCTAGTTAAATTTTTAGCTGATTCTGCTATTTTCTTGTTATGTAGTTTCTTTGTCGTCATGTTATTCGTTTGATGTTTGGGAGCTGTTAGGATAGAATAACAATTGCTAATAGACGAATTTGAAAGACGTATACTGTAGTTTAGAGGTTTAGACTGAATTTCAGGATTTAGAACCTATTTAGAGCCGAATATACATAGGATATACAGTGTGTATGTACTCGATATATATCTGATATACATATCGTGGTGTGTATATATCAGGTATATCGGTATATAATTAAAACAGATTAATTCTAATTGTCTTTCCTTGTCAGTTTAAAGTTTCCTGTTTTGATTAATGCCAATATGAAACAGTGGCAGTAAGCGTGGATTTTATGTTCTTCTGTGATTTAAAGGTCGCTACTGCATAAGTTTTGTACCAAACAGGTGCTGAAAGTTAATGGAAATCAGTAGCATTCTTCCTTTCAAAGTTTTTCAATTCTTTGTTTGGCAGAAGCAGACATCAGTATTTATTTTCTTTCTTTCTCTCGAAAACTCCGTATGAACAGCATGCCTATGTTTGGATTAAGTTCTGAGTATGTTGTTCTGTGCAAGCATGGTCCATGACCAAGCATACGATTGTTATGTTTAAAGACATGGGGCTTGGAATCTTTATGCTATTTTCGAAATCTGCCTTATTCCTTCCTTGTGTTTCCAAACTTTAACAAAGAGGATTTAATTATTTTTACCCATGTGTGTGTCATTTGAAAATCTGAAAGGGGTTAACCTTGCCTATGGTTAAATAGAATGAATTTTCTCTGGTTACGAGGAGGAATCCTGCTTAGATTTCATATTGGCCAACATTTGGGTTTTAATGAATTTCAGTTAATGTTCTAAAATTCCCTTATCATGTTTAAAAGAGTTGTTCTATTAATGTTTGACTTAATTTGGTTCAGGAGCAACCACTGATTTCTGCTTGAATCTTACCTTGTGCTTTTTATATAATCCATTACACAACTTGAGGTTAAATGAATATACAAGCTGTTTCAGTTGATATTCTGGAGTCTGTTTGGATTTTAAATCTTCTTATATGCTAAATGGCCCTATGTGTGGAGAGCCTTTATTTGGCAGAAGTATTCGATTTGCTAGTTAGTACTATTGGACTTGGAAAGAAGTGAGATATTTTGGGGATTGCTAAGACTCGTTGGCAAAATTCATTTGCTGATCTTAAGAGATCGTTAAATCATTTCTGAAATTGGTCTGCCCTCTTCGATACGTTGTCTTACAAAATTACTACAAAATCTATATATAGAATACACATATATGTGTAATGTGGATATATTTTTGTGTATACCGCCCTGTATATAAGATATTATTTGCTTGAGTGTCTTCATTTGAGTCTTTGAAATAGAAATGTTGTTGCTACGTTGGGTTCTTCCTTTTTGGGTTATTGTCTGTATAAACCGGGCTGTTGCCATATGTAGCTGCCTGTTACTGCCGTTGTTTACTATAACGAACCATGTCTAATTTGCTGTTTAGCTGGCTGAATCCCTGCTGCCATATATCACTTTGGCCAAACATTGTTGACTAGTGTTGGTTGTTGCATAATTGATATGGGCTGCTGCTCAGTTACTCGTGTAGCTATTAAAACTCTTTGTGGATATCTAATCCGAACATGGATTGGATCCATTATATTGGTTTAACTTCTTTTCTCATTATATGTTTAATATACCAATCACAGGCAGTTTGTTTTAGTTGAAAGCTGTTGGCCTATTTTTGGATTTGCATCATATATGTTAAGCTTTATTTATGGGTCACTTTACTAATCCTTTTCTTTTCATTTTTTTAATGCATGACGTCTCGCATGCGAGTCCAAGCGATTCGTCATCTCCTTCAGCATTTAGCGTTGGGCTAAAATCCCAACGTAACTCCTCCTGTGTCAGCCCAATCCGCAGCCAAACAAGAAAATAAAATCTGGGCCGAAGCCTAACAGACAGAAACAGCCCTCAGCAATATATGAAGAAAATTTGCTGGGCCGAAGCCCAACAGTAGCGGACAGCAGCCTTCTTAAAATGGGCTGAGCCCATTTATATTATATCTACTCCTCCATTTTTATTGTTGTGTGCATTTAATGTGCATTGTATGACTAACATTTGTGCTTGTTAATTAAGATAAACCTTAGTGACATTAAGGGTTTTAGTTTAGTAATGGGTAGTTAATTCCACAAATTACATTCACTTCTATTTTTTAAACTATTTATAGTATCTATAACATTTATTTATTTAGAAGTAATTGATTTTCAAATAGCATGCCTACATGTTCTTGGTTTAAAGGAATCATTCTTACCATCTTAGGATTTTCGAAACATCACAAATTATACGCTAATGTTAGCTTATTTTGAGAAATAAAAAGGCAAGCTAGTTTCTATATTGAACTATTAGTTTTTTTTGTAAGTCTTACTTTACATAGCACTCAAAATCTTCTTCTATACAAATAATTATTTTTCTACAAGTCCTATTTTAAATAGCATGCTTACAAGTCTATCTATAACTTTAGCAATACTTTCAAGATATTTTCTTAAATATTTAAAATACTATATTTACACTCAGCCTAATTAATTCACCTAAGTCCGGTCGGATTAACCGTTATTAACGGAACTTAGAGGATGCCTAATACCTTCCCTCTAGGTTAGTTGAACCCGTACCTAGAATCTTTTTGGTTTCGTAGACTTTAAAACAAATCAACTTTAGATAATAACTTTAATTAACCTTAGGTGCCCTAATTCACCGTAAATAATTAGGTGGCGACTCCTTAAACTTTAAATAATAGGAATTACCTGATGTTGTAAACTATTTTGACCCCGGTTAAAATAGGGTATAACGACTTTAGCGACTCTTCGGGGAGTTATCTAGGTTCTAACCATAACGGACTTAGTTTTAATTAGGCTTGTGTGCTTGTTTTAATTTTTATTGATCGTTTTTACGTGCTATTAATTGTTTGTTTGATATAAACTGTTTAAATGTTATCGCTTTGATAAATCGTCATTCCGTATCATTTCCTCCACTCCCGGAAAATTCACACAAATTCACACACTTAAAACGGCTTCGCGGTTCGCGCCCGTGCACTACTAAATTACCCCTTTAGTTGGATTGATCTAGTGGATTTAGTCGATCGGCGGTGCGGTGTCGACGGCCACGGACTTTCCACTCCCAAGTTGTCCACTTGGGGGAACCTTGTGTCATAGGAAGCCAACTCTTAGTCAGCCTAAGATAGAGCTAAACCAACACCCGTTACTAGGGGCATACATTTCATGACCTAGGAGGTTTAATACCCTTGGTGTATTAAATCCATTAAATGACTTTACCCAAACGTCCAAGTGGGTCCACGACCCCAAGTGACACTAAATCATACTTTATGTGCATGTTTGAAGGGTAACTGTGCCTAAATATTGACTATTTGTTTTAATTAATCAAACTTTAGGAGGGAGGGAACAATTAACATTTCTATGACAGGTATGGATCCGCATTGGAGTACAACAAATGCCGAAGACCAGTGACATGACAGAATGGAGCTGTACATTTAGACGTAGAAATTGTATTAGGAAATACTTTATGTTGTATTCATTTAATATGTAATAAATATTACACTTTGTACTTTATTTTGGGGAAATAGAATTTGTTTAATTAATCAAAAGCAATGGAATGACGTATTATGACACACTTTACCCTTCAAACAAACGTTAGGCCTACCTCTGGCACAAAGAGGTCACATGCATATTAGGACGCGTTATTGGTTGATATATTCATGTACATTTGTTTGACAACTTGTTTGACTTTATTTGATGAATTATTTGCCACATGACCTACTTGACTTTACGTGATCATGACTTTACCTAGACTGACATCACTTGCATTATTGTGTTCCTTTTTATTTTTATTATTCCCAAAAAGGGTTGATTCGTGTTGACACTCGAGCTGGCCGACCATCCTTATCGTACAAGATCAAAAACGTCATCATTACCTCGACGTACCTGGGTTGTGCAAGGAAAGGAAATCGTCATGTCTGATCCGCCGCACCTATTTCAAATGGTTTGGAAAACATTGTGGTCTCTAACGATTCTCCTGAGACTTCCGAACACAGAACTACTATCCAACATGATGAACACATCGCCCGCTTGACTCAAGAGATTGAGAATCTACGTGGAGAACTAAATCGGATTTTCAAGTTGCGGAAGTTGAAATATATAATGGTTGCAGTTGTGCAAAGATTGCGCGTCGAACGGGGCATATTCTTGAAGGATATCGCATAGTATCAAGTCAGCAATTGCAAGATTCAGATAAAGCAAAGGGCAAAGCCAATTTAATACCGATTAAATTTGAAAGGGTACCATTGTCCCAACTACTTTCTTCGAGTAGCTAATAGGAACACATAAAAAAAAAAAAAAAAAAAAAAAAAAAACATAAAAGCAAAGTTCAATCATGCAAGGTTGGGCTACTGGAAGTGAAACAGTCAGCAAGAAATAACTTAATGACTTCATCTTCATCATCTTCCTCTCCATGGCCATAACCAATAGCAGCATCATTGTCTCGCAAGAATCGGACCACTATCGCAAGAAGTACCAAAAGAAGCCTGCAATTCTCGCCATACCCATAAGCCTTCTCTTCTTGTGGTTAGCCCCGAAACAATATTGCCTTAATCTCTTTGTTTTCTCCTCAAGTTCCATGTCTGGAATTTCTTCCATCCTTTTCTTCTCTTCCTCTAATGAATCTATCACATCCTTCCACTTTTGTTCCATACCATTTCCTTCCCCCCCTTCAATTCCTGTAAATATTCATAACCGAAACAAGGGTTACATGTTTATATAGAGAATAAATCTTAACGTTCTTTTTCTAAACGAAATATTAAGAAAATATAATATTATTACATAAACTAAAAGGTGAATTTTTTTTTTAATTGAAACAAGAGTGTACAGAAGATGTATATATAGAGAGTGAACCTTAACATTCTTGATTAGTGTTTGAAGACTCATTAACTTCCTATGTGGCCACCTTCGAATCCCCAAATCCCTACATCTTATCTTCAAAAATGTCACCCCAATATTGAGTTCCTTGGTCGCTTGAATTATTGGCATGTAAAAGTACTTTGAAATTGCTTCTCGAGACAACATTTTTTGCTTCCCTTTTTTTCCTCAACACGATCATTAGTCATTATCCTTTCTTGATTGTTGTCACATAACAACAATTCGGTTCTTGCTTCTCCCAAATAATTGGGTACTTAATCCAAATCCACCGCTCATTTCACTCCACATCCCCGCACCCATAACATTATAACACATTAGCTAATTTATTTAGAACAAATACTATTAGTGTATACAAATAGATATTCGAATATGACCATCACCGGGGTAGGGTTATAAAAAGATGAATAAATGGATCTTCAAGAGTACAATCCATCATCAAAGGATTGTTAGCAACATCAAAAGCGAAATCATACCGATGATCGATAGCGTAGTGTCCCGAATTACCTTGCATTTTTTCTTGGATTGGATTCACAAAGGAAGGATCCTAGAGACATATATGCAAAGCATTGGTTCTATATGAACGGATGTTTACAAGTGGACGGCTGATCTTGAAGATGCCGTCTGCTTTTGCTTTTGGAAAGTAGAGCCTCCTTTCATAAAGTTGTCGGCCATCGGGGTTTCACCGAGGGGTAAAAGACTTTTTGAAAAGTGGAACGGTCGCTTTTTATAAAGCTTGTCGGCCACAAAATCAAAAAAAAAAAAAAAAAAAAAAAAAAAATCGGAATTGTGTATAGATACGTATTGTTTATTTTTAAAATACGTAATTAAGAATAGACGTATATAACCGATAACAAATCTGTAATACGTCAAAGCCATGATATACAAATCAAGAATCAATTAATTACGTTATATAAGTACGGTTAAGAAATCTATATTGACAAGAAATAATTTGTATTAGTACTTATACACATGAGAAATATATAAAGACAAGACTAGTACTTTAAAGTAAATTATCTACCCTAAGTCTACAATACAGTGACTTATACCTTATATTTGACTAAACATTTTAATTTAGGCTTGTCCGCCTTACAATAGGACTTAATCATTTTCATTTGGGCTTTGTACGCCTTATAATAAGACTTTGATAATTTATTTGGTGGGATACGTAGGCAATCCACATCGGGTTCGGTCCCTTTATTAGAAAATTTCAAACCTTATCGTACGAACTACGTTCTGACCTGATTCCTTTGGCGGGATACGTAGGCAACCTATATAAGGTTCGGTCACACCACAACATAAGTTTAGTTTTCCGAATCAAAACTCGGGGCATATTTTGAAAGATTAGACAAAAAAGTTAGACATCGACAAGATTAAGGCTACCAGACAGAAATAGTATAGACAAATGACTTTTCAATTGTGTCACAATCCGAGGAGAGAGAGAGAGTAAATATTTTACAACTTACATACATATATTTACATATATATATTTCTTTACATATATCCATTTGCATATACGTATTTTACAACTTATATACATATAGTTACATTTCCTTATACATATACTTACATACCTACCTTTCAAATGAAATACTTTCTTTCAATTGTTTCACTACTGTTCATCTACCGAGGCTTGAACGGAGATCACAAGATCCAAACAAACAAGACGAATGGAGTGCCAACAACGTCAAGCTTCGAGTCAACACGAATCAACTTCCCCTCCCAAACTAAGAATTTTTCTTTGAGTGCAGGAACCTAAAATCGCGAGATCAACAGTCAAGTCCATCAATCATGGCCGAGAAGCCTCGCCTTAAAAGCCAAACGGCTTTATTTCCAACTTTATCTCTACTTTCATTCTTTATTACAATAACTTTATGACTTTATTAACAATTATACCTTTTTTGTAGGTTACCGAGATTGAAGATGAATTAAATCAGGATTACGTGTCGCTGTTTGGCTTATCACGATACCGTCAACATCATAAGACCAAACGGCTATACTATCACCCCTCTCTCTTTATTCTTTATCATTTATTTTACCAATTTTACAGAATTACTTTACCAACTTTAACCACTTTATCCCGAACTTTGCGGGAATCGACATTAATCCGCAGGGATCATCATTAAGTCTCCGAAGACAACCGGAGGGATCATCATTTAGTCTCTTTAACCACACCGGGGCATGCATCATTACTTTATCCGGATACGAACTTTAAGATTCACCATCACTTTACTCTACCAATTACTTTATCATTTACTTTACCTACTTTAACCACTTTACCCCGAACTTTGCAGGATCATTAAGTCTCCGAAGACAACGGAGGGATCATCATTCGAAGACAACCGGGGGCACCTACTCACATGCATAAGCCGACGGCTACACTATAACTTTACTCTCTCTACTTTATCATTCACTTTACCTACTTTAACCACTTTACCCTGAACTTTACAGGAATCAACATTAAGTCTCCGAAGACAACCGGAGGCATCATCATTAAGTCTCCGAAGACAACGGGGGCATCATTCGGCACTGACAACCGAAAACATGCATAAGACGGACGGCTACACTATGACTTTACTCTCTACTTTATCATTCACTTTACCAACTTTAACAACTTTACCTTGAACTTTACAGGAACTATCATCAAGGCTCCGAAGACAACCGGAGACGTCATCCACTTTACAACTTTACCCGAAGACTTTACGGAAATCTTCATCAAGTTCCGAAAACAACCGGAGACATCGCATGGCTACACGGCCTCATCTGCATAAGCCGAACGGCTACACTTTTACTTTACTCTCTACTTTACTACTTTACTTTACCATTCACTTTACCTACTTTAACGATTTTACTTTAAATTCCGCAGATATCATTTATCATCGAGTCCCGGAAGACAGCCGGAGGCCTTATTATCATTAAAGTCTTCAAATACAACTGGAGATATTCAGCATAAACATCGCGCATTCATTCAAGTCCCTGAAGACAACCAGAGACGACATTTGGGCCACATTGCCTCATTATAAGCCACACGGCTTCATCCTCACTCTCACACTCATATTTACTATCATGTTACACTCTTTATAATTTTATACTTTCAACTTTATTACTAATTTTGACATGAATTTCAGTCTTTGACAGAAAGTACAATCTACAGAGACATAGCACAACGTGGAACTTTATCTTACGCAGTGAACTGGGGCAAATTTGCTGAAGAGGAATATCAAACTCACAAGCAAAGGTCACGGATCTACTCTCGAACTCAACTCCGCCTACGTCCACAAACACGTGCCACGTAGGTCAATTTTTCTTTCATATTCCCTACTAATACTCTATTTCAATCAACTCTTTTCACAATCTTACATTCCTTCTACATCCCCAGCGTTTCCATAACTCAACACTGGGGCATTTTTGGAGAATTTACATCGTGTCTAGTAGAGTCCTACTTATGGGTGTGTTGTGCACCACATTTATAATTAGGAGGCTATAAACATATGTTTCATTCTCGAACATTCTTGTCATCTGTCCACGACCCCCGCACGATTATAAATCCACAAAACTTTCGAACTACACATGGCCTGATTCTCGTACAGCCCGAGATATGTAGGCGACTCAAAACTGAGGTTCGGTCATAATTTTCCAAAATTCCTTCTGTCCTCATAATATTTTTCACCAATTCTCCTAAACAGTACTTTCTTACAAGTTTATATTTATTGGTCAGAACAAAATTGGCTACTAAGTCAACTTCTTCGCCCGAAGATTCTTACATCATCTCCGGTCGAAGAGGGGCATCTGTTGACACCCAATTTTGTCCCTCCTTTATTTAATTTACTCGGGTTTCTAAATTTACTGACGAGCTAAATACTTTATTTTTCACTATTGTTATTGCTACTACTATTAATATCGCTACTGTCATTTTCAACATTAGGAGCATTACTTTATCACAAATTTTAAACGGTTAGTCATCGTTTCATTTTCGGGTTCGGACCCGTCAAATTAATTACAAGACAACACTTTGTTAAATCCTTATTTTCTACATATTAATTGTTAATTGTCTTCACATATCATATATTGTACTATTTATCAAATTAGAAGCCCAAGCATAATTAAATAGCGGAGGAAGAATCCACAATTTTCACCAAATTAATGGCCCAAAATACAAACACAATATTTTTCAACTCTATGCCCACACTTTAATTAATTGGACCAGCCCACATTTCTTTAAATCGACCAGCCCAATCCCATTTTTTACCCGACCCGGTCCCGGCCCGGCCCACGTTTATTTCTTTATTCCCTAAACCCTACCTCTCTCTCTCTTTCTCCTTTCTCTCTCTCTCTCTCCTCCTTCCTCTCTACTCTCTCTCTCTCCTCTCTCTCCTCTCCTCTCTCTCCTCACGCTCCCTCCACTCCTCCGTCCCCCCCGCCCCACGCCCTCCACTCACCTTTGTTCCCCACGCCCTCCTCTCTCTCTCACTCCTCTCCTCTCTCTCTTTCTTAAACCCTAATCGAAACCCTATAAATTGGAGGAATTCTTGAGATAAGGGGATTTTTTCGGAGAAGAACCTAAGGATTTTTAGATAAAAAACGGATTTGGAATCTATAAAATCCCCTACAAAAACACAAGTTTTAATCACTAAAAGAATCCTTAGATTTTAGGACTTTTGTTCCAACAATTATTTTACCATTTTAACTTAAGTTTTAAAACTTTAATGGACTTTAAATCGGAGTCTTCGGATTCATTTGTGTTCGAAGTCTAATCGACGAGAGAGTAGATTCGAGACCTCGACGCCTCGGTTTCATTGCGCACAAAAAAGGTAAACTCGATACATTTATTTTTAATTTCTGGTTTAGTATTTTTAGTTAAATTTTTAGTTTTGATTCATGCTATATTTTCTTGTTATGTAGTTTCTTTGTCGTCATGTTATTTTGTTTGATGTTTGGGTTTCAATGTTAGGATAGAATAACATTGCTAATAGACGAATTTGAAAGACGTATACCGTATGTCTTCAATTTGTATTAGAGGTTTAAGTCAATTGAATTTCAGGATTTAGCATTTATTCTAACCGAATATTATTAGCCGAATATACATTTATCTTTATTGTGTATGTATTCGATATATATCGATATACATATCGTGTGTGTATATAAGGCATTAGAGTATATTTTTGTATATAATTAAAACAGATTAATTGTTAATATGTCTTTCCTTATTCTGGTCAAATTTGTTTAAAGTTTCTAGCGTTTTGATTAATGCCAATATGAAACTTGTTAATCTCTCGTGGATTTTTATGTTCTTTGATTTAAAGGTGACTTTGTTAAGTTTTGTACCAAAAATTGATCTTCATGAAAGTTAATGGAGATAACTTGTTATAGTCAGTAGCATTCTTCCTTTCAAAGTTTTTCATTATTTGTTTGTTAATGGATATTGCATTCTTAATTTATAGTTTTTTTTCTAATTTTTTTCTTGGTTATTTGTCTTTCGTATGAATCATGCCTATGTTTGGATTAAGTTTAGTATGTTGTTTGTGCAAGCATGGTCCATGACCAAGCATACGATTGTTATGTTTAAAGTCGGGCTTGGAATCTTTATGCTATTTTCGAAATATGCCTTATTCCTTCCTTGTGTTTCCAAACTTTAACAAAGAGGATTTAATTATTTTTACCTATGAGTGTGTGTCATTTGAAAATGCGAAAGGGTTAACCTTGCCTATGGTTAAATAGAATGAATTTTCTCTGGTTTTAGGAGGAACCTTGCTTAGATTTCATATTGGCCAACATTTTGGGTTTTAATGAATTTGTTAATGTTCTAAAATTCCCTTATCATGTTTAAAAGAGTTGTTCTATTAATGTTTGACTTAATTTGGTTGAGGGTCAATTGATTTTGTTGAATCTTACCTTGTGCTTTTTATATAATCCATTACACAACTTGAGGTTAAATGAATATTGTCATGCATTTGGTGTGATATTCTAGTTTTTTTTGGATTTTAAATATTCTTATATGCTAAATGGCCCTATGTGTGGAGAGCCTTTATTTGGGAAGGTTCGATTTGCTAGTTAGTACTATTGGACTTGGAAAGAAGTGAGATATTTTGGGATTGCTAAGAGGGAATTGGTATATATTCATTTTGATCTTAAGAGATCTTAAATCCTTTTCGAAATTGATTTTGCCCTCTTCGATACGTTGTCTTACAAAATTACTACAAAATCTATATATAGAATACACATATATGTGTAATGTGGATATATTTTTGTGTATTTACTGTATATAAGATATTATTTGCTTGAGTGTCTTCATTTGAGTCTTTGAAATAGAAATGTTGTTGCTACGTTTCTTCCTTTTTGGGTTATTGTCTCCGTATAAACCGATGTTGCCATATTTGTAGAACCTCGAGGGTTGATTGTTTACTATATAACGAACCATGTCTAATTTGCTGTTTACTGGTGAATCCCTGTCTGCCATATATCACTTTGGCCAAACATTGTTGACTAGTGTTATTGTTGCATAATATATACCAAGGCGATTATGTTTATGAATACTCCCAGCTATTAAAACTCTTTGTGGATATCTAATCCGAACATGGATTGGATCCATTATATTGGTTTAACTTAATTTTCTCATTATATGTTTAATATACCAATATATAGTTAAATTTATACAAAGAATACATAATCTGTTGGCCTATTTTTGGTTGCATCATATATGTTAAGCTTTATTTATGGGTCACTTTACTAATCCTTTTCTTTTCATTTTTTTATGCATGATCTCGCATACGAGTCCAAGCGACTTCGTCATCTCCCGCATCGGCGTTGGGCTAAAATCCCAACGTAACTCCTCCGTGTCCCAATCCTCTGACCAAACAAGAAAATAAAATTGGGCCGAAGCCCAATACAAAATGTACAAGCAAATATATGAAGAAAATTTCTTTGGTTTTGCCGAAGCCCAACAATTAGCCTTTTCTTTGGGTTGAGCCTATTTGCATTATATCTACTCCTCTATCTTTATTTTATGTGCATTTAATGTGTATTGTATGACTAACATTTGTTTGCTAATTTAGATGAACTTCAATGGCATTAAGAGTTTAGTTTAGTAATGGGTAGTTAATTTCACCAATTACATTTATTTCTATTTTCTAAACTATTTATAATACCTACAACATTTATTATTTTTTGAATAATTGATTTTAAAAATAGCATGCCTACACATTCTTGGTTTAAAGGAATCATTCTTACCATCTTAGGATTTTGTCAATTGATAAACATCACAAATTATACGCTAATGTTAGCTTATTTTGAGAAATAAAAATCAAGCTAGTTTCTATATTGAACTATTATTTTTTTTGTAAGTCTTACTTTATATAGCACTCAAAATCTTCTTCTATACAAATAATTATTTTTCTACAAGTCCTATTTTAACTAAACTCTTTTATACAAATCATTATTTTTTACAAGTCTTATCTATTTTTTAACAATACTTTCAAGATATTTTCTTAAATATTTAAAAAGTTATATTTGCACTTAGCCTAACTAATAATAAGTCCGGTCGGATTAACCATTATTAATGGAACTTAGAGGATGCCTAATACCTTCCCTCTAGGTTAGTTGAACCCGTACCTAGAATCTTTTTGGTTTCGTAGACTTTAAAACAAATCAACTTTAGATAATTACTTTAATAAACCTTAGGTGCCCTAATTCACCGTAAATAATTAGGAAAGTTCCAATACGATGATATTTGGGAAAGAAAAGTGAGTAAATGAAAGGCGAGAGGATCAAATGTCGAATAAAAGTGCCGCCAATTGAGATTTGAAAATGCGAACATAGGACGGAGAGATACTTGGGTAATGGTATGAGTACACCCCTAAAGGGGGAAGCGGGTGCGAGAGATGCAAGTGTAAGATGAAGATAATCTACACTACAATATATTGACACGGATGCTCGGGTTACGGTGTAAGATTCCTTGCCAAGACAAGTTAGTAAAATCCAAAAACCAAAGAATAAAGGGGTAGAAGCCAAGATGATAATCGAGATAGTCCGAGGATTAATCATGAGAGATCGTGAATGATATGACATTAGAAAGTGGAAGCTTAAAGAGGAATACGACAAGAGAATGGTAACGAGTAAATTAAGAGATATTATAAAGGATAGCAAGATTACTACGAGGTTTGAAAATATCTCTGCGTCGTGAAGTCGTAAGCCACCGTTTATATTGAATTGAGAGTATATGTTACAGGACCATATGAATGATCGTCCTGATGGAATGGCTAGTAAAATGGTGCGGAGACGACAATAAATATTTGAAGAGTAATGGAAGCTAGTTAAGTTTAAATTAGCCGCTGGTGTAGGAGAGCCAAGGACTCAAAGAGGGAAGCACACTCGTGTTGAAGGGAAGTTATGATTGAGCAAGATTTTATTTTAGTCTCCGATTATGAATTATTCGGTAATGATGTTCAGACAGAGAAGGAAATGGGAGGAAAGATTCAAACAAGATTTGAAAATAATTTGAATAGGGATTAGTATGTTGCGAGTGTAATCTTGCGATGGGGGATATACCGAAAGAGATGGACATTTGAGAATTAAAGGTTAAGCTTGATTGACAAATCGAAATGACAGGACAATAGCCTCAAACTATGGGAAAGACTTATTAGCGATAGTCGGCAAAGGTTAAAAGTAGGAGAGAGATCTAAAGGAAATGAACAACGAGACATCACGTTGATTAGATCCATCGGGTGACGGTGAAACCTCGTGGAGCAAGCAATATGATGGCTCTTATTGGAAAAGGGGACAAATGAAGGCTACGGTAAAAAAGCAAGAATGAAAAGATCCGAATTCGCCGCATGATTAAGAATCTTGGTTATTTTTCGACAAACTTTGAATTTACCCCTAACAAAATTTGAACTAAGGATCGAAACTTTAGAGTAAATTCAAGGAAATGGATGGTTAAAGAAGAGTTTTTGAGATGTTTTTGATATAAGTACAAGAATTATCGTTAGTTAGCCTACCGTAAGTCCAATTGAAGGATAAAGTATCGCAAGAATTAATTCAACTGCTATAGAAAGCCAAGGGTGCTAAAATAGGATCAGCTTTGAGGTTATGTTTAAGGAAGTGAAAATAAGAATAAGTCAACTCCAGCGAGATAAAAGTTTCGTATATTCAGGGAATGCAAGAAAATACGGAGGATTTAAGAGAACAAGAATTTCTAAATAAAAAGGAAGATGGCATAAAAAATGAGGTAAAAGTATGTAGTAATCAATAAGATGTAGTGGCATACAAGAATGTGAACAACGAAAGTCAAAGAGACAAATGGGCGCGGAAAAGTATGGAAAGAAGGACAGACAAATAATAAGAAAAAGGAGTGGCCTTATACAGCGTAAATTCGACTACAAAAGAAGAATAGATTGCATAGGTTCGAATAAGTTCCGCTTTAATCGGCAAGTAAGACCGCAAGTAAGTAAGGTAAATACCTGATGCCAATGCGGGTAAAAACATTGATATCTACCTCTAGGGCGAATCTCGGGTCAACATCTGCACGAATGTTTTTTAAAGGAAGGACGTTATACCCGCGTTTTGCTGCATAAGTAATGATATGTACCTCGTCGTAGTAATGGGGTGTCTGGAGACGTCCCATGAGGTTTTGAAAGGCAAACCATGAAAAGTACGTAACAACGAAGAAAAGTGGAATTACGACCGTAAGTCGTAATCGGGAAAGAGTATTTTGAAACACGAGAACATGGCCATTATTAGTATAATAAATGACAAATATCATGTATGGAGAGTTTCGGAATATTTCGAGATCGAGTAGAGTGAAGAAAATAAGTTCGACGAAAATTTGAGAAATGTCAAGACTTTTTAGTCAACTTTGGAGGCGCATATCTCATAGTATAGGTGGAGTTTTAAGGTGTTTTAAAAGCCTAAAATGAAGTTCGTCGAGTCTAGTTTGTAATGCAACAAACCGTTCATTGATAGGACATCGGAATAGAGAATTATAGACGTTATAAACCGAACTGCCGACGCAGGAAACAGCATTCCTCGTATCGCCACAAGATATCACACAAGATCGTAGCCAAGAAGAAAACCGACTTTGGCATTTTTTTAAAAAGGGACAGAAACCTCATTTTTTTTCAGCCAAAAATTTCCAGAAAAATTCAGCACAAAAAAAGGGGAGCAAATATACCTCACAAAATGAGAATTTTGAGTGAAATTTCAAGCAACGAAGTACCAATCGAAGTCCGGCAACGATAGTCACGAATATAATTTCATTTGGAGTTAGAGGAGCATGGGAACAAGATAATGTTGATGATTTTGCTTTTTTCATAAAAGCAAGGTATGAATCTTTCAAAGCCCTCTCTTTATTAAGTGTGATTAAGGAATAAATGCAGGATAGAGTTATAGTTTGTTGTGTTGATGTTGTTGGATTATGGATTGAGGGTTGAAGAGAAATTTGGATGGAAATACATATATTTATCTTGTAGGATGTTGAGAATGTTGTTATTGATGTTGTTAGTATAAATTTCGACTTCTTTACGGAAATAAAGTTATTAAATTAGTTGTATTCCAAGTTGGTTGGTTGGAAATTTAGAAAACGATTATGTGGGCTGTTTTATGGCATATGTTGGTGTTGGAAATAATGTTATTACTATTGGTTTTGTTGTTGATGTTATTGGTTGTTGAATTGAATTTCGGGCTAGGGCAGTACATAAAAACGGAAAATGTCACTTGAATTTCGACGAAAATTTAAAAGGACTTTCATTAAGTATTTAAGACGAGCGTATGAAGATGATCCTAATGATATTATGGATGGTTCTATGTAGATTACGAGGCTACGGAAGAATAATTCTTAAGCGAATTGCAAGACAGAAGCAGGTCGAAAGTCGAGAATTTGTCTTCCGGGTATGTAAAGCTTGGCCTTCCTTTCTTTTGGCATGTCTGCATAGAGAAAAGATTGTGATATGTTATAGCTTTGGGGTAATTCTATTCCTAAAGTCCGAGTATGTTTACGATGCTTATTGGCTTCTTGATGTTGGCATCCTTATATGGTCAAGCTATGGTTTATATGTCTTTGTATAATTGGTTTTCAAATGTTGCATAAAAAGTTTTGTTTTTAAAAGAGTTTTGTAACTACGAACGTCCGTAACTTTCACGAACAGCAGCCGGATGGCTTTGATATGCTCGTAAATGATTCTATAACGTATAATGACTATGACTTTTGTAGGCGGGCCCGGATTGGGTTGACGCTCGTCCGTGGGTCCCGCGACTTTCTTGTATAGTTACGATGGCTTTTGGAAAGAATTCAATATGACTATTTTTTTCGACCCCCCCCGAGTATGATTATATTCATCCGTCGAGTCCGAAATGATGATTCTTATACTTATGATTCCGATACGTAACTATGGTTTCTCAAGTTCGGTTTGATATGTTCCCGAGTGATATTAAGAAAACCCTCGATTTGACTATTGTCTTTTGAAATAACATTTCGCTTTGATTATTCCATCGAGTCCGTAATAAAGATTTATGTGCATATGGTTTCTCAACTACTCTGCTCGTGCGGTCGTTATTATTTCTATTCGACCGAGTCCCGGCCGGTATGTATTCGCGTTAATGCACTATTGCATTATTCACCGAGTCCCTCGTTAGAGGGCTCGGTACCGTATACACGTATATGTGATGATATGATGGTATGGGGATGGTGGCAGATGGCATATGATGATTCTATCCACCGGAGTCCCGAAAGAGCCAAGATGTCGTTATTCACCGAGTCCCTCACTAGAGGGCCGGGTACGGTTTAATATATATATATATGCATATGATGACATGATGATATGATGGCATGATGATTTTACTTACCGAGTTCCTCACTAGAGGGCCGGGTCGATATATATACCGATTATATGATGGCTATGATAATGATTATATGATCTCATTCACGAGTCCTCATCGGAGGGGCGGGTACGGTATGTATATATGATGATACGATATTGACACGGATTTTCGGATCTTATACTTGTTTCGTAATCCCTACTCAGTTTATGATTCACCATTTAATGTATTTCGTGCTTTACATGCTCGGTGACATATTCCGTACCGACCCTTTCTTACGAGGCTGCGTTTCATGCCGCGCGGTACGTACGGATGAGTGTATGATGTTGAGAAGATGTTCTTAGCCGATTGGCGAGCTCCATTTCTTTCGGAGTGTTGCCGAGTCGAGTACTTTTGTTATGGTGTCACGGAGCTATGTTAGAGACTTTGCGAGACGATCATACGTGTATGATATGTTAGTTTTGTAGTCGGTCCGTAAGCCGACGTATTATTATGCGTTGTGCTACAAGTTTCATATGTATACGATTTTCCTTGATTTAAAAAGATGAAAAGCATGTTTGATTTTCGAAAACTTTCATTACGTATGTATGTTATGATTTAAGGGCCCAGTATAACGAGTATAGTCGCCGGGTTCGCTCGGCCCCTAAGTAAGGTGGTCGGGTGCCCATCACGCCCCATCGGAAATTAGTGTGACGGATAGAAGCATTTTAGAACTTGGGTTGGAAAGTTGGCTTTAGGCCATTGGGGGCTGACTTGGTCAAATAGACCTTTGTTGGGAAATCCGAGGCCACGGATGAGTTCGTAGCGCGTTCTTATGTGTGTTTGCATGTTTGTTTGGTATCTGCGGGGCCTTGAGTGATAGTCGGATTTCGGAATGAGATTGGTCAATATCAGAATATTCTGGTTCTGGTGTAGGTGCTGCAACGGTACCATAACCGATGCAGCGGTTACGCTATAGCGCCTGGGAGACGGCTATAACGGACTAGGGAGTTTGGTGATTAGCCGTCGTACGTAGGGGGTTCTTTGCCGCTATAGTGGAAAGCTGACTTTGGTGAAGGCCGCCATAGCAGGCCAGTTATGTGCCATAACGCGTACGCTGCAGCGGTTCCATGACCGCTGCAGTCGTAGTCGGGTAAAATTATTTCTCTTTTCTCAAGTTAAGAGGCTTAAACCCTATCACTTCTTCTTATCACTTTTCTAAGCACTCTTAGGGGGAATAGAGCAACCTGTGGACTGATTCTTGTTGGAGGGTAAGATCTATGACCCTAGTCTTTCTCATTTGCCTTCTTAGATTACTATTCCATGCTTAGATTCATTAGAATCTAAATAGAGAATGAGTCTTATGTTAAAATTCCTGAAATGGATTTAGACTTATAAAATAGAAATTGGTAGTGAAATTGACTATAATAAGCATAGAGTTTGATGAATTCCTTGTTGTTAAGCTTATTTCTTCCATTATTTATGGTTAATTTGAGGATTGAAGAATTAGGGCTCATATCAAAATTTGGGGGTTTTGCTTTAAATCCGAATTAGGCTTAATCTTGAGTTGTTTTAGCAAATGATTAGTGAATTTGATCACCTAGAGCTTGAATTGCTTGTTCCATCTTTCAATTTCCCGTTTTACTCTTGTGGGCCCATTTCCACAATTTCCTTGTGTTAGAATTTGACCTAGCATACAATATAGCAATATAGGTGTCATTATTCATGCTTTTTAATATAGAATTCCATTATGAATAGACTTTGAGTACTTGGAAGCGTTACGGAAAGGCAAGGCCAAGGCGTGACGGTTCAACGCTCCTGTTCAGCTTTCCAGGTAGGTTACGACTTACCTTTCGGTTAGCGGATTATATGTGTAGTTAGTGATTGTTAGAGAAAGCATGTAATCCTTCGGGTATGAAGTTAGGATAGAAGACTTAAGTTGGTATTGTTGCGATTTGTGGCTTGTTGCCTTATTGTGTTCCATTGTGTTGTTGCTTATTATGAGTTGTTGGCTCGCCGCTACGTTATTGATGCTAGAGAGTTGATGCTTAGTTATTACTTGTGTGTTGGAAAGCATATTTATCATGAATGAGGTTGTTGGAAAGGAAATAAGGATTATGATATTGTTATTGTGAGTGAGATTTGTGTCCATGTGTGGCACTATGGATTATATATTCTTGTTGGCATTGTTATCATGCATATATACATACATATATATATATATATATATATTGGGATCGGGTTGTGTGCTGCAACACTAACTAGGATCGGGTTGCACGTACCGCAACACTAACTGGGATCAGGTTGCACGTTCCGCAACACTGACTATTGGATCAGGCTGTGCGTTCCGCAACAATTACATGGACTTCGTGGTCCCCCATAGGTCATGACTGTCGAGGCGACGAGATATTCGCCAAAGTGTGTGTGTATCATTGCATTCATCTCATATTTATTATTGGCATTGTTTGGAACTTATTGATTGATTCTTGGTGATACGTGTACTTAATAGTAGTTCTTGAGATGTGGGTCGGAATTATAGCAGATTTGAGGTGATTGACTAGACTTGGTAGTTGGTACTGAATTCGGTGATTGGATTGTGTTGAGTTTTATCTTATTGTGAGCATGCCTACTTTTTCAGTCTCTTTCTATCATATATGATTTTCTAACTATTGTCGGCCTATGATGTCTACACAGTACGTGTTGTTGTACTGATTCTACCTTGCTGCATTCTTTCTGAGTGCAGAGTTTATGACCTGATTGACTTCGATGCCCCGTGACTGAGTCCCGAGGCCTTCTGACGAGTATTCCAAGGTGAGCATTGGATGGATTCGCTGTCCGGATGCCTCTTCATACCTCTTCATAGTTACTTGTCTTATTTTGATATTCTGAGACAGTATTCCATTATCATACATGTATTCATATTCAGACTTATAGTATTATTAGTGGTGGCTTTTATAATATTAGTGGTGGCTTTTATACAGCCTTAGATCAGACTCCTTGGGATCATTGTATTATTTCCGCATTGATTCACTATCCTTATTATTATCTATGTTTTTATACTTATACTCGATTGCCTTAATTAATTTGTTATAGTTGAATGAATGATTTGGAAAGGGTCAGCCTACCGAGGTGGGAAATGGTAGGTGCCCACACAATTCCCCAAGTTGGGGCGTGACAAGTTGATATCAGAGCCCATTGTTACCCAATCTATGAGTACAAGAGCATGTCTAGTAAAGTCTTGCGGATCGGTACGATGAGCTCCGTACTTATTTGAGAGAAGCTATGGGACATTTAAAAAATTTCGCCTTCTATCATTCCTTCGTGCTACTTTATTCAAATTGGAATCTGGCTTTTTTCTAATTGGTATCTGATCCACTTCTATTCTCTTATAGATGGTGAGGAAACGAGCTACCATCGTGAGGGACGAGGGGGTGCGACCCGAGCCCGCCGGGGGCGGCACTAGAGGATGAGTGCAGGCGAGAGGTCGTGACCAAGCTAGAGGCCGTGGAGCTCCCCCGGCCAGGGGTAGGGGCCCCTGTGACTGGATAGAGGAAAGCACGTTCGCTCTTCTCCAGAGCGTCAGCCCGAGATAGCCCAGGCAGCCGGGGAAGGTGAGGGGCCAGACCTGACTCACCCCATGCTATGTCTGATCAGGCATTCTAGGATGTCATGGCCCATGTGCTTCTTCATCTTGACGGCCAGCATACCGTAGGGGGTGCCACTACTCCAAGTGATTCCCAGACTCGAGTGGGGGTACAGACTCCCGAGCAAGGCCAGTCTATGGGGATGCATCCTGCTGCTGCTATGACCCCAGGTTTAGGCGGTCTGCCAGTTCCTGAGGGTGCTCCCAAACCCATAGCAGTTCAGCCTTTGACCGTTGAGGATCAGAAGCTTGTTGGGAGGTTCCTGAAGATGGAGCCGCCCAAGTTCTTTGGCTTGCGTAGTGAGGATCCTTATGAGTTCATTATGGAGATGCATGAGAGGCTTTATAAGATGCGCATTGTGGAGTCTCATGAGGTTGACTATGTATCATTTCAGTTTTGCGGCGACGCGAAAACTTGGTGGGGGACTTTTATTAAGAGCAGACCCATGGGTGCATCTCCACATACTTGGACCTAGTTCCATCGGGCTTTCTTGGAGAAGTACGTGCTGCATACTTTGAGGAATGAGCGTAGAGATGAGTGCTTTCATTTGCGACAGCGAGGTATGACCGTGTCAGAGTATGAGGCTAAATTTCTATTTTTGGCTAGGTATGCTACTCAGTTGATCCCCGCGGAGGAGGAGAGGATTCGTAGGTTTGTGGGTGAACTTGTGTATTCACTCCATGTTGCTTGTCTCTAGTTAGTGGCCTTGGGATCTTCATTACAGGCGGTTATTGATCATCTTTTGTAAGTGTCGAGTCTGCCAAGACTCGATCTTTTGGAGAGTCTAGTGAGAATAGGCAGGGTCATCTTGGTGGTTAAAGTGGTTCTAGCTAGAAAGGCGGGGGACAGTCATCCAGGTCTTATCATTCAGCCCCCAGCCACCCTGTTCAGTCAGTATTACAAGCTTCGTCAGGTGGTCTTTCTAGACCCAGTGGTTATGCAGTTGGATAGTCCCATGGTGGTTCTTACTCTCGTCCAGCTAACCGTGGTGGTCCCTCTAGTTCTTCAGCTTCCGTGCATCGGCCTCCAGCCCCCAGAGCTTGCTATACTTGTGGTCATTTCGGTCACTTTATGAGAGATTTTCCCAGAGCTAGGGAGAGTGGATTCCAGCAGGGTTCCCGATTCCAGATTTCGAGGGCTCCGACACCATCTAGTGGGTAGGGGTGGTTCGTCGACCGAAAACGGTGCTCGGTCGGCCGCGATGGGTCTCATCGGTCCGGGGTGGATACCGATGCAGTGAAGTCGGTTCTCGAGCCTCCAGAGGAGGGCACCGGTCGGGCTAGAGTGGTCGAAGTGGTTGTCTTTGCTATTCCTTTCTGAGTAGACCCAAGGCAGAGGTCTCCGATTCTGTGATCTTAGGTATTGTTTATGTTCGTCATCGACCTGCTTCGATCTTATTTGATCCGGGGTCTACTTTCTCCTATGTATCTTCCTATCATTCTGTTGGTTGGGATTTGACTAGTGACCTTCTTGATGTGCCTATTCATGTATCTACTCTGGTTGGAGACTCAGTTGTTGTTGATTGAGTCTTTCGATCTTGCTTAGTTACTTTTATAGGGTATGATACTTGAGTAGATTTGATGATATTGGATATGGTAGACTTTGATATTATTTTGGGTATCACTTGGCTATCACCGTATCATGCGATCTTGGACTATCACGTTAAGACAATCACATTAGCTATGTCTAGGATTCCTAGATTGGAGTGGAGATGTACTCCGAGCCCCATCTCCATGCGAAGAAGTTATTTAGAAAGGGATGTTTGGCTTACTTAGCCCATGTTCATGATACTAGCATTGATTCTTCGCCCCTTGAGTCTGTGCACATTGTATGTGAGTTCGTGGAGGTCTTTCCTTCTGATTTGCCCGGTATGCCACCCGACCGCGACATTGATTTCTATATTGATTTGGATTCAGGCACGCGCCCCATTTCTATTCCTGTCTATAGGATGGCACCCACCGAGTTGAGGGAGCTTAAAGAGCAGTTACAGGATCTTTCAAGTAAGGGGTTTATTAGACCGAGTGTCTCCCCTTGGCGTGCTCCTGTTTTATTTGTGAAGAAGAAGGATGGTTCGATGAGGATGTGCATAGATTGCCGTCAGTTGAACAAGATCACCATTCGTAATAAGTATCTCATTCCTCGCATTGATGACATGTTCGACCAGCTTCAGGGTGCTTCGGTATTTTCGAAGATCGATTTAAGGTCAAGCTACCATCAGCTGAAGATTCGGGCCGAGGATGTTCTGAAGATGGCCTTTAGGACTCGTAATGGTCATTACGAGTTCCTTGTGATGTCATTTGGGCTTACGAATTCCCCAACTGCTTTTATAACTTTGATGAATGAAATTTTCAAGCCATATCTTGATTCTTTTGTTATTGTGTTCATCGATGACATCTTGGTGTATTCGAAGAGTATGGAGGAGCATGAGCATCATTTGAGGATTGTCCTTGGGTTATTGAAGGAGAATGAGCTTTATGCCAAGTTTTCGAAGTGTGAGTTCTGGCTTGAGTCTGTGGTATTCTTGGCCCACGTTGTGCCTAAGGAATGGATCATGCTTGATCTAAAGAATATTGAGGTTGTTAGATATTGGGCAAAGCCCATTACTGTGACTGAGATTCGTAGCTTCGTGGGTTAGCCAGCTTTTACCGTCGATTTATGAAGGGCTTCGCTTTTATTGCTTCTTTGTTGACTAGATTGACTTAGAAGGAGGTTCTCTTTTAGTGGTCTGATGCTTGTGAAGAGAGCTTCAACAGCTCAAGATTCTTCTGACTTTAGCCCTAGTTCTGGCATTAACCGTGGAGGGTAAGGATTTCTCGGTATATTGTGATGCATCCCGTGTTGATTTGGGTATCGTGTTGATGCAGGAGGGTAGAGTCATTGCCTATGCTTCCCGTCAGTTGAAGATCCACGAGAAGAACTACCCTACCCATGATTTGGAGTTGCTAGTTGTGGTCTTCGCTTTGAATATCTGGAGGCATTACTTGTACGACATCCATTGTGAGGTTTTCACCGACCACCGTAGCCTTCAGCACGTGTTTACCCAGAGAGACCAGGCAGCGCCGATGGATGGAGGTCCTGAAGAAATATGGCATCTCTATTCTTTATCTTCCAGGAAAGGCCAATGTTGTTGCTGATGCCTTGAGTCGCAAGGCAGTGAGTATGGGTAGCTTAGCCCGATTGGTTGCTTTTGAGCGTCCGTTAGCCATGGAGGTTCAGACTCTGGCTAACAATTTTGTGCGCCTTGACATCTCAGTTCCGGGCAGAGTCTTAGCTTGTGTTGAGGCGAGGTCGTCCCTCTTAGCACAGATTAGGACCCAACAGTTTGAGGATGCCCAGTTGTGTAAGATTCATGATAAAGTTCTGAGAGGTGAGGCCAAGGAGGCCATTCTTGATAGAGGCCATTGACCTCCCAAATCTATTTTAAGTGAGTCCTTGGACAATAAATAAAATCGAGCTGTGCACCCAAAAAGGTGAGGGGATTGGATGGGCTTGTTGACACCTAATTTTTGACCTCCAAAAAAATAAATCTATTTTAAGTGCTCGGAGTCCTTGGACAATAAATAAAATCACTCAAAAAAGCTTGCTTATAGGCACCCAAAAAGGGTCTAGGTAATTTTTATGAAATTATTTGGGATAATATTTCACCCTCTTAAGTTGATAAAGAAACCTCTAGGGTATTTTTAAATTTTTGTGGAAATTGATATTTTGAAGAATATTTTTATTGTAATCAATCAAAGGAGGCAAGAAAACCCTTTTTGTATAATTATTTGTTTAGTCAATTAAATCAAAGAAAATTAGATTAATGAGTAGTTTTATTGTCCAAGGCACTTTGAGAAGTTAAAAGAAATGATAACTTTATCCTTTAAATCCTGATTCTGTGTGCGTTTGTGTAGTCGATTAATTTTCTTTTATCTGGTTAATTAACTCAAAACCGGTATCTGTAAAATGATTTTACTTTTATTTATGAGTCGTATTCTTAAAATCAAAGGTCCAAAACACTTTTTGTAACCTGTTTGATAGACTTACTTGCTAAAAAAGGTTAATATTAGTTGTCTGGGGTTGATCAATGACAAAAGTGATTATATGGATTGCTACTTGGCATTTGGATGCATTAGTTGTGTCTAGGATGTTTGTTACTTGACTGTGTAACCTGGGACAATGTAAGGCTAGCATTTGGCTTGTTTGTGATAGTCTGGTGAGTGAAAATGATCTACGGGATAACTAGAGATTGAATTTTGTTTAAAAAGGGGTCAATATAGTTGTTTCCCTACAAATTTTGGAGAGTTTTTGGATTGAATTATCTCAACTTGACTTGTCTGCCTTACACATGATTGTTCTTAAAAAAGAAATTATACACATGATTGTTCTTAAAAAAAAAGAAATAAGTTTTAAAAGCTAAAAAAATGAGATTTTAGGGGGGGGGGGGGGGTGGGTTAAGTGCAAAGGGTCTTGTCATTTGGCCTTCCTTGTTCTAATTTGATTTGTTTAGTCTCATTGTCTCTTTTTATTATCATTTGAAAGTCTGGTTGTCTTTAAGTATGGTAGTTTTGTCATAAAAACCACTTGCAACTTTTGTTTCTTCTAATTTTAGATAAAGGTCTTATCTGGGCAAGTCTGATGTTGATAATGTAGTATCATTGATTGAAAAGAGTTTTTTGTGAAGTTATCTCAGTCTGAAAGAACAAGGATCAATTCCCTTTATGTCATCATGTCCCACTAAGCTTAAATAGGGTGAAATAATGAGGTAATAAGAGATTAAGTTTGGTCTGAAGGTCTATGAGAAGTAAGATTAGATTCTAGATTTCCCTTGATGTAAGTGCTTTTAGTTGACTTAGTTGGTTGTCTGGATGACTGAGCTTGGTTAATTGTCTGTTATCTTATTTAAAAAGGTCAAGTTGAATGGTTCTATGATTTGCTAATTGTTCAATTTTCATTGTGATCAAAGTAATTTGGCATGAAATAGTCAACACTTTTTTTTTGCAAAAAACAGTAATCTTTATCATCTGTGCCTGTTTAGTCTTTATGGATTGATTCAAAATAGAGGTTTAGTTCATAGATTAGTGTGATTTCTCCTTGCTGTGTTTTATGTACTTAATAGGTCTATGTAAAAACTTCTCTTTTCTGTGTGTGATGAGTCTTGTTGAAATTGTCTTTGATAAAATCTATGACTATTTTTGGGAAAATCCATGTTTTCATGATGGGCACATCCAGTATGTAAAAAGAACTTGTTTGGACACTTGTTTTAAAACTTAAGGCTATGGGCATACTAGCATGTAGTTGGTATCTGTTGAATTGGACTTCAAAACTCTTTCTTTTGTCAAACATAAGATACTGTTAGATCTAGCACACCCTCACACTTTCTTTGAAACAAAACCTGATAAGTCTGCTAGCAAGTTGCATTGATTGTTTCTTTTAAAAGAGACTTGCCATTTCAAACTCATTTTGTCTTAAGTCTAATAATATAAAGTTAGTTCTTGTATTTTTTTTTTCTTATTGATAAAATGAAATAAGAAGCAAAAGATCTTCTAAAAGTATTTGATCAGATGCTCGACCCCTCTTCTCTGTCACTATTCTGTATGGCTGGTTACTGTGGTGCTTTTGTGCTTTGCTTCTCCTTATAAGAGTACAAATCCAGTTTCCTGTCTCTATATGATGATTGCAGCACTTGCCTGCACTTACTTTTGTTAAAGTTTTAGGCTTGTATTGAGAGATCTCTTTCCTAAAATGGTAGTGTGATTTATGAACAATGATGTGTGTTTAGCCTAAACATGTGTGAGTGTTTGCTTCCTTCTAAAACTAAAAGTAGGACTGATTGATCTTCTTCAAAGCTAAGTGGTGAAGTGTCTGCTTTCCTTTTAAAATCATGTCTATGGAGTGGCTGCTCTTTTCAAATCTAAGTGTGTGAGTAGTTGTTCTTTCTCAAAACCATTGTGTGAAGGTTTATTTTCCTTTTCAAATCCATGGTTGTGAAGTGTTTGTTCCCTGTAAGACCATCTGTGTGGAAATATTTTTTTTTTCTTTCAAAACCAAGTATATGGGATATTTGTTCTTTTCAAAGCTGATCCTATTGGAATGATTGATCTGTTCTTTTTTTTTTTCAAAGCTAAGTTGTGAAGTGTTTACTCTCCTTTAAAAATCATTTGTGTGGATTGTTTGATCCTTTTCAAAGATTAGGTGTGCAGAATTGCTTGGCTCTTCCAAAACTGAATTTGTCAATGACTATTTTCTTTTCAAAAAAACCAGTGTGTGCTTTGTTTACTCTTTCTAGAACCCAGTCTGATAGGTGTGTACTCCTTTTTTTTCAAGCTTATATGTGAAAGTTGTGTTTTCTTTTCAAACCTCCTAGGGTGTTTGCCTCTTCCTCCTTCTCTTTTCTCTTTAATTGAACTTACAAGTGACTAACTATGACATCCCTGGTTTGTTTATATGTGTCTGCATTTGATTGTGCCTTCCTGTCTATCAACTGCTTTCAAAATTGAAACCTTCAAGGGTTTTTCCTCACAATAAAAGAGACCATGCTTGTCTTTCACTAAACCTGCAGAACTTGGTAAAAAATATATATGAGGCTTTTTTTTTTATTCTGTAGTCTCCAGTAGTGTGAGTAATGTTGCTTTCTCATTATGTATTGAACTAGAATACTATTTTCCTTATTCTAGGTCATGACCAGACCAAACTGTATAGGCATAGCTCACCTTTTACTTTTTATGAACTTGACCTCTTTCTTTAAAAAATCCTATTGAGTTGGATGCTATTTCTTTTACTCATTTTGCCTAGTCTGCATCTTATCTGTGTGATGCATTAGAGACCCTCACCTAGATTAATTGAACCCCCTTTTTTCAAAGCTAGAATATGATCTAATTTGAGTTACACCTAAGTGTGATGTTGCTCTTTGAGTACCAGTCTTTGCATTCTGTTTAATGTTGCTAGCTTAGCTGAATTACCTTGTTCTCTTGTCCTTTACCATCTTAAACTAGTTGATTCAGTTGTCTTCCCTCACTCTGTCGCTCTCCCTCACTCTGTCGCTCTTTTACAAAAAGGTTGTGTATATCTTTGTTTGAAAACTGGGTAGACCTATGGTATGTTTTGGGGATGCTGGGTATGATATGTATTCTCCAAAGGCAAAATGACATCTTTGTTACCATAAATGAGAAGTGATTGCACCTGTTAGTGAATTTCCAGTTTCCTCTTTTTTAATTTCTTGTGAACAAGTCTATAGTTGGCTTCCTTATTATGAAATACCATAGCTGGATGTTTTTTTTTATATCGGGATAGACAGAGTGCTCAGTTTGGGCTCATCCTTTGGGCTCATCCACATGGGCTTAGCATTTGCATTGTTGACTTGGCCCAAGTGTAAAAGTAGTTGTATATTTGGAATTCCTTTCCTTTTATGTAATTGCAAATAATTTGAAGTATTTTTTTCTTTCCCCCCCCCCTTCAATTTGATTTGATGTAGTTCGGTTTGGTAGTTCGAAGTTCTAGTCTCCTCGGTGTTAGCCATGCTTGGGGTTCTTAGAAACCCCTTGGAACTTGTGCAACATCGGAATACGGGGCTAGAACCCAGTCCCCATGCCAATATTAAGTCTTGAGATAAATCCCTACAAGCAGTTTTGATACGTATGGGCAAGTATATGATTTCTTTCTTATATATATATGGTCTGTTTATTTATGCATGCATGTGTGTTTGATTACTTTAGTGATAAGGGTGGTTAAATATAAACTAACCAATTCCCTTTTATCTTTTTTCTCCTCTACTTGCAGGACCGCTCGGGTCCAAACCAGCCCCAAAGGCCCAATAGGATTTCTCATTCACATTAAGATCGAGTCTATGGAGAAAAAATAATAGCGAGGCGTGCAGAAGGCCCAGCCATGGGTGAAAACGGCCACTAGGGGCTTGGTACTCCCCTAGTTTAAATCTATTTTCATATATGTGTGTATTATATTTGTACGTTTTAGTAAAGTGCATGCAACTCATATTATAGTGGATCTATTGGCTTAGACGTCCTAGGATAACGATTTTCAAAAACCTCGGCAACTCTTAATGATTTTCATCATGCTAAAACCGGCAATGCAAACCATCCCCTTTACAAAAAATGAGTTTACATCAAAACTTGGCATTATAGGCAAAAAATAGGCAACTGGTGCTTAAGTCAAAAGGCTTCTAAATGGTTGTGAAAAAATAAAGTTTTACCAGAAACCTTTCATCACTTTCAGAGTAGAAATAAAAGGTATTGATCACCATCTTTTTCCAAAGTACAAAAACTGGGTCCAACGCCCATGAGTTTGTTAAAATAACCAACTTACATTACGTTTTGTATATGAAAAAATCCAGAAAAGAATTCTATCGGATAAAAACAGTTTCAATACGATCAGTTTTTTATATAAACTTCTGAAAACCATAAAGGTTTATTTTCAACAAAAGGCTCATCAGTTTCATTTGATAAACGCCCCTCCCTTAATAAAATTTTGGGCCCGAAATGGCCATAAAGGAATATATGCAGCCTGGATATACTGCCCTTCTTAAATAAAAATGACTTTAAAAATAAAACCATCGTAATATAAAAAGTTCTGGATAAAGGCTGAACGTACCAATACGGATTAACCCGAACCCGGTGTATGAGTATACGCATGATCACTTCTTAGCCTTTTCAAAATAACGCCCCCTTATATACTCTTTTTACAAACTTATACTTATTCCTATATATAAGGATAAATTACTTATACTCGGATATAATAAATCCAAAACTACGATACCTTATATATAAAGGGATATATTCAAATATCTTTCCAAAAAAAATGATATGCAATTTACAAAAATGACAGTTTCTTTGAGACAATAAACACAAAATAGATTGTTTAGGCAAATAATCATACTTTGGAATTCGAAGGTCAACCGTATAGTACGGATCCTTAATACTGGGGTGCCTAACACCTTCCCCAGGGGATCATCAGAACCCTTACCTAGAACTCTGAATTATGAAGGTTTTTTCACGGTATTTGAATAAACCCTTCAAAATCGATTTTCCTAATTTCCTAAAAATTAGGTGACGACTCTTTTAAAACAAAGTCCAAAAGAGCACCAACGAGTTGGTAGTAACCTTTTTACACCCTAAACCCGCGTGAAAAAGTGATCCGTTACACTGAGGATCAGGGATTCACCTTAAATAACTGTTGGTGACTAATTCATTTAATTTTGAACCTATCCATCTAATTCATCTTCGGAGGTTCTCCATTAACTCGTCGCAACACGAAAATATATTACAGATTTGAGGCTTTAATCTATAATTCAGGATGAAAGAGATCTAACTATATATTATATCTTGAGAACTCCTTCAATCTTAAAAATGGTCTCCCAAATCAATATGAGTCCATCTTAAAGATCTGTAACCCTTGGGGTGCTTCGGAATACCATGCTTCGTAGGATATTATTCTCATGATTAGTGAGAAAGATTAGCATGGATTTTGTGGTGGGTCACGACATAAAAGACCCCGGGCAAGTTTGACTCGGTTTGGTTGAACATGCTTTCCTATGACCGATCATAAAGAGTGGACTTCATTTCATTCCGGATGAAGTTACTAAATCATATGAGAATATTAAAAAATTTATGAGCCCAAGAAGACATATTGTGCGAGTGTACGGGGTCAAAAACTATTTCCATTGTTTCGGATCGAGGTCCCCGTCTTAATTTCTAGAATACTTTTCGGATAAAATATGGGTAAGGGCCATACAATCGTCTAACTAAGTCATGATTTTCAAGCCTCTGAAGTATATGATGTCAAAGTCGGGAGAGGACTATACCCATATGCAAAAAAAGATATGTTTAGAGAACGTGTCATTGATTTTGGTGTTCATATGGGATCTGTTCTTGCCCCTAGCGGAGGTCAACATCGATAGTCTACCTGAAATTCGAGTATGATATGACGTCGTTCGAGGCTTTGAAATGGTAGGACAAAGCGCCGTTCTCCTATTGGTTGGTTTGAAAGAGACGTAAGAGAACATAGGATGAAATGAACCAATTTATTGAGAGAGTCCGTGGATAGATGATATACACAAAAATCTTCATGTATGCATTGATTCACTCATGAAAGAAATTTCTTTTAATTCTTCTATTGAGTTTAATTCGCTAATATCAGGTGTTAAAACTTCTACTTGTTGTGTTATACGATTTGATTGAGTATCAAGTTGATCGAGGTACCTTGGCCCATTTCAGGTTCTCATCATCATGTGACTGTGCTTATGAGTTGTCGTTGTGGTAGTGTGTTTATCCGATTTTCCACCTGTCCCACCCCCAACATATATATATTACGATAATATACCTATATAATGCCTTTTTTGGGATTCACGTGTTTCTTGATGATATATACAAATGAAATGTAATGCAAAATATGGAGACATAGCGATTCTCGGACTAGAAGGTCATTAGACCTCCGACCATTTTCCGATCAAAGTTTATGGAAGCATCGTTTCATCAGGAGAGTGACTTGGGAATCATTCGATACGAAAGCGAGAGATATCCCCATTTATTTGAACTTGATCAACATGGAACTTTTCCCTATTAAGTGTAACGACCCCTTGTCGCCGAGGACGAGTGATTTTGAATTGATATTTCGATGTAAGAGCTTGTTGGTCATATATTTGACTTGACCCGAGGATAGGGTGATCTTTTCCTAGAGGCATCGGGGATGGTTTTAGATAGACTTTTGTGAAAATAAGCCTTAAAATGAAAATGTTTGACCCAAAGTTGACTTTCGAGTAAGTGGACCTTTTTTAAAAATTCATCTATTCCAAAAGGTCCGGATGTTCATTTGTAACTTGTGGGTATGTTCGGTTCGGTTCTCAATGCAATTGGAAGTGTTTTGAGACTTGGGTTGGAAAGTTGTCTTTAGTCTATTGGGGTTGACTTGGTCAAATAGACCCTCGTTGGGGAATTTCGAGGCCATGTGTGAGTTCGCAGCGCGTTCTTATATGTGTTTGCATGCTTGTTTCGTATCTGTAGGGCCTCGGGTGATAGTAGGATTTCAAAATGAGATTGGTCAAAACCAGAATATTCTGGTTCTGGTGTAGGCGCTGCAGCGGTACCATAACCGCTGTAACGGTCATGCTATAGCTCTTGGGAGACAGCTATAGCATCGGGGAGTTTGGTGATTAGCTGCCGTAGCGGGTCGTCGCTATAGCGAGCGTCGACGTGAAAGGTCGCCCGTGGCGAGCCGGTTATGCGCCACGAGCGCGTGCGCTGCGCGGCTTCATGACTAACGTGCAATTTCGTAGGCGGGCAAAATTATTTCTCTTTTCTCAAGTTAAGACCCTTAAACCCTATCACTTCTTCTCATCACTTTTCTTAGCACTCTTAGGGGGAATAGAGCAACCTGTGGAATGATTCTTGTTCGAGGTAAGATCTATGACCCTAGTCTATCTATGACCCTAGCCTTTGTCATTTACCTTCCTAGATTCCTATTCCATGCTTAGAATCATTAGAATCTAGATAGAGAAGATGAGTCTTATGTTAAAATTCTTGAAATGGATTTAGACTTCTAAAATAGAAATTGGTGGTGAAATTGACTAGAATAACCATAGAGTTTGATGAATTCCTTGTTTGTAAGCTTATTTCTTCCATTATTAATGGTTAATTTGAGGATTTAAGAATTAGGGTCCATACCCAAATTTGGGGGTTTTGCTTTAAATCTGAATTAGGCTGAATCTTGAGTTGTTTTAGCAAATGATTAGTGGGTTTGATCACCCAGAGCTTGAATTGCATGTTCCATCTTTCAATTTCCCGTTTTATCCTTGTGGGCCCGTTTCCCCAATTGCCTTGTGGTAGAATTTGACCTAGCTAGAAGTATAGCAATATGGATATCATTATTCATATGCTTTTTAATATAGAATTCGATTATGAATAGACTTTGAGTACTTGGAAGCATTACGGAAAGGCAAGGCTAAGGTGTGACGGTTCGAGGCTCCTGTTCAGCTCTCCAGGTAGGTTACGGCTTACCTTTCGATTAGACTTTGGTTAGTGGATTCTATGTATAGTTAGTGATTGTTGGAGAAAGTATGTAAACCTTCGGGTTTGAAGTTGGGATGGAATACTTAGGTTGGTATTGTTGTGATTTATGGCTTGTTGCCTTATTGTGTTCCATTGTGTTGTTGCTTATTATGAGTTGTTGGCTCACCACTACGTGATTGATGCTAGAGAGTTGATGTTTAGTGATTATGTGTGTGTCGGAAAGCATATTTATCATGAATGAAGTTGTTGGAAAGGAAGTAAGGATTATGATATTGTTATTGTGAATGAGATTCGTGTCCATGTGTGGCACTATTGATTATATATTCTTTTTGGCATTGTTATCATGCATTCACTTATTCATATATATATTGGGATCATGTTGCGCCGCCGCACCACTAACTGGGATGGGGTTGCACGTACCGCAACACTGACTATTGGATCGAGCTGTGCGTTTCGCAGCAGGTACATGGACTTAGCGGTCCCCCATAGGTCATGACTGTCGAGGCGATGAGATATTCCACCCGAAGCGTGTGTGTATCATTGCATATGCATTGCATTCATCTCATATTTATTGTTGGCATTGTTTGGGACTTATTGATTGATTCTTGGTGATACATGTACTTGATAATAGTTCTTGAGATATGGATCGGAATTATAGCAAATTTGAGGTGATTGACTAGACTTGGTAGTTGGTATTGGATTCGGTGATTGGATTGTGTTGAGTTTTATATGATTGTGAGCATGCCTACTTTTTCGGTCTCTTTCTACCATAGATGATTTTCTAACTGTTGTCGGCCTATAATGCCTACTCAATACGTGTTGTTGTACTAATTCCACCTTCTTTGCATTCTTTTTAAGTGCAGAGTTTATGACCGGATCGGCTTCTATGCCCCGTGACTGAGTCCCGAGGCCTTCTGACGAGTATTCCAGAGTGAGCATTGTATGGATTCGCTACCCGAATGCCTCTTCTTAGTTACTTGTCTTATTTTGATATTCTGAGACAGTATTCCATTATCTTTCATGTATTCATATTCAGACTTATAGTATTATTAGTAGTGGCTCTTGTACGGCCTTAGACCAGATTCCTTGGGATCATTGTATTATTTCCGCACGTATTCACTATCCTTATTATTATATGTTTTGAGACTTAAACTCGATTGCCTTAACTAATTTATTGTGGTTGAATGAATGATTATGGAAAGGGTCCACCTACCGAGGTGGAAAATGGTAGGTGCCCGAACGATTCCCCAAGTTGGGGTGTGACAGATAACACCTGATCTAATTCATTAGGCAAACGATACAGCACGAATACACCCAAAATATAATATAAACAAAAGAATCAATACCGCGAAGCTAATATAACCACCCCAAGAATTGATAAGAAATAGAAAATACAACTCCGATAGGAATAATACATCATCTGTTTAAAATACAAAGAGAAGCGAAGGTCTCTAAGTTATCATGAACTAGTTGATAGCTCAACACTAGAGCATTGATGGATCTCCAAAGCTCTCTTCCCAACTCTGCAACAGCTCAAACTCATACTTGCACATAGGATGCAGCAAGTGTAGTATGAGTATACAAACATGTACTGTAAGTATTATCGACACTAGCTGCCCGACAAAGTATAGTGATGAGGGTTTACTAGAAATACTCATTTTTAAATTTGTGCAATTATTATATCTAACAGTAATAATATACATGATCAACCCAGCTAAAATCCTTGTGGCACCTATGCATTTCAATAGACCATTTATAGGTCCCATCCTTACTTGCACTGACCTATGTATTTCAATAGATTGTCCATAGTTAACATCACCTCATCAACTGTCCCAACCAACTATGTGTATCACTAATTTTTCCATAGTGATGGCAATTTTAATTGTGCATGAAGTAAGTATTGCTCATAGCCAGCATGACGCTAGCGTCATCCCATCATTCATGTTGATCTTAGTAATGATCTCACGGACTCAATTTATTGCTGTGTCATATCAGGTCTACACGGTTCTCATATCTCCATATTACAGCTCCACAACAACACCATATCAAGAATAAGAAGCAGAAATAAAATAACACAGTGCATAACATATAAAATGAAACAGATAAATCATGCTCTTCTAGTATGTAAACTAGTCAAAATACATCAACAAGGCAAAAATAATATGCTCACATCATCATAATATAAGTAGGGAAGTAGCTTAACATTTAAGCGATTTCAAGCAACCCCTTTTAATACCCGATAGTCTCATATATGCTCGTCATATATACTATATTCCCATATTATTTGTATACTTTTTTTTATATATATAAATAGTGATGTACTCTTCTGGTTTGATTTAATACAAGGAACTATGAGTAAAACAATGAAATTTTCATCACTTCTTCTCTGGCTTACGCCCTAATTTCTTTGATTTTGCATAATACATCTAAAATAATAATAGTTTGAAACGACAATGGTACGATTTAGCCGGTTATTTTTAAGAAATTAAAATCATATCAAATTTTGTTGCTAAACCGTGCATGCTCAAATACATACTAGAAGCGTTTTACACACAAGACAAAATAGGAAAACTACTTCTGGGAAAAATTTATGTGTTTGTTACGGAAGGAAATCCAAACTACATGAGGATTCTTGGCAACTGTGGATGAATATTTGAATTATGAGAAATTTTAAAGGTAAGCATTTAATTATTACGAATGTACAGGGGAAAAGGTATAAGTATTCCAGTGAACTATATCTTAAGTTTTAGGGACACATTTTTTTATTTTTTTTTTACGGGGTCTTATTACCATCTGAACTATTTTAAAGTGTAATAAACGATATCCTAAGTGCTGGCGTGACATAAACCAAACTCTTAGTAGACAGTGAAGTACACGCGCTATCACGTGTAATTTCACAAATTTTTTACATTTTTTAAATTTATGTCATTTTCTTTCTTTTTGTTTTCTTTTTAATTTCAAATAATAATGAAACACTTTATATTTAGAAAAATGAAAAGGACAATTGTTATTGTTATTGTTTTGTACGAACTTGAAAAAGAATTGGAGGTGCTGAGCAGATTCGAATGTTGTTGAAAGTTTTGAAGTTGAAATTCAAGTGCTAAACTCATTCTGGATCCTTATTTGTTGCTGAGATTCGAAATGGAGAAAGAATTTCAAATCCACCATTGTTGAGCCTTGAAAAAGCTTGAAGAACAGACAAATGGGTTTGTCAAATTTCTTAGTTGTTAGCCAAATTGATTTCTGCTTTCCGTGTTGATATTACTGTGAAGTTGTAGTTGAAATTTGAGCTTTATTAGTGCGGATTTGGTGAGTTTTTGTTGGATTTTGAGACTCAAAATCAAATTTGGAGCCCTTGAAAATGGGTAATAAAATGTTCATGATGTCAAGTGTGTTTTGCATGAAGGGCTCTTGAAAATCAACTTTGAGACTGACACATGGCAATTTCGTATAAGTTACAACTTTTTTTTTTTTTCATATGCTCATGAAAGAGGTGTTCTCACCACGTCTTGGTCCGCGTCAGCACATAAGGTGCAAAGAAATAAGAAAAAGAAAGTTTAGGAGGGTAATAAGACCCCGTAAAAATAAAGCGTATCTCTAAAACTTTGAATATAGCACGGGGAATACATTACGCCTTTTCCCGATGTACTATGTATTAAATAAAGCAAAGTTTGATCATATTAAAAACAAATCTAGCATATCATAACAATTGATTAAGACCAAAATGTTAAACGTTTATCATATATAATATATAAATAACGCAATATAGTAATTCACAAATCAATCAATGGAAAGGAATCTAAAAAATAGTGGGGAAAGAAGAACAGTAAAAATATACTATGCCGTAGTCCTATCTAAATCCACCCAAGGTCCAAGTTTTAATGTTTATTTTACTTTTAGATTTAATGTATAACATTTATTTTACACATGTAAATTTATGCAATCGGCTTTGATATCTTTTTGGTATTTTTCAAAAAATTATATAAAACATCATTCTAGCTTTCGCTACGATTATAAATCTATATTGTTTTACTTTTTGAAATATAATAATTGATTCAATTAAGTTTGATTCGATTCATTCAATCAATGCTCGTTTTTCAAGTTGGTCATATGAGCCAAAAAATTTAAACACGGAAAAGTAATAATACTTAAAAGATAATCTTAGCAATGAAATAAACGCGGGAATTGGCATTTAAAAGATTTTAAATATGTGGGGAAATAGTAATTGTTCAAAATTAGAGGAGAGCTTTGATTTAAAAAAAAAAAACCAGGAAACATAAATGATGTTCACCTTTATTTAATATTCTGCAATTATACTTTTCGTGACAAGATGATTTATATAATTTTGACATTGTTAATAGATGTTACGACACTGAAAAGGAAGAGTTCTAACATGCTTAATTAAACATGAGATATTATTTTATACATGAGATATTAAATATGCTGTAATACATACAATAAAAGCTTTAACTAAAGATACATAATTTAAATTGAATTAATCAAAAGAGAATTCTAAAATGTGTGTTATTAAACATGAGATATTATTTATATAGGTATACATGAGATATTAAATATGCTGTAATATTTGTATACCAATAAAAGCTTTACACTAAAGTAAAATACAAAAATATTTTATTATAAATATATTATTTTTTAAAATAAATTAATCAAAATGTGGAATATACATCAACTGATCGAGGGAGTACAAGACGAAAAATGAAAACCGGAAACAACAACCAAAAATTATGGAAGTAATTGATGTCGTTATTTATTGTCTAAGGTCCAAGGTCAAATTTTAAAAAGTTTCGACAAATATGTCATATGTCAAATATCTAAGAAGCAGGGGATTATACCTTACATTTTGATTTTTGAACGAGACTTTTTTCCACCAAATTCTAGAGCAGTGTAGAACATAGACAACGTCTAAACAGAACCTCCTAGAAACTTGCCACTTTCTTCTTCTATTTCCATCCAGAAGCTTCCGTATTTCCACTATATAATCACCCCCATCTTCCATCAACATTTCTGTAATACAAAGCTAAAACTCACACACACACAAAATCACACATCCAAAAATATCTCAAAATCGCAACCAAGTCAATCAAAAAAAGGGAAAATGGATTTTAGGCTGATGGATATCGACAACACACCATTGTTCCACACTCTCCAGCATATGATGGACATTGCCGGTGACGAATCTGACAAGCCAGTCAATGCCCCATCAAGGAACTACGTACGTGACGCCAAGGCCATGGCTGCCACACCAGCTGACGTGAAAGAATACCCAAATTCTTACGTCTTTATTGTTGATATGCCAGGTTTGAAATCTGGGGATATCAAGGTGCAGGTGGAAGAGGACAATTTGCTGATGATAAGTGGAGAAAGGAAGAGAGAAGAAGAGAAAGAAGGGGCTAAGTATATCAGAATGGAGAGAAGGGTTGGGAAACTCATGAGGAAGTTTACACTGCCGGAGAATGCGAATACTGATGCAATTTCAGCTGTTTGTCAAGATGGGGTTTTGACTGTCACTGTTCAGAAGTTGCCTCCTCCTGAGCCAAAGAAACCCAAAACCATTGAGGTTAAAATTGCTTGAAGGGGTCTAGTTATGCTCTGTTTTGTGGACAAGGAAATGAAAGTTTTTTTGTTTTCATGTTTGGTGGTATGATTAGTGTTAATAAAGATGGTAGAGATGTAGGATTACTATTTCTTACATCTTGTTTTGTTGATGTGCTCTCCATGCCTTGGTAAAGTATTATCAATGCCATGTGAAAGAACTATATATTGGGCATGATATTGTTTGTTTTGGAGTTTAATGCAGTGCAATGCTTCTAGTATATCTGTATGATCAAATGGCCCTTACTTTTTCTTTAAATAACTATGGCTTTTTTCCCCTTTCTATTTAATTTTAGTTCTGGTGGGTGAAATGAGTTATGTTTGAGCATCACCTGTAACAAAAGCTAGTTCAAAGTAGTCCATGAAACAACCCAAACTCACAACCTCAATAACTTGAGCACAAACTACCCAAAAGAATAATGTTATACTCCGTAACGAAGGGGAATTATATTGATAGGGAGAATTGTAATTACATGCATTAATATAAAAGTTCATGTTCATGTTCAAACTATTACAAATACTTCCAATTAGTAACCAAATCATTAATATAAAAGTTCATGTTCATGTTCAAACTATTACAAATACTTCCAATTAGTAATCAAATCTTACAAGGGAAAGAAGAAATAAAAGGTAAAAGGTAAAACGGAGGGAGGTTTCAGATCTAAACAACTAAGAGAATGAGTGACAACTTCATAGCATAACTCCAGTGAAATAGCTTCTCTTCTATATATAATCATCTTTACACATAGTGCATATGTTTCTTTTAATCAGGATTTCAAAGGTAATTTGACATTTTCCCATTCAAGTTCATAACAATTCTTTCGCTCTTAAAAAGAACTTTGTCCTCAAGGTTCAAATAGTAGAGTAAATGCAGGAATATCTGATTGACATTTTCAACACCAATGAAGTAAATTATAGCAACAATACTATCACTAACTTTCTCTTCCCATGCTCCTAGCATAAAGGCATTGTGCAGTAGGCTAGCAGCAACCAATAACATGATTAGCAATGTATTGAATACACAAGAGAACCTCATCAGATAGCTTATCAAGACCATGTCCTTTTCTTTCAATTCTTCAGTAGCAATTTCTGATGAAATGCCAAACGTAATTAAGTTACCATTTTCCTTGGCTTCCTGCAACACTAGGAAAGCTCTAGGTAGACTAGTGTCATTTATTATTCGAAGATCTTGAAGTTGTGCATGAAAGTCATCAGTTGAATGACGTTGTGTAGCATCATCTACAGATAGATAACCTGCAATCTTTAACATCACGTGGGAGGCCAAACTTTCCAACACCCTGGAGCAGCATAGCAAGTTCTCAGCTTGCTGTGACAAGAGTTGATATCTTTCCAGAAGACTAATGAAATCCTTTACCACGACACTCCATTGTGACTGTCCAGATTTGGACTGTGTCAAATTGTGCTTTTCACATCTTTGCCACCAAATACGCAGATCAATCGTTGTGTTGCAAGATACAAAGCAATTAAGATGTTCTATTACCAACTGTTTTGTTTGTTGCATACATCGTGTAAGATTAGTCTTGTGAGTCCTTGCAGAAGCATTGATGTTCTTTTTGGCAGCTAGCAAGCCAAGCACTTCCGTCGCAACATAGGCAACCACAAATACTAGTGATCTTGCTAACAATGGTTCCAGTTCACTAGTGAGCTCTGTACATAATGATTCCCTTGCTGGAAACTCAAAATCAGCCACCCTAGTCATAGATCGAGCCAATAACGTCTTCACTATATCATGGAAAATAAGTTCGCCACCATATGATATGAAACTCACTGAGTGCTCAATGAATGAATATACAATTCTATAGCAATGAGGCCACATAGACGAAAATGATGCAACATAAGGAAATGCAGGTACAAGATGGGACGGCAGTAACATAATCAACAGCATATTCATGGGATGTTCATATTCCATCTTCATATCCATTAGTGCAAGCTGATCTGTAGCAAGTGCCTCTATTATCTGGTTAGGACATTCAGCCAAGAAAAGCTCACTAATATAACCAAAAGGCAAGAAAGGGTAAAGGGATACAACCAAAAGGCCCAAGCTTCCTATAATGCCTCTGCTTATTAAAGAATCCACTTTGCAAATCCAGTGAGCTCCGCTACAACAAGAGCAAATAATTGATGCCGAGCACCTTCTGCTTGTGTGTTTTAACGCACCAAATTCCTCCATGACAAGTTCACCACCAACCTGCTCTCGTAATTTTGCAATAACTCCATCAACTCCACCTTTATCAGCCTTAAAATCTTGCCCCGTTTCAAACCAACTGCCTACATAACTACAAAATGGGATAGGCCTTAGTGGTGATTCAAACTCATCGGAAATATATGCACAAGTCCTCGTATGACAGCAAGAACAAGTATCAATTATGTAGTCATTTTCCAAATTAACACCAATATGCACATCGCATATTCGACCAAAAGGAAATAACCCACCTATGGCAATGCTAGCGAAAGGAACCATAGTTGCAAAGTAACCAAGTTGTGTTGCTATATGTCGTTCAGTATTTGAAGCAAACACCCGGTCCACAAGTTTGGAATTCCCATCTATATGGTGTAAAACGTGAACTTTAGCTACTCTGCCAGCAAAGTAACTGTGCATACATAAAACCACTGGCACTTCCTGTGTAGCAACCCGAACATATAGCTTCCCAGGATTCTAAATCTCGATCATTACAGGTGAATAATTGAATCGGTTATGCAACCAACTTACAATAGTTTCTGTGTGCATGTAGGGAACAAAATGAAGTTTATGTGAAACACCTTGGTCATCTTCCTTTACCACAGATATGCTAGTTACCCTATAAGTGCAAAAATTATAATTGCTTCCTATTTGAGCTCCATTACTGCCATATAAATCTGTAAGTGCTCTTTGAGAAATTTTCTCGAACAGTGTAAGTGCATTTAATGTTAGCGTAAAAACATCAAAAAATGAATACTCCGGACCAAGTTGTGAGAGCTCACATACAACAGAAACCCAAATATCTTGACTTGCGTCGAAAGCGTTAAGACGAACAGGCCTTAATGAGGGACCGAGAGAGGTAAATACATGGGCAAAGTCATTCTGTAATCTCTGCCCGGTGTCTAACCAGTTATGGACGTGAATCCGCTGCGTGTTAATCTCGAACGAAGGAGGGTTGACAGGCTCAATAACCCTAAAAGTCTTAGTAAAATCCAAGGAAGATAACTTTACCTGTAGTTGATAAAATCGGGAAGCAACCGTGTCTTTGAACTTAACCTTTAGCTAATCAACTTTGGAAGCAGCTTTGCCTTCCACATTACCATCACAAACTAATTTCTTCTGAAAACCCACTTGAAATGCAATAGTTGAACCTATCGAACCAATGTGCTTACCGCTATCTTGTTCCGTATATTCGACGGAGTGAAGTTCACCTAGAATGACAGAGTCTACCAGTTGAGGACATTCATCGAACACCTCATCCTCATCTAATATTCCATCAGCTAAATCAGATACCAAAGCAGAGACAATGGTTGTAGCATCTGAAATATTTCGAGCAGCATCGAATGTCGTAGAATCAATTGCATCGTAAAGGACCTTCGCTGCACCGCCCATGACTATGACCTCATCTGTTTGTGAAGCATCCAAAGCGGTGGAGTCCACTTGTATCTCCTCCTACAGCAGTGACCATATATGGCTAATAGAAGAGAGCATACGAGAGTTGGTCGCTTCCATCTCGTTTACTGATTCTTGCAGTGTCTTCCCCGATTCAAAGAGTGCGTCCAATTGATCATTGGTTATGATAGACGGGTAGAGAGGTGTGGAGTACTCTCAATGAAAGCACCAATGTAACAAAGGGGAATTATATTGATAGGGAGAATTGTAATCATATGCATTAATATAAAAGTTCATGTTCAAACTATTATAAATACTTCCAATTAGTAACCAAATCTTCCAAGGGAAGAAAAAATAAAAGGTAGAAGGGAGGCAGGTTCCAGATCTAAACAACTAAGAAAATAAGTGACAACTTCATAGCATAACCCTAATGGAATAGTTCTCCTTTTGTATATAGCCATCCTCACACATAATGCACATGCTCAGTGCACATGCTCCTTTTAACCGGGGTCCCAAAGGTAATTTGACGTTTTCCTATCCAAGTTCATAACATACTCCCTTCTTAGTATGTTTGAAAATGGTATGTTGTCACCTATCTTGATTATCTAGATATTTACTTACGTATTTGGGTTTAAAAACAAATTTTACTCTCCATATTATTCCACTATAAAATTTTCAAAAAGGTCTTTTGGCCACACTATTTTGATCACAATGGCCCAAATGAAGTAAATTCATATGAGTATTTAGGTCAAATTTAATAATTTATGTTTACTTAATGTCATTTCTATCTTTTTTTCTCAAAGTTTATCTTAATTTAAAATTATACAATAGAGGTTATGGTTATTTTTACATAAGTGTGATCAAATTTGGGTCAAATTGGTGTGGCCATTTAGCAACTCTCATTTTTTAAAACGGGTGTTCGATTCACCTTTCTTGGCTTTAACAGTTTTCTTAGTGATGAATATTCTTACAAGAAAGTTCGAATATGCTTAAAACAACCAGTTCGACCTAGTTGGCTTAGGAAACTAGAACAATTTGATGAAATTAAATTATCCTGGTCTATGAATCTAGTTGTCCACTCAAATTCAGATTTTTGAAACCAGAAAAAGAATCAAAGACTTGTGATTGTAAAATTAGATTAATTTATAACTTTTTATAATAAGTAATGTGTACTAGACTCGTTTGTGGATATTTGGTTGAAAATGTTTATTGATAAGAAAAATCACAACAATAATTAAACAACACTTTACATTACTAAAACTATAGATATTATTTCATATTTACCAAATATAGCAAGGTCTTTTCAATTGCAGTAGATTTGGGCCTTTCGTAGCTCAACTATATTTGGGCTAAATTGTGGGAACAGGATATAGTTTGTGGGCTGATTTTGGGGGGAAGATTTCCATCACTTTACCGTTTTCATCTTGTTTCCTTTTCAATTTCAAACATTCTCTCTCTACAAGCGCTGTTTCAACCGTCATTTCTCTTGCTCTCATCTTCATCCACGATTTTATCTTCATCAACCCACGATTTGTTGCTGGTTAGGAGACATTTTCAGTTTAGGAAGAGTTCACATTTCAACATTTTTCTTGTTTGTTTTTTGTTGTTCAAATAAAAATGAGTAAAATCCTGCACTTTCTTCTCCTCCTAAGTCTTCGGATTACGGCTACCCTAAGGCAGGGCTGGAACCGAGTTTCGAGTTGCATGTAATGTGGGTAAGAAACCTCCCTCATCACCCCGAGAGAATAGGTCTAAATTTAAACATGATATACCAAATTCTATTCAGACTGTAGATCCTCAAAAGTTGCTATCCGGAAAGAGGCATAAAGAAAGAGGAAAGAAAATCTTCAGGTAAATCAAATCAAAACCCTGATGACGATGATTTTCAAGATGAAATCGATAATCCTAAAGCTACTACACGATGAAAGCTTAGCAGGGTCCAACACAAAATATAGTACTACACTTTTCTTTTTAGGAAAAGGATATATATGGCCGCTTGGCCATAACTAATCCCATCCTCTAGCCCAATTTTTCCCAAACCCAAAATGTAGCAATTAAACAAATTCCATCCATTAGTCAAAATTTTAAAAAGATAATTTTCAAATAAAAACCTAAACACAAAAATATTTAAGGCGATTTTTATATATAATATGTGTCATTTGTGTATAAAATATGTATCAGTACCTATTTGTAATGTATAGAAACTGTATAAAATATGAATCACTAAGGTATGTATCATTTTTGTATATAATATGTATCATTTATATATATAATGTGTATCAGCACAGTGCAACTGCCCTGTATAGAATAGAAAATTGTATCATTTTTGTATATAATATGTATCATTTTTGTATAGAAAGTATATATATAATTCCAGTATGTGTATATAAACTGTATCAGTCTTGTATAGAGAGTGTACCATACATATAAAAAATGTATTATAGAAATCGTATCATTGTGGTTATAATATGTATCACTATTGTGTATGTTAAAAATAAATATCATATCATTATTGTATAATATGTGTATAATAAATGTATAATTAACGTATAATTTATGTATAATAAATGTATGATTAATTCCAGCATATGTATATAAAGTGTATATATAATTCCAACATATGTATATATGCTATAACAGCCATTTAGTGGCGACGTTTTTGTTGCCACTTAGTCGGCACAAAAAGTCTTTTTTTTTTTTTTAAAGCGCCTAGGCTATTGGGCCGGCCAGCCTTGGCATTATTTTGGGCCGACCGACCATTTTTTGGCATTAATTTGGACCGACCGAACACCTAGTGGGATTAAGCCCAAACAATAGTTAAATATGGAATTAGTTTGGTTGAGCGGACACACAGTGTTCTTTTCGCTTTCTTTTTAATCTGTCTAAAAAAAATGATATATTTTTATATTTAGAAATCATTTAACTTGAAATTTTCCTTTTTACCTTTAATGAAATGATTTAAATCCACAAGAATTTTTATGACTTGTTTTAGACCATAAATTTTAAAGATTTTTTTTTTAAACTTCGTACTAGTCAAACTATATCACATAAATTAGGACAGAGAGAGTACCTTTTAGTAATATAATTATAGAAGTTTTATTATAGAAAGTATTATAATTCAATTAATTAAAAATATCAATAAATTATTTTACTTAGTCCGCTTCTACCATTTATGACTTTTCTGGTTTGGTTCTCCAATTGAGAAATTTGAAATACATCTTCTCCTACCGAATTTCATGCCATTATCTCTTTCTACTCAACAACACTGAAAAGCGCTTTCATGTGTTAGCATCTGTTGTAGTCTTAAATTTTTAAGTATAGACCAACTTCATTATTTTAAGAAAATATGTGTATACGTTTCTTGACCGTTTATATTTCGTCTTTTTGATGTTATTCCTCATTATTTGTGTGAGACGTATGTGTCTAAAATTAGTGCATTTTTATCCTTACCCAAAGGTATAAGTTTTAAATCTTTTGGTTTATGACTTCTTAGCAGTTTTTGAACTTCATCATTTTAAGAAAATATGTGTATACGTTTCTTGACCATTTATATTTCGTCTTCTTGATGTTATTCCTCATTATTTGTGTGAGACGTATGTGTCTAAAATTAGTACATTTTTATCCTTACCCAAAGATATAAGTTTTAAATCTTTTGGTTTTATGAATTCTTTAGCGGTTTTTGTGTTCAATTTAAATCGTTATTTCTTTTTTCCTGAATTTCTCTTCTTTAAATTTTCTGTAAGCGTATCTTTACCATTTTCTGAACTTATTATCATTATTTGAATGTCTTTTTTTTTTTTTTGGCAATTGTCTCCTACTTCTTCACGTGGACCCCGCCTTAATTTTTCTTTGGGCAATTGTCTCTTACTTTGGACCCCACATTTTTTTTTTTTGCAATTGTCTCCTAATTCTTTACGTGGATCCCACCTTAATTTTTTTTATTTTTAAATTACTATTATAGAAGAGTGGGATGATGACCAAACCCACTCTTCTATAATAGTTAAAAATAAAATAAGAAAGAGAAGACATGATTTATGTTAAAATGTGTATACTTCAAACTCTTTTTGTTGGTTTTAGTTGATTAATATTTTTTGTTTAATGCCGTAAAGAGTTGCCTGATATTTATAGTTTAAAATTTTTGCAATGCATAATTGATGCTAAATTAGAAAAAAGTTATTTTAAATTATTTTTAAAGTAGTTGTTGATAAATTTAATATTTAATCTAATTACGGATATTTTAGTAAACTTATTAGGTAATTTTCAGTAGAGTCAAATGAAAAAAATAAAATGACATTAAACCACAATAAATGATGCAATCTAAATATCCATAAAATAATACGTCACAATATAATATAATGTCATACATTATGAAACGTTGGATAACAACCGTCCAAACAACTGTAAACAATCCCAATCAAATTATTAGAAAGGTAACACCTCTTTCCTGGTGAAAAACTTCCCGATTGTCCTCCCTTAGGTAAAAGTGCAAGCCAAACAGGGGATTCAGCACCCTCTTCAACACTTAATGTACCTTGATTACAAGTCATATCGGTTTTAACAAAGCCTGGACAAACACAATTGACGAGAAAACTTGGGTATTTCTTGGCCAATATTCTTGTATAGGCATTCGTGGCTGCTTTTGATAGTGTGTACGCAGATATAATTAAAGGCCAATTTTTGGTTTCCAACAAACCCTCCTTGAAATCTCTGAGAAAATTATTCAAAACGTCATCCACTTTATCTTCTGTTAGATTCGCAGAATGACTTAACATTCCTATAGCCCATTCATTGCGTACAGACTGAAACAACATTATATTGTACCACCAAAATGCAAATTATCAAAAGATTAGTATTATTTTTAAAAAAATTGTATATATATTACATGTTGGATGAATTTAAAAAGTAATCTCCAAATTATAGAGAATCTTGAATTTACAAGAGAGAAAATATGTTTTCTTTCCTCTCAAGGCATTTCGCCTAGGGGTGGGCATGGTATGGTAGATACCGATTACTATACCGAAATCAAAATTTTTTATACCGCGGTTTCGATTTCGTTATTCTGGTATTTGGTATGCATTTTTAAAAGTTTAGTATTTGGTACAGTATTTGGTATTCATAAAGAAAATACCGAAATATTGAATACCATACCGAAGTATATATTACATATACAATTCATATATCTTAGTATTATATTACTAACAAATATATAAACTAGTATTATTAGAAAATTAATTGTTTAAACTTGAAACTTTGACTGCTCTATCTTGATTTAAATATCTTTTTTGTGTAATTGATTTAAAAGGGGATTGCTTGTACTTTCTTTTGAATATTTTTACACGTGTAAGGTGTTTAGTACATAATATTTGAGACGTTTCTTAAGTAGCGGAAGTCATAATTCTCCACGATTTGAGCATATGTAAGTTGAAGTCGGACAAACTAAGGTACCGATTTACTGTACCGTAAAATACAGAAACTGAACTTTAAAATACCGAACCATACTGAATTAATTTAGTACGGTAACGGTATAGTATTTTTAGAAACCGAAAATCGAAATTACCGTATCGAAGTTTCAAATACCGTACCATGTCCACCCCTAATTTCGCCCCTAAGAATAGTTGGAATTTAATTAGATGAATTACCTCCAACATTCCAATCTCAGAGAAGACATTGACAATACGTGGTGAATCGGATAATTGAAGTAGAGGTAATAATTCTTGTGTCATCAATTTTGGCCCATAATAGTTTGTATTTATACATTCTTCAGCTAGATCATAAGTTTGGGTAGCTACCTCAAGCTCCTGCTGGAATAGCTCTGGCCGTGGCTAAAATTAAAAACGTACTCGAGAAATTAAACTCTCAGAATATAATTTAGTTTAATTAAGATATCGATTGTGTTGGAACTCCATGAAAAATCCATAAGCGAAATAAAGAATAACTGTTGTTACGTATTAAAAATACAAATACTTACAGCTTCTTGACTTGTAATAGCATCTTTATTCATACGTACTCCCAGAAGTTCTGGGTTTCAATGGTTTTCAAAAAATCGACTTAACCGACCGAACCGTACCGTACCGTACAAAAACCGATTTTTAGGTTTCTTTTAATAAAATCGACGGTTTTTATTTCAATTTATAACCGTACCGAATAATTAGGTTGGTTTTTAATTTTATAAAAATAAACCGAAAAAAACAAAACCGAACCGAATAAGTGTATATATGTAAAATATATTTTATATATTAAATTTACATACAATAAAATATTAAAATTTTCGCCTTGAGTTTGGGATGATGGAAATGACTACAAGCCGGCAACATAATTAACACCTAAAGTTCCAACTCTGAAACATATTATATTACTCCTATTGAACTTAAATTATTTCTAGTATCTCGAGTAGTAACTAGGAAGCTACAAGGTATTCCAACGATCTTGGATAGAAAGCTACAAAGTATTAGATATCTTTTCTCTCGTATGATTTTAAATTCTCTTAGTGGATACTCAATCATCGTAGTCTCAGTTCTTGGTCTCATCTTTATTGATTTTTCCCCCTCGTGCGACCTAAAATATATTTGTTTTTGCTTAACATTATTTTACACTACCGTAAAATGGTGGTATCAATCTCTATTCTTGTCTTCTTTCATGTTTTCTTGATTCATCACATTTTAATCAGTAAAAATATCTAGAGAGTTTTGTCAAAGTCCTATAGAAGTATGTATGATATTGTGTCTTAACTTTTACTAGTGACTATAAGGTGATGTTCCTTTAAAAAAAAAAAATCGAAACTTAACCGAACCGTACCGATACCGAAGAGAAACCGACATGATGGAACGGTTTCGAAAAGTCTAATTTTGGTTCTACAAAATGAAATAACTGAAAAATTGGGATAGTATAAATTTTATAAAATAATCGCCCGAACCATACCATTGACACCCCTGCCCAGAACTCTGGCATTATTCACCTGTTTTGGTTGTTTAGAAATGGTTATTATATTTACATAGTGGTTAAGCAAAGTGATAAAGGGTTAACCAAATTAATGAACGTTTAAGAAAACATAAAAGTAAACTAAATAGAGATTAAGAATGCAAATCTCAATTTGAAGCGCATTATGGAAGGTCTCTTGAGTAAGCTGCTGCCTCGCCCCAATTGAATAATATTATGACGATCTATCCAAAGATACACTCAACTATCCTTAAGTTCTTCAACTTTTAGAAGTCTCTTAATGTCCACTCAAGCAACTAAATTTTTGAACTCTAGAAACTCCCTATTTTGTCCAAAGGATATCTCAAATTTTTTTTATTAAGTAATTTTGTTGCGTAGTTTGCATATAGTAGTGTTGATATTTTGTGGAGAATATTAAGCACTCTCTATCTATATATAAGTTCTTTTGTCTTTAAAAAAAAATAAAATTGAAAGCACAATTCTCAAAAATCCATATTATTTGAATTTGTCATAGGATTGTACTGTGTTTCATTTGAAATTAATTATGTCTCTACACAATAATAAATAAATATGTATCTGTATCTCTTTTTTCTCATTTAAAAATCCAAAAATAAATTCATCCCGCAAAGAGAAGCAAACAAACCAAAATAATTTGTTTCTGCAGATGAATATGCCAGTGCAGAAGCTTATACTAGTATAACTCTGGTTCAATTGTGACAAAGATTGAATACATACGCACTACAAAAAAGTACAGAAATGGCAATAACTCTTTGGCAACAAAAATAAGATTGTTGGCAAAATTTAATAGTTGACAATAACTTAGTTTTATTATTAGCATATATGATGAAACTTTTAAAAATGAACTTTTTTTGTTGCCAAACAATTTAATTTGTTGCCATATATTGACTATTGTTGCAAAAAAGTACTTTTGGCAACAACAAAGAAGTTGTTCCATGTTGTTACAATAACAGCCGATGGGAAAAGTTTATGCAACAACAAAAAATTTTGTTGCCAAAAAGTACTTTTTTGCAACAATAGTCAATACTATGGCAATAAAAAATTTTGTTGGCAAATATTTTCTTTCTTGTAGTGACGGACTAATGTAAGAAAAAAAATAGGAGTAATTTTGTTTTGAATCTTTGGGTTGTAAGCATACCATAACATTTTGTGAAGTTGAGAAGATATTCAAGCCAATCCTACTCAAAAGAGAAGAAATAAAAGGAAACTTTTTTTCTTTGTTGGTGAGTGTTATTGGGATTTAGATCCTTTCTAGGAAAGGATTAGACCTAGTAGTATAAATACATGCTAGCTAGGATTTATTAAGTAGGACAGAACATAAAACCTAAGAGTATTCAATCTTTTAACTTACTTTCTCCTTTGACATTAATAAAAGTGCTAGTCGTTCTTCATGGACTAGGATGACATCGATCCGAATCATGTTAATTACTGTGTTTTTATTATTTCCGCGCTAACAATTGGTATCAGAAGCCTACAGGTCATGAGATCTAGGAGATGAGGACACTATGACATCTATGAAGTTTGAGGTAGTGAATTTTGATGGGCGAAGTAATAACTTCAACATCGGGAAGATCGAGATCTTAGCGTTGTTATGGAGAAGAAGGATCAGCCTATGCTTTGGGCGACTCGTATCCCGAAAATACAAAAGAGGCCGAGAAGTAGAAGATTGAGATGGATACGTTTAACACAATTCAATTATCCTTATCAGACAGCGTGTTATGTAATGTCATTACCGAGAAAACAGCTGCGAATTTAGGGAAGAAACTTGAAGATCTCTACTAGAATAAATCCGTAACAACTAGAATGTTGTTAAGGCAGCGTTTACATACCTTCAAGATGAAAACGGGTACAACTTTGCAGGATTATCTTGATGCTTTTAATAAATTGGCTATAGATCTTACTCACGCTGATATTAAAGTGGGAGATGAAGAACTAGCGTGTACTCTACTATTTTTATTATCATCGGCGTACAAAGACGTAGTTAATTCAATGATATATATTAAGGAAGTGGTCACGTTACAGATGGTAAGACATGCATTGAATTCCGATGAATTAAGAAACCATATCAACAATGGTGAGAAAGAGGACCACGGTGAGGGTTTGACGGTTAGAGGTCGCTCGAGCCAAAGAGGGAGAGGCAAATCAGTAGTTAGGTCAAAGTCTAGGAAAAAGGTGAGTAGGAAGGATGCTGAATGTTAGGGTTGTCGTCAAAAGGGTCACTTTGAGAGGGATTGCCCGAATAAGAAGATTGATAAAACAACAGCCAGTGCATCTACTTGGTTGTAGCTCGACATCCGGAGAAGATTATGTGCTAAGCTGTTTCAACGAATGACATTCGTACACACAAGTGGATTCTAGATTCAGCTTGTACCTTTCACATATGTTTCAGAAAAGATTGGTTTACTAGCTACGAGCAGACGAGTGGGACTGTACTTATGGGTAACGACACAATATGTGAAATAGCAGGCATTGGTTCAGCCCGTATACGGTGTCATGACGGCATCATAAGAACATTGTCTAATGTTCGACATGTTCCTACTATGAAAAAGAATCTGATCTTCTTTAGTACTCTTGATAAGCTCGGATATAAGAATGCGGGTGAAGGTGGAATCTGCAAGGTGACTAAGGGTTCTCTGGTCATGTTAAGGCCAAATTGGAGGGTGGTCTTTTTGTACTTATGGGCAGCACCATTTTAGGTACTGCGAATGCTGCAACCTCACAGTTATCAGATGATGACAAGGCTAAGATGTGGCATATGAGATTAGGTCACATGAGCGAGAGGGGTTGGCAATTTTGAGCAACCGAAACCTTTTGAAAGGTGAGAAGATTAGTACGCTTGATTTTTATGAGCATTGTGTCCTTGTAAAGTAGAAACGGGTCAGCTTTAGCACGGGCAAGCACAAAACCAAAGGGGTACTTGACTATATTCATTCGGATTTATAGGGTCCATCTCAGGTCTTATCGAAGGGTGGAAAGAGGTATCTTCTTACTTCCATTGATGATTTTTCTCGTAAGGTTTGGGTATACTTCTTAAAGGCTAAAAGTGATGTCTTTGAGAATTTTAAAAAACTGGAAGACATTAATTGAAAATCAGTGTGACAGAAAGATTAAGTGTCTTCGAACAGATAATGGCTTGGAGTTTTGCAATGAAGAGTTTGACAATTTCTGCAAGATTCAAGGTGTATTGAGACATAGAACTGTTAGGCATACACCACAATAGTATGGAGTAGCTGAAAGGATGAACCGCGCTCTTCTTGAGAAAGCATGATGTATGCTCTCTAATGCCAAGGTGCCTAAGGAGTTCTGGACGGAAGCAAGAATACTTCTTGTTATGTTATTAATCGTTCGCCAGTGTCGGTGATTGACTCCAAAACTCCAAATGACGTATGGTCAGGTAAACTGTCTGATTACTCGTACTTAAGAATCTTTGGATGTCCTGCATATTATCATGTAAGTGATGAAAAACTAGAACCTAGAGCTCGAAAAGGTTTATTTATAGGATATGTTGAAGGGGTAAAAGGATATACAATATGAAGTTTAGATCCTCTTAAGTTTGTAATAAGTAGAGATGTTACTTTCGATGAGGCCTCTATGCTAGATCCTGTAAAGACTTCTATTGAGTTTACAGGACAAAAAGTTCTTACAACAGAAACAGTGGAGGAAAATGTGTAACTTACCAAGCAGGAGGATCAAGTGGCTCAGGTAGAGTCAGATAATGAAAAAGCTCACACAGTAGTACTTGAAGGTGAACCATACAGTATAGCTACTAGAAGGGACAAACGAACTCCGAAGCCTAATCCAAAATATTACCCTCAGCCTTTGCAAGCTAATCTTGTGGCCTATGCATTAGCTACTGCCGAGGAGGAAATAAAGGATCTGAAACCCTCAAGCTATACAAAAGCTACTATGTATGGTGAAGCTGATCAATGGCGTTTAGCCATGACCGAAGAGATGAAGTCTCTGCACAAGAACCAGACATGGGATTTGGTGAGTCTACCAGAGGGAAAGACAACTGTTGGTTGTAAATGGGTCCTCAAAAAAAAGGATGGCATTCCCATTATAGAAGATGATAGATACAAAGCGAGTTTGATTGCTAAGGGCTTTTGTTAGAAGGAGGGAATCAATTAAAATGAGATTTTCTCACCAGTCATGAAGCACAGCTCAATTCGTTTGTTGATAGCTTTGGTTGCCCATTATGACTTGAAGCATCATCAGCTTGATGTCAAGATTGCATTCTTACATGGTGAACTTGAAGAGGTGATCTTCATAAATCAGCCCGAGGGTTTCCTTATTAAAGGAAAAGAAGACCAGGTTTGTCAATTGAAGAAATCTTTATATGGTTTGAAATAGTCACCACGACAGTGGTACAAGAGATTTGATGCGTTGATGATTACCAAAGGTTTCTCAAGAAGTGCATTTGATAGCTATATGTATCACATGACGGTATCTGGTAATTCAAATATTTATTTACTGTTATATGTTGATGATATGCTTATTGCTGCTAATAGTATGACAAAGATAAATGATTTGAAGAAACTGCTAAGTAAGGAGTTTGACATGAAAGATTTAGGTGAAGCTAAGAAAATCCTTGGAATGGAGATTCACAGGAAGAACGGTGAGGTACATCTCTCACAGAAAAAGTATATTGAGAAGGTAGTTCAGAGGTTTGACATGAATAAATGTAAACCCGTTACTTTACCGTTAGCACAACATTTCAGACTCTCTTCTTTGATGGCACCACAATCAAAGGAAGAGGTGGAGTACATGTCAAAAGTTCCTTATTCTAGTGCAGTTGGTAGCATTATGTATGCTATGGTTTGCACTTGGCCTGCTATTGCTCAAGCAGTGAGTGTGGTAAGTCGATTCATATCTAATCCGGGTAAGACACATTGGGAAACAATTAATTGGATATTGAGATTTCTTAAAGGTTTTTCGAATATTGGTCTAACTTTTTGTTGGATGAGAAATGAACGCTTCTCGGTCCTTGGTTATGTGGATTTTGATTTTGCTGGTGATATCGATAGAAGGAGATCAACAACGGGCTACATCTTTACTCTTGTAGGTAGTGCCATAAGTTGGAAGGCAACTCTCCAGTCTATAGTTGCTTTGTCCACAACAGAAGCTGAGTATATGGTAGCAGCAGAAGTAGTAAAGGAGGCTATATGGTTGAAAGGTTTGGTGTCAGAATTGAGTAGGGTTCAATATGAACCAACTCTAAAATATGATAGCCAGAGTGCTATTCACTTGATAAAAAATCAAAGATTTCATGATCGCACCAAACATATTGATATCAGATTCCATTTTATTCGTGATGTTGTTGAACAAGGCACAGTTAAGGTCTTGAAGGTTGATACAAAGGACAGTACAACGGATATGTTGACCAAGGTGGTTCCTCTTGTCAAGTTCAGTCATTGTATGAATTTGGCAAGAGTTCGCATCAACTGATGCGTCAGGATAGAGAACGGCAGGGCAAGGTAGAACTACTAGTATGTACAAGGTTTCGGTTAGTGTCTCTTGTTTCCTACACGGAGTTAGCTCACGTAGGCTTAGAGACATTGGATTGAATGACGTTCATATGGAAGCTCGAAATTCATCTCAAGGTGGAGATTGTGAAGTTGAGAAGATATTTAAGCCAATTCCTACTCAAAAGAGGAAAAAAATAAAAGGAAACTTTTTTTCTTTGTTGGTTTTCGAGTGTTACTGGGATTTAGATCCTTTCTAGGAAAGCATTAGACCTAGTAGTATAAATACATGCTAGCTAGGATTTATTAAGTGAGACAGAGCATAGAACCTAAGAGTATTCAATCTTCTAACTTATTTTCTCCCTTGATATTAATAAAAGTGCCGGCCATTCTCCGTGGACTAGGATCACATCAATCCGAACCAAGTTAATTACTGTGTTTTTATCGTTTCCGCGCTAATACATTTCTATGACTATAAACTTTGAAACTTCTCATCTTAAACATTCTAAGTTAAATTATTTTAGCACCCAAGGGTGTGACATATTAATTAATGAAGTGACTGGAAATCATGAGGTCTCAAGTTTAATCCCAGTTGATCATTGTCCAAGTTTTGACAGATAAAGTTATCCAACACCTGTCCCGTAGAAGATAATAGATACCCCGTAAAATTATATGAAAATGCAAAAAGAAATATATATCAAGAGGAGTGACAATGGTCAATGGAAATACCAAGATATCAAGCTTGCCAAACCTGGCCTTGATGAAATCTTTGAATAGTGCAATACTTGAAGGGTCAGTTATATTAAGCTGATGAAAGTTAACATAATAATTAGAGAGGTCAGAATCCATTAGTGTATCAATAGCTTCTGCTCCTTTATTCTCATCTCTAGCTATTAGGATCACCACAACACCCTTTGAGGCTAGTTGTCGACATATTTCTAGTCCAATTCCTCTATTCCCTCCAGTCACAACTGCAATCCTGATAACAAATTAATCATTGAAACCATAAGAAAGTTAATGACCAGCTTACTCTTTAATTGCATCCAAAAGTAGCTTAAGAAAATTAAAACAAAAACTACTCATGAGGGAAAAGACAATAAGCTTGGCTCATTAGATAATGAAGAAATAAATAACAATAAAATAAAAATTACTGAATAGTGCCTTTCAGTTGCCCGGAAGTTGGGGGCTTCTGACATGGTTTATGAAGTTCTCTATGTTGGAATGTGTATAAGAAAGGTAATAAGATTCCCAGTCAAGTTCTTTTTGTCGTCGTTATCAGAAGTGAAAGTGTAAATTTATATTGATCCAAAGTTTGGGCATATAATTAAGCAACAGCACATGTTATTCTGAATTTGATCTTTTAAGGTTAATTTTGATGAGTGGGTACTAAAACTACCTAACCTAACAATTAAGCAGCAACACACTTTTTCTGAATTTGATTTTTAAGGCATATGTTATTCTAACAATGCAAGTTAGACGCAAGAGGGGATAAATTGTGTCTTGCTCGATTTTAGAGAGTTAAAGAACCTAGACACAAACAGAAAGTCAAGTGCGGAAATTAAACTATAGAAGTTGTTTTACGTGGAAAATTCTTTGCTCAAGGAATAGTAAAAAATCACGACCTACCCCAGTAGGATTTACCTGAAAACTTCACTATCTTCCTCCTTTGACCTATATGTGGCTATACACCTACATTAGAATAATATTTTATCTTGCATTGTTCTTGTCATTTAAACACATTTGCTACTAGTGGTGTAGGTGGTGGTGGAGTGACAGGGAAAGAGAAAGAGAAAGGAAAAGGGAAGAGAAGATGGTGGTGGAGGTGATGATGATAATGGGGTGGGGAGAAACAAGGTGGAAGGAAAGAAATGGTGATCGGTAGTAGAGGTAGTGGTGGAAGAGAAAGGAGGAACAAACAAATAAAAACTCAAAATTGGGGGAAGGGTCAAATTTTCCCTTGAACACGGGGTAAAATTTACCCCTGAACTGTGAGAAAAGTTCAAATTTATCCTGCTTTTAAAAAAATTAAATCTTAATTGTGTGACACGTGGCATCACCGGGTTGTAAACTTCCAGCGTTCAAAAATCAGGGCAAATTTGTTCCATATCTCATAGTTCAGAAGCAAATTTGATCTCAACTAATAACGATGAGGGCATATTCGACTTTAACGGAGAGCAAATGTGTTCCATACAGTTCAAGGGCATATTTGACCCTTTCTCCTACTTTCAAGAAGTATTATTTGCTTCTTGATTCTTTTTTTTTTCCCTCTATTTTTCTTATTTTATTTGTTGTTCTCTGACAAATTCTATTTTCTTGATTTGTTCGAGGTAACGTGCAAGAAAATATCCATATATATATATTAAACTGCTTTTCAACCTGATTTGCGATATACTCTCTCCGTTTTAATTTATGTGAACCCATTTGACTGGACACAATATTTAAGAAAGAGTGAAGACTTTTGAAATTTATGGTTCAAAATAAGTCTTGAATATTTGTGTGGCTGTAAATCATTTCGTAAAGTGAATTTGTTTCCAAATTAGGAAAGAGGTCATTCATTTTGGCATGGATTAAAAAGGAAATAGATTCATATAAATTAAATCAGAGGGAGTAATATTTTGTACGTTACCTCGAAGAAATATTATTATAGGAGTATATTGAATTGCTTTTCAACCTGACCTGCAATAGATTTTGAAATATTATTTAAATAAGTTAGATTTTGAAGATTATATAAATATTAGTAATTGTAAATATTAAATTGCTTTTCAACCTAATCTGCAATATTACATCTTGCAATAAATAATATTTAATTTAGCATCGATTTTTTGGTTAAAATCAGTCATTATTGTCATGTGATCCTACTTGATCTCCAACTGACCACCAGCAGGCAATATTTTCCTTCTCTAATGACTTATTATTCCACCCTTTTAAGGCACCCATAAGACCAAAATATATCATAAAAAATAATGGAGCTTCTTGAGAAAGTGTGCCAGTTGAATAAGACGGACATTAATCAATGCTAGGTGGTAAAATGTTTAAGAAAATATCTTGAATTATGTACAAGAAAACGTACTCGAATGTAGACAAACGTGTTCAAAGATTCCTATGAGAGAAAAAAGGTTACTCCCTCCGTCCAACATTATAGTGGATTTAGCTCAAATATATTATCCCACGAGAAATATAGACTAATTGGTTTCTTGTTACGACTATACTATTAATATTTAAAAAATAACTATTTTTAGTAACGGTAAATGAGTATAATAGATAGTGTTTATTTTTTCTTCTTAATAATAGGCTTGAAAAGAATTAAAACAACAATTAAAATGCGACCCCGTATTAGATAATGAACCATCAGAAGAACAAGTTATAACATCAACAACTAGCATTGTGCAGTGTAGTAATGTAGCATCAACTCACCTTAACTACTCAGAATCCCCATATAATATTGAGATTGTCTTAATAATTTCAGTGTTAATTTTCAGCCAATGGGTAGTATTAACATTTCAGATGTTCATTCATTGACTGGAGAATAACTATGGAAAAATTGAGCTGGATTCAACCTTCGGAACCTGATGTAGTGTAATGTGGCAAAAAGTTTACAAAAGCTGAATATGACACTTGCAGGATCCTTCTTGTTACATGAGAATACTCATGTGGTTTTGATTCCGGCGCACCTGGTGAGAGATTTTAGGTGTTCACAGATGACATCAAACCAAGGCAGTGGATCATCCTGCACTTTCTAGTTTCAGCAAATTACATTTCCCTGTGTTTTTCAGTTTTATGCATTCTGAAACTATTTCCAAATGCAATTTTGTAGTTTTTTATTTTGATTTTTATTTCATTTGCTTTCTTAACTCTGTACAGACTCTTACTTTGATTTTATAGATTTGCAACTAATCATTGATTAGTGATTTTGCTTTAAAAAAAAAAAAAACAAACAAAGTTGAAAATTTGGCCTAACCATGCCCCTGCCGTACTTTATTGGACCGAAAATACTCTAATTTCACACAGAACTTAACTGAGCATCATTAGAAGACTAATAAATGCATATTTGAAAATACACGCATACATTAACGACATATTTGGTCCAATTTAATTCGTAACTAAAATTATGCAACAACTTGTGAAGTTGCATTTATGAAGCAACTTGGTTAAGTTGTAGTAAATTTTTCCGCTAATTTAAGGCATCGCATGACACATTCTTAGTCATTTTAAGGTAACTTAACGTGCCATTTTATGTACAATCATTAACGAGGGGTCATATTACCCCCCTAAACTTATTTCCAATAATTAATTCTCGTGGGAGAGTGAATAAAATTATTTGTTTTCTTCAACAACTTACGTGTCAATTTTTTAAAATAAAAATAAAAACTGAATTTTCATTAAAAAAATGAGTTTTAAAACAGTCTTTTTTTTTTAATTTGAAAATTTGATTTTTTTTTAAACCCATTTAAAAAAAAAAAAAACTAAAAACATGGATTAAAAAACTGAATTTTCTTTTAAAAAAAGGATTTTTAAAACCCTTTTTAAAAAAAAAAAAAATTGAAAATTTGTTTTTTTTTTTTTAAAAACCGTTTTTGAAAAAGAAAAAAAAACTAAAAAATGATTTTTTTTTAAATATGGAAAAATGGATTTGTTAAAAATATGGAAAACTTGATTATTTTTTTAAAATGTCTTAAAAAATCTTGATTTCATTTTCTTAGGACACTTTTATTTTTCAAATAAAATTCGGAAAAATGTTTTTTCTTGCCAAAATGTGAAAAAAACTGAATTTTTATAAAATTTTGAAAAAATTAATTATTTTCTTAACATGTGGAAAACGTTTTTTAAAACTAAATGTGGAAGACTAGTTATTTTCAAATTTTTAAGAAAATTATTTTTAAGAAAAAAAAAATTAAGTTTTACTTTTTTAACTCTCTCAAGAGAGTGAAACACACTCTTTGCCACATCGGCGTTTAGGGGGTAATTATTCCGTTTTTAAATAAGTTTAGGGGGTAATAGGGCCGGAAAGGAAAGGTAGGTGTGTCGTAGCAAATTCGGGTATAGTTAAAGTAATGGTGCCTTATCCCTACAATCTAAATTAGAAATTCTAGATAAAGAAACCAATCATAATATCATACAAGAAGAAAATTAATTTCATTGTTTCAATCTATGACGAAATTGCTAATTAAATCATCACACGTCATAAGGGATCGAAACACCCATAAAATATGACGAAATTGCCTATGTGGAGGGGGAGGGAGGTGGAGGGAGGGGGGGGGTCCTATGGTCTCCCAAACTTTTTTTTTTTTTCATATTATTTACCCCCTCAAATTGATTTTTCGTATTATTTCTCGTTCACGAATAACCTAGTAAAGAAAATAGGTTAAAATGCAACATATGTAAACAAACTCTTATTCTAAACTAAGAAAATGGGTCTTAATGTCTTTTTGATTTGATTCTTTCAAATCCCAAATACTGAACCTTATCAAGTGACTCTGTGAAAACATAAAATAAAAGAAGAGATGGAGATCATTTGTGTTTGAAAGAATCAAATAAAAAAAAAAAACGTTAAAACCCCTGTTTTTAGTTTATAATAAGCCCGTGTTTGCACATGCTCCATTTTTCTTATTATTTCTTCACTAGGTAATTAGTAAAAAGGTAAATAATATAATACGAAAAAATAAGTTTAGGAGGTCATAAGCCTCCCACATAATTTAGGTGTGTAATTGGCAATGTCTCCATAATTAAGTGTATTTTTATGCCTGATCCCTAAATGATTCAAATATATTACGAATAAATAAGTAATTGCAAAATAAAAATAAAAATTGCATTTAATGTTTAAAATCAAATTTCCACTTGAGAAGACTAGTAGGTCTAATATGTTCTACTAGTATTCTATTTCTCGGGTAAATTTTATAAACGGAAAGGGGTAAAAAAAATGACCTTGAACTATCACAAAAGGTCTAAATACACACTCCACCCACTTGTTTTGCTCAAAATATCCCCTGTTCACCTTTCTGGCTCAATTTTTCCCTTAAAACTAATAAGACAGATTTGTGCCTCAATTGTCACTTTAAAAAGAAAAAGAGAAAAAAAAAAAAAAAAAACCAAATTAATAAAATTAAAGAATAAATAAAAAGGAGGTATGTTAGTTATAAGGGCAAAAGTGAGCAAAAGGTGAGCAGTGGGGTATTTTAGTACAATAAAGGGTATATTTAGACTTTTTTTGAGATAGTCCACAGATATTTTTTGCCTTTTCTGTTTTATAAATGATCGAGTAATTTTTTTTTTTCACAAAAGTTATACAATATGTTTTTAATAGAAAAATCATGAAATTTTCACCCTACCAACATATAATTGCCGGAAAACTCAAACTTCTGATGAGAGATAGCTTTTATTAATATTTTTAATAGTTTTTAGTTTTTATTAATATTTTTAATAGTTTTTTTTATTAATATTTTTAACCCTTTTTATTTTTAATAGATAAACCTAATTAAAAGAGCACCACCCGACCCAGTCAAATTATAAAACGTGTAGTTATTATATAGTGAAAAAGCATTACATTTTGTTGGATGATAAGAAATTAAATTTTATGAAGTAATAGTTATCATTACTAGCTATCAGTGCATTAGAAAGTTATCAATGCAACTATCCCTTGGCAAGGAATTTTTGGAACCAAGCCAATATCCACTTTTCCCTCACATGTTTCATTCCCAGATCCATTGGTTAGAGGACTTAAACAGTTGTGAATTTGTTATGTCACACCATCTCTTGAAATGGGAAATTTTCTACCCTTTGTCATTTTGGCATCTTTGGAAAACTAGGAATGACAATATATTCAACAATACCTCTAGAACTACTAGTTATGATCAAGTAGTTAGTAGAGTTGCGAAGTATACTTTCACCATCAATGTGTAACACTGCGTAAATCCGGGTTAGGTGTGAATGTGTATGATGAGTGTTGATGTGACATATTATCTATATGAATCATTTCAGGACGAATTTAGGTGAAAGAAAGTTATTTTGAAGTTAAACTAAATAGTGAAGTTCATAAGAGTTCTTCAAATCATCTAAGTATGCGGTAGTCTTGACTTATGCCCAGTTTTCGGGTAGTTACACTGGGAATCTGAGAAAATTCAACATGAAATTATAGATCTTTGAAATACCTTTCCATCCATATATGGTGGAGCTCAAACGGAGCTCTGTGCTAGGAGTTATGCCCATTTTACTGAACACTTTTGACAAAGTTGAAAAATGTAAAATTTTGACTAAGTGTGAAAATGGACCTAGGAGCCCTTTGAACTAAGCTCAAAGCGAGATACGGTCATGATATAGACCTCGCTCAGTGAGGTGTAGGGTCCAAAATGCCTCATCCTATAAATTCAGTACTTAACTCAAAATTTCATTTATCAGACATTCCAACTTCGTAGAAAACCCTTGAAGGATGACTTTTTGAAAGCAAACAACCCTAAGGCTTCGCCAACACATCTAAGGTATGTTCTTGATCAATTCCTATGATTTTTCCTTAATCTAACGAAGATTAACACTAGAAACCTCACATATTCCATACATTGTGAAAATTCGATTCAAGAACGGTGGAATAGGAAAGTTGATGGGAATTTGTTGTGAGGTAAGTTTCTAAAATTTAAGTATAGATATGGAGATATTTTTGGGTTTATATATCATCTATATACCCTTAGAATCCATGCGTGAATCGCATGAAAGCAAGAACACAGAATTGGCTTAAAAACCCTAGTTTTTAAAAAAGGCGGGAATTCAAAAGAAAAGTGTAAAGTTCTAATCTTTCTCAACTAAATCAATTGTAGAGTGATTGTTGAACCTCAGAAAATCCTTTGGTAGCGATATAGCGGGAATTGGGGTATGTCTCTTTTCGAACATACTTTTCAACCTTAAAAAAAGGGTTTTTTTTTTGCAAGGTTTGTGTGTGTGAGGGACAAGCCCGCATTAAACCTGATGTGTATTATATTATATGTTTGTATCCACGATTTCCCTATGAAGGGACCAATTGAAATTGAATTATAAAGCTTTGAATTTTGAACACGCTTTATCCCCTTATAAGGGATGACTTAACTTGATTTTGAAAGAGATAATCTTAGAACGGTTTTACCCCTACCAAGGGATGAGCAAATTGATTACTAAAGTGATAATATTTAAACATGATTTTCTCTGATTATGGAATGACTGAACTTGGTTTCTAAAGCTTGGGTCTTTAATATGTTTTTCCCTATGAAAGGGTTTTGGTGAGTGGAAAGGTGATCAGTGATTGAACATGGTTTCTAAACCAATTAATGGCTTGATAAAACCTATTAACAGGACGATGAACATAATTCATAAAGAACAATTTGGCTATCATGCTGGGACTTGTGATTCGGCTTCCATACCATGATTTGAGATTCAGCTTCCAAGCCATGACTTGTGATTCTGCTAATATGTCATGATTTTAGTGTTTGTGTTTGGCCTAGATAATCGGGAGAAAGGGTATTCACTATGGATCCTAGTGGGGTTGCCCAGCCATTCGGGAGGAAGAGTGGCCATCGAGGGTCGATAGCCTTGGTGTGGTTCATGCTTATCCATGCGGGAGGAAGAGTGGTCATCGAGGGTTTGTAGCCCCGGTGTGGTCTTTGCATAGCAATTGGAGAGGAAGGGTATAGCCATCGTGGGTTGATAGCCCCGATGTAGTGGTTCTATACAGTTTAGGGAACCTTAAGTGGTTGTCCCTTAATTTTATTAATTTGGGCCTATATTGGCATGTTTTATGCTTTGGTTGCCTGTGAGTGACTTGTTGATGATCTTGAGCTCATGATTTCGAGTTCGTAAGTGAAAGACTTAATATGGTAAATGGTAAATGAGTTGAACTTGATGTATTTCCTCGTTATTGGTTTCTCACTGATGATTTTTAATAAGTTTGATGATTTACTTTAATTTAATATTTCGAACTGTTTTTAGAAAGAACCTAATATAACGGGAAGGACTTAAGGATTCAAATCAATTATTTTTTCATCATTGACTTATACTAGAAGTTCATGAGATGTTATCATTTGTTTTGAATTGGTTCTCAAAATGATTTTTAATTACACTTATTAATTATATATTTTGCTATTAACTATAATCCCGAAGACACTCACTGGGATACTCAGCCAAGGTCAAAGCTCTCAATCACACAGATATGGAGCTTCAAGCTCTCCTTCGGGGCTTACAACTAGCTGCAAATTATGTTCGAAACAAACCTGGAAATTGAAACAGACTCCACGGATATGATCAACCTCATCAATAATGTATACTCTCCTTCACACCTATTTCACAATCTACTTGATAATTGCGGGTTTTGGTACGAGGAGACTAGCAAGCCCTGTGGTCCACCGCTATCTTAGACAAGGAAATCAAGTTGCTAATGTGTTGGCTCAACATGGTGAAAGGAATGAAGATGAAGAATATCAAGACTTTTTATTATGTCCAACTGCATATGTACTAAAGGATCTCCAAAATGATAAGAATGGGTATCTAGTTACTAGGAATATCATTACAAATGCTTGTATTACTTTATCTAGGATGGGTAACTTAATTATTATGAACTCTGATGTAATGCTTAGCTAATATATATAACTCAGTTCCCTTCTACCAAAAATAAAAAATAAAAAATCTTGTGATATTGTTTTTCCAATTCATTGACCCTTTTAATTTTTTGACTGATTATAGTTGTTTTCTTGGTGTATCTTGCATGAGATTCTGAGGGAAAAAATTAGAAAAAAGGTGTAAATAAGAAGATATATAGTCAGAATGAGAGAGCTCTAGAGACAATCACTATCAGTTTGGATGAAAATCTTAAAAATTGAAATGCAAAATCGGGAGAATCATCTGGACGATGATTTTCAAAGAATGTGCCAGATACTCCATTTAGATACATTTGAAGGTGACAGAAAGTTAGTGGATTATCACTCATTGGAAAGTTAAAAATTAGGTCGGGCCATGTCGATCATCATTTAACTAGGTCTGTATTTATTATATTAAAAACTAAAATGAGCTAAAATATACTGCGAGAAGTTATCACTAACAATAACTTGACTTAAGTAATTTCTTAAGTCAGTCTCTTAAAGCTGACCTCGTATGTTCTGAGTCTTTAATTTCTCCTTTCTAGCCATCGCCTGTGGCATTAATTAAAAAAGATGACCGCATCTAGTTCCGTGGTGGCAATTCTGACTTTTGTGTTAGTAGGATAAAAGTTTGTGATTTTTATGTTAGAAACATAATTATGTGATTTTCATTAAAAAAATGTTATAATTATGTGACCATTTATGAGACGTAGTCTTTATTTCTCTTATATGATTTTCCATTTTCATCCGCAGTTAGGAACTAAAAAAATCCAATTATTTTGTTCTTGAGGGCTGCTTGTTTATGCATCTCATGGATAAAACGGATCTCATTGAACAAGTTAAATATAGAAAAGAAGGAATTAGTAAGTAACGACCGGCCTGGTCGTTATTGGACCTTCCGCAACCCGTGTACGAAAACCAAGTGTATCGTCATAATATTAGTCCACGGGGGAGTTTTAAGTGTACTATTTAATCGTAATTGAATTAGATGAGAGTTAAAGAGTTGTGGGCTCGGGGAAGACATCTTTACTACAACGGGTGAACGACCGCCATAGCGAGACCGCTAGGGCGGACGAGCAGTCCGCTGCAACAGTATATGCAGATTAGTACCTGCGTTTAATGGCTTTATCTCGGGTTTAACCCCTTATGTCCGCAAACCCTTCTTCTAAGCAGTCATTAGGGTATTCCCAGAGAAAAACACTTGATGACTAGGGGAAAGTAGCCCTTCAAACATCTTTCGCGTTATCTTCCTTAAAGATTTCTCTATCATGATTTTCGGCTCAAAGATGGGAAGGTGGATATTCCATGAACGTGCGTGATGGCTGCTCGGACCCAAGGTAGGTTATGGTTTATTTGAGTAAGACTTTGATTAGTAAATCATATATATGTTATAGAATTGACGGGAGAAAACATGGTTAGGTCTTCAAACACGGAGTTCAATTGAATATTATTTAGGTTAAGATAAATGCTGATTTCTGTGGGCATCGTCCATTAGGTAAAGAAGTGAACCAAGATGCGTAGTTGATAGGCCCAAAAAGGGAAGCAAAGTAGTGAATATGGTTTTGTTATTGATCTAGTTAGCATGGTGGGGTATGTGCAATTACCGAGTCGGCCATAATAGAGTCTTGATGTACCATGGGCGGGGGAGAAATGTTGCTAAATTATAGGTGTCCTCATCGGAAATTCATGTTGTTGTTATTTTATGTACTGAGCATGCGGGAACCGTCAGTCATTACTTCCTTGTTGATTCAGAGTGATTTCTGATTCATGTTATTGATGAGTCGAGTCCGAGTCTTGATATGGTTGTGGTGTGATGACTTGTATTCTTATTGTACGTATCTTCGTGGGGTATCCACATTGTTGGGGGGCCGATTTCTTAAGTCTTGTTATAACTCGTGACATGGTAACTTGTAATCTCGTGACTGATGCATTGATTGTTCATGATCCTTATTGATTGTCGGAATTGAAATACATTAAGATGAGAAAGAACATATAAATACAAAGAGGCATATTTGATAGGGGGTGAGGATGTGGCCTAGTTATGGGCTCGTGATCCGAGGTCAGTTCTAGATAGAGTGGTACATGGACACCGTGGGTCCCCTGCAGGTTATGGCTATTTGGGCAAACATTACCATTTAGCCTGTGTGAACGGATATGATACTATCATTGATTGCATTATACTTGTGTGTTCATATTTGTGACGGTGACATAGCTTATTCCGATTGGATGACATATAGTCATGGTTCATTCTGGTAAGTTACAATTGATTTCCTCATGACTGTGGAGGTGAGGCATTTACAAGTAACCTCGTAATCCGTTGATAAATAAAGGAAGGTAGGTTGAGTTGACCCCATTAGCGTGGGTAAGTGTTTGGGAGTATGTTGATTTGCTATCATTGATTGCATTGCTTTACTTGTTCTTACTTGATACTTGATAAGTGGGTTGAGTCTAGTGTCCATTGTGGGTTATGTGTTGATTGACTCTAATCAAAATACGAGTATGTCAAAGTAAGGGGAAAAAGGTAAGGATTAGTGGTCCCACTGAGTGTCAGTTGATAGTGAGGTTGAGGTCTGTCCTTTATAATTGCCGAGGTCTAATTGGTCCAGGAGTCTGTCTTGAATGTAAATATTGTTGTCTATTGGTCCTTACTTCCTTGTGTTGCGTTGACATGGTAATGGGATACGAGTATATTTAAGTCAGAACTGTTTAAGTACGGGTAGGATTTAAAAGGGTGTTACGACTGTACTCATCTGCTTATTCTGTTTGATTTTATATCGTGTTGCATGAACTAATCTTGGTCAACCTATGATGCTTACCAGTATGTATAGTGTACTGATACTACTCTTGTTACATCCTTTGGGGTGTAGATGTGTTTCAGGTTGTTGCTTGAAGGTTTCCTTAGTTGCAGTGGCAGATATCTTCCTACAGCTTCTCTACATCTCATTCCGAAGGCGGAAGCTGTGTCCTTTCAATTGTGTTATCTCTTTGTATTTTAGAATCTCTTGTACCTGTCTAGACTAGTTCCTGGGAAAGTTGAGTTGTTCTAAATAATTAAAGAATGTCTTCGTAATGTTCATTTTATTTACTATTGTTAGTTGCATTTACTTTCAAAACAACTTTACAAAGGGGTAGGTTGGTAAGGGTTCGCCTATCAGGTGAAAATAAGGTAGGGTGTCCGTACGATCCGTAATTTGGGTTGTGATAGTTGGTATCAGAGCCCTAGGTTACGGGTCTCATAATTACAAGAGCAAATGTCTAGTAGAGTCTCGTGGAGTGGTACGATGACGTTCGTACCCATCCACGAGAGGCTATAGAGCATCTAGGAAACTTCCTTTCTTTCTTTCCTGTCGTGCTATCTCAGTCAGTTTCATCTCTAAATTGAATCCAATGGTATCTCGACTAGTCCAATTGGTATCTGGCGGTACCGTCCTATTGATGAGCTGTGAATTATGTGTGTGTGTTACGTGTGTACACAATGAGTTCCCTGTGTTGTGCAATCCTGTTGGGCAGTAGAAAAACGCTCACTGGCCCAGATCCTTCACTGCAGCGATGTATGCACCGCTACAACGGGTTCACCATAGTGGGACGTAGTCCGCTACAGCGGACCTTCACATTTCCAAGATTCTCGCCGTCGCAAAGCCTTTCTTGCCACAATGGATCTGCTATAGCGGAAATCACATCGCTGCAGTGGTCAAAAATTTCCAGTGACCAGATCCCCAATTTCAAAATTTCTCAACCTGTACATTTCATTCAAAAACTTAAAGAAAAATAAAAAATTCCCAACATAACAAATTTATAAAGGCACCTAGCCTAGAGAGGGAAAAGGCCATTAAGTACCAAAACATAGTTATCCAAAACCAAATTCGGAAAAACAAAAGAATTTTTTTGAAGCATCCGACCAAAAACAAACCAAAATGAAATAAACCGTTGTCTTAAACCAAAAGCCCTACAAGGGTAAGGGAAATTATACAAAATAAGGGTTGGGGGGGGGGGGAGGGGAGAACACTAGGCCACTTGTCTGCTGGTCACCCGGTCACCTCCGATCTACTGGAATCGCTGAAGTCATCACTGTTGAGCTCGGACCCGCTCAGAAAGGAGAACTGCTGGGCATCACTCTTGGTCACCTTGGGGAGTTTCCCACTTGGGTTCAAGGTCATCAGAAGGTGTTTGATGCCCTTCCACATCTTCGCAAGCAACTTGTCCCGGGCTCGCCTCTTCTTCTTCTCCTTGTCCAAATCCTCTCGGAGCTCCACATGGGCCTGGGCCAGAGAACCATACACATCCTGCAAGGTGTCCACGGACTCCTGCATCTTAGTCTGTGTATCCATATAACCCTTTACCCAGTCCTGGGTGAAATAACCAGCACCAGCAGCGACACTAGACAAACCGACCTCTATGGAAGGTCATGCAAACCTCGCCACCATACTCCTCATGGCCACCATCTCGGTCGCCATCTACTACAAGGGACCTGAGGGCTGCGAAGGGCTAACACCATCTCCTCCTCCCTCATGGTCCTTACTATCCTCATCATTCGAGTCTACCTTTCTTTTCTTGCTGCGAGTCCGCGAACCCTTCACCCTTAACGGGTTGAACTCAACATCACACTCAACCATCCGTTTTGCAGGCTCTGTAGGCACGTTTGCCTGCCAACACAAGGAAGTAATAAGGGAGGGGACTATCAAACTCGAGCCGGCCTTAACCATGAAAATCCTCCACTCCTCGATCAACTGGTTACCCACATTTACAGGCACACCATCCATTACACAAGAAATCTAAAGGGCCTGGGAGTAGGTGACATCAATAGTGTTACTCGAAGGGCGAACCTTCCGGTAAACAAGGTTCAGCCACCTGCAAGTGTCGGCCGAAAAGTAGGTATTCTTGATCCCGGTCCGGCTAATAGCCCAAGTGACCTTACGCATTTTGTTCTCCGGAACCAGCACAGATACCAGCCAAGGGCCATTACCATCGTGGACTCTAGCAAGCATCTCATCCTCAAGAGGATTGGGCAGCCCATAGATTTCATTGATCCCCTCCACCCCGACCTTCACTTGGACACCCCGAATCATAATCTCTGGGTCTGGAGAGGACCAATCAATAGTGGGAAGCATGGCCTAAAAATCCCTGACCCAGTTGGCACAATTACCGGGGTCCTGGACCAACCTGTTCCACCCAATCTCCTGAAAACTGTTGTAGAATTCCGAGGCAAGCTCGTCTACCTGGTCCATAATAAAAACCCTCTTGTGTAACAACCCCTTGCTTTGCTGCTCCATGTAGTGCCTTCGGCACTGAGGGCTGACGAACTTGGCATAAACGGGGGCTGCTTATTGTTGTTGTTGTCCAGCCATGACATCGTAAGAATGTGTACCTATAGAAAGAAATCGTGTTTTCGATGTTACACCCAGTTCAGTTAGCTATAAGACTTGTGCAGTCAAGAAAGACCAATAAAACTTAACCTTGATGGGAGACTGCTAATAATGCGGGTTACCCCGAGGCCGGTCTTCGCTATAACCGCAAGTGATAGGTCACGCCGTGAAAGGTTAGCTCATTGTAGTGGACCCATCTTCTACAGCGAGAAAACCCCTTTCCAACAAAAATGGTGGCCCAAATTTTGACCAAATTTCTAGAGATTTTGACATAGATCGGGTATATGTTAGCATGTACATCATTTACACCCCATGAAGCACCTTTTTAGCAGCAAATAGGTCAAAAATTTGAGCATTATCCAAAAACACTTCTACCAAATGTACCCACTACCCCAACAAGGTTTTATCCCCATTTTTAAGTAGATCTTAAGTAATCAGTAATGCTAAGACTTTCTGAATATCGAAATAACATGCCATAATTCGAAATCTCCTTTCCCTAAGTAGTGTAAAACCCTTTTCTCAAAACCCCAACATTTATGCCACAATCTGATTGTTTAAGCATGAAAAATTTCAAAATAAAAGGGTCTAGCCATCTCATAGAGTAGAAGAATAGTGTGCATACCTTTAATGGGCCAAACATTTGTAAGATTTTGCTCAAAAAAAATAATAATCTGACCCTTGCTAGTTCTCCCAAATTTTCTGCTTTTTCCTTTGTGTTTTTAAGAATGGGAGTTGAATAAAGTATGTGGGGAGTTTAAAAGGGGAAAAGGGGGACTATTAGGAGTCTAGAGGAGTGAATGGGGAAAGAAAAATCGTGGGGAGTGGAGAGGATTTTCGATTAAGGGAGAGGTATGGAAGTGGGAAGGTGAAATGTCACCCTTCCCCATTTTATTTCTATCTAGGTAGTCTCGCTGCAGCATCCCTTGATCGGTACGCAACGGTACCTCTATAGCGGGGGAATCCAACCGCTGCAGCGGTCTGCAATTTCTTCCTGCCCCCTAGCATTCATGGATTTGATAAACAGGATCTTTATGCCTTAATTGGATATGTTCGTGATTGTGTTGATTAACGACATCTTGGTGTACTCTCGGACTAAGGTAGAGCACGAGAAGCATTTGAGGATAGTTCTAGGGTTGTTGAAGAAAAACAAGCTATATGACAAGTTTTACAAGTGTGAGTTCTGGGTCAATTCCGTAGCATTTTTGGGACATATCGGGTTTAAGGATGGGATTATGGTTGATCCCAAGAAGATTGAGGTAGTTCATGAATGGGCTAGGCCTACTTCTATGATCGAGATTCACAGTTTTGTGGGTTTAGCGAGTTACTATCGTCCGTTTGTAAAGGGGTTCTCATCCATTTTCATTTGAACCGTTTGAATCAGACGGATGTGCCCTTGCAGTGGTTCGATGAGTGTGAGGAGAGCTTTTAAAAGCTTAATTCAAATCCAATTTTGGCTTTACTTGTGGAGCGTAAAGACTTTACTATTTATTGTGGTGTTTCCGTATTGGCTTGGGTTGTGTGTTGATGCAAGAGGGTAAGGCGATCGAGTATGCTTCGAGCCAGTTGAAGATCCATGAGAAGAACTAACCCACTCATGACTTAGAGTTGACGGCGATAATCTTTGCTTTGAAGATTTGGAGGCATTACCTATATAGAGTCCATTGTGAGGTATTCATAGATCATCGTAGTCTTTAGCATGTGTTCATTCAGAGGGATCTGAATTTGAGGAAGCGTAGGTGGATGGAGTTGCTGAAGGATTATGATATGACCATTCTGTATCATCGCGAGAAGGCTAATGTGGTGGCTGATGCGTTGACCCAAAAGATAGTGAGTATGGGTAGCTTGGCGCGTTTGATTATGGGAGAGCGTCCTTTAGTCATGGAGGTTCAGTGTTTGGCTAATAGCATGGTGAGACTCGATATGTCGGAACTTGGCAAGGTTCCAGCTTGTGTTGAGGCGAGGTCGTCTTTTTTGGAATAGATTAAAGCCCATCAGTTTGAGGATGTGTAATTTTGTAAGATTCGGGATAAGATGCTAAGTGGGGGCCAAGGAGGAAATTCTTGATGAAGAGGGTGTCTTGAGGATTAAGGGGAGCATTTGCGTTCCTAGAGTTGGTGATCTGATTCAGTTGATTTTAAGAGAGGCTTATAGTTCCAGATACTCCTTTCATCCTAATGCTACAAAGATGTATCGTGACTTGAGGCAACATTAGTGGTAGGGTAGGATGAAGAGGGATATAGTGGAATTTGTATCTTAGTGCTTGAATTGCCAGCAGGTTAAGTATGAGCACCAGCGATCGGGTGGTTGTCACGACCCAACCGGAGGGCCATGACGGGTACCCCGAGCTAACCTACCGAGCACCTCTAAACATACTTCTCATAATCATATCTAGGTGGTCCATGAGAGATAACTTATAATTATCATACTCTGTAAGAGCATAAGTTCAAAGATAAAAACGCATCTATATAATCGTCGTGGCATGCCTATATACGAGTGACGGTACAAAGATGATATACAGAAATATGAACCGATGAGGTTACAGAACATCTAACTATATTTTTTTTCTACGAGCCTCTACATGGAGTGCATGGAATCATAAGGACGGGATAGGACCCCGCCATGCCCATATGTACACAAAAGAATAATACCAGCTGAATCACCGCTCCGGAACAAAAGGAGCGCTCCTGTATACTCGCTGATGAAGTAGCCTAGGGGTCTGGTCCGTCTCCCTGTCTCCCCGCGGGCATGAACGTAGCGTCCATAAACAAAAAGATGTTAGTACAAATAATGTACTGAGTATGTAAGGCATGAATAACAACTTAATGAAAATATTGAAAAAACATAAGATAGGAGAAATAACCTGTACATCTATTGCCTCTTAAGGCGGATATCCTGCATGCTTAGCCTTTTAAAAATAATAATTCATAGATATATAATATAAGTGTTAGTGCTGTGGAACGTGCAGCCCGATCCATAAATCATATCATCCCGCGTCCAGGGTAACATCATAACGTACCCACTGCAGTGGTGTGCACATTTACGTGCCGTACCCGACTGACTATAGTGCAACTCGGTATGAGAAAATACATACATATATATATAAAGCATGCATGAGAGCCCAAATAAAAGCTATAAATCTATCGGAGTGACGTAAGGTCGGTAACCTCCGATGCGTCATTATGGAATCATCATCTTTGCTATATTTCACCTTGAAGGAACAACTACCATAAGATGAGATCAACAACAATGAACAAGATCAAAATCATGAAACAAACTCAATAATATCATGAGAACATCAAGAAATATAAGCTTTGGTATCTTTAGTAATGGAATCATCATCATCATGGAGAACATTTATCAACAATATCGTAAAAGCCCTGAGAATCATGAGCTTCTAGAATTTTTAGGAATAGGGATATTATGGATATCGTGTGTAGGTTCACAACAAAGGGATCATGCCTTAAGAAAGAAAGGGTTAGCCTTAACATACCTTTACGTCTCCTTAACTACTTAACGTTCTCCTCCCAAGCTCGCAAATCTACATTCAAGAGGATTCATACTAAGGTTAAGTCTTGGAAACACTCATAAGTTCAAACAAGAGTAATTAATGGGCTAGCGAAATTTAGGAAGCACTTCCTTTATTTTATCGACTTCCACCAAGTTCCAAAACAACTCCCAAACAATAATAACAACATCCACAATACCAACAACAATGTCAATAATTCCATATTTAAGAAATTATATACAATTTACACCTAAAACAATCCAAACCTTCCTTCCAAATTCCATTCATAATCAACAACTACAACACAATGTCTCATAACTTTTCCTATCACAATTTCCTTCACCTTTATGGCTTACTAATCTCCAAATCAACTAAATATAAGAAATAAAGAGAGAACATACCTTAATATTGAAGAACCCTAACTCACCCAACCTTGTTTGCAACCAAAACTATCAAAATTTTAACTAAAGCAAGGTCCATCACCATCTATAAGCTAGCTTAGGGTTTTTAAAGCTTGATTCTCACTTGATTTGGCTTAAGATGTGTATGGATAGGTAGAGAGGGTAGAGAGATCTTTAAGAGTGTAGAGAATTCTAATTTTTGGTGTAAATAATGACCCCAAGTCGTAGCCCTTTTAATTTATAGGAGAGAGAAAAATTCCCACTGCCTAAAATTCGACGGCAAGGTCGACGGTCCGTCGACCAGTAGACGATCCGTCGATTCATAACCGTCGAATGGCGGCAGCCTCTGATTCTGAGAGAGTTGTTCAATGGTGTATGTTGACGATCCATCGACAAGTTGACCGTCCGTCGACTTGCAACCGTCGAGTTGCTCAGCTGTCATACTCAGTTTCTCTGGTTCATTCTGCCTCTAATCTTCTCGATACTTGTTGTACATAACTTGAACTCCCGCATATGTGGAATAATCATGTAGAATATCTTATAACCTTGACAACAACCTCACTTACTAACTTCACGTCGGCTATCTTACGGCAAAAGTCAGCGTATAAAGTACGAGGTATACTATTCTCCGCCCCTTAAGAACATTCGTCCCCGAATGTTAAACTCTTAGGGATTCTACAATGATTTTGCCTGTGTTTCCCCTGTAACTATACCACTGTCATCCTGTCACAACAACCCAAAATATACAATGGCCCACATGGCTACAACAACAACAACAACAATAATGGCCCTACACGACCAAGAAATCACAAAAAGAAATCATTATGCACCTGAAGACAATGGTGTCTCTGTCTGAACCTCCTCTGGCCGTGGAAACAATTGTGGATACTTGGACCTTATATCTTCTTTAGCTTCCCAATTCATTTCTTTCTTATTCCTGTTTCTCCTTAAAACTTTAACTAAAGCTACATCTTTAGTCCTTAACCTCCAAACTTGTCTATATAGAATAGCAATGGGAACCTCTTCATAAGATAATTGCTCGGTAACCTGAACATCATCTATAGATACAACTCTGGAAGGATCTCTAATACACATGCGAAGCATTGATACATGGAAAACTAGGTGAACTGTCTCCAAGTCTGAAGGTAGATCTAACTCATAAGCTAGCCGGCCCACTTTGCGTACAATCCTGTAAGGTCCAATGTATCAAGGGCCAAGCTTACCTTTCTTACCAAATCTCATAACGCCTTTCATCGGTGACACCTTCAAGAATACCCATTTATTGACTTGGAGTTCTAAATCTTGTCGGTAATTGTCTGCATAAGACTTCCATCGGCTTTGGGCTGTCAATAATCGGTCCTGAATAAGCTTAACCTTCTCCACTGCTTGCTGGATCAAATTTGGCCCTACTAATTTAGTCTCCCCCTCTTCGAACTATCCAATTGGTGATCTACACTTTCACTCATATAAAGCTTCATACGAGGAATGATAACTATTGTTGTATGCAAACTCAGTAAGTGGCAAATGATCATCCCAGCTGCCTCCAAAGTCTAACACACATGCTCTTAACATATATTCGAGGGTCTGAATAGTATGCTCAGCTTGTCCATCAGTCTGGGGGTGGAATGCTGCGCTACGACTTACCTGAGTCCCCAAACCCTGTTGAAAGGACTTCCAGAAGTTAGTTGTAAACTGCGCACCTCTGTCGGAGATAATGGCTACCGGAACACCATGGAGTCGTACTATCTCCTTGATATAAAGCTTTGTATAATCTTTAGCTAAGTACGTAGTTCTAACAGGCAGAAAATGAGCTGACTTTTTGAGTCTATCCATAATTACCTATATAGAATCATACTTACACTAAGAACGAGGCAGGCCTGTAATGAAATCCATATTAATCACTCCCATTTCCAGGTCAGAATCTCCATAGCTTGTAGCAATCCACCAGGCTTCTGATGTTCGATCTTTACCTGCTGACAATTAGGACATTAAGCTACGAACTGTACTATGTCTTTCTTTATTCCGTCCCACCAATAAATTGACTTAATATTATGATACATCTTCGTTTCTCCCGGATGAACAGAATAACAGGAACAATGGGCTTCTCCTAAAAATGCGGTGTAACCTGCAACATCGGGAACACACGGTCGCTCGGTACACACGAGAAATCCATTTGCAGAAATCTCATATGATGACTTCTTCTTCTGAGGGAATGTATCTCGATAATGAACTAACATGGGATCCTCATACTGGCGCTCTTTCACCTCAACCACTAAAGACGAAACAGCTGAATCCCGAATAGTAACTCCTGTGTTGTTCGAGTCCAATAATCGAACTCCCAAACTAGCTAACTATTGAAGCTCACGAGCTAATTCCCTCTTCTCTGACTGAACATCACATAAGCTGCCCATGGATCTGCGGCTAAGGGCATCGGCTACGACGTTCGCCTTTCCCGAATGATACAAGATGCTAGCATCATAATCTTTGAATAGTTCCAACCATCGCCTTTGCCGCAAATTTAACTCCTTCTACTTGAAAATATACTGGAGGCTCTTATGGTCTATATAAATATCAACATGAATGCCATACAAATAATGCCTCCACATCTTTAATGCATGAATCACCGCAGCTAATTCTAGATCATGAGTCGGGTAGTTTTTCTCGTGTTTCCGCAACTGCCTTGAAGCAGAAGTGAAAACTTTACCATGTTGCATGAATACACAACTTAGTCTAACACCTGAAGCATCACAATACATAACATAGCCCTTCGATCTTTCTGGAAGTGTCAGAATCGAGGACGAAGTCAATCTATTCTTCAGCTCTTGAAAACTGTGCTCACAAACATCCGTCCATTAAAATTTAGCCGATTTCTGAGTCAACTTCGTCAGTGGTACATAAATAGAAGAAAAATCTTAGACAAAACTTATATAGTAACCTGCCAAGCCCAAAGAATTATGAACTTCAGTAGATGTGGTAGGTCTCAGCCAAGTCTTCACCGCTTCAATCTTCTGGATATCCGCCCAAATACCATTGGCTGAAATAATATGCCCTAAAAAAGTTACTGAATTCAACCAAAACTCACATTTTGAGAACTTTGCATATAACTTCTGGGCCTGAAGAACTCTAAGGACAGCACGTAAATGATCCGCATTCTCTGCCTTAAATCGAGAATAAACCAAAATATCATCGATGAACACAATCACAATTGAATCTAGGAAAGGCATGAATACATTGTTTATAAAATCCATAAATACTGCTGGAGAGTTCGTTAACTCGAACGACATCACACGAAATTCAAAGTGACCATATCTGGTTTTGAAGGCCGTCTTCGGAATGTCCTTCTCTCTGACTCTCACTTGGTGATACCAGATCTCAAATCTATCTTTGAGAACCATTTGGCACCCTGCAACTAATCAAATAAATCATCAATTTTTTGGGAGTGGATACTTTTTCTTTATTGTCACCTTATTCAGCTGCCTGTAGTAGATATACATCTGTAAGGAGCCATCTTTCTTCCTTACAAATAACACAGGAGCTCCCCACGGCGACGAACTAGGCCTGATAAAGCCTTTCTCAAGAAAATCCTTCAACTACTCTTTCAACTCCCTCAATTCTGCAGGAGCCATTGTATAAGGAAGAATAGATATTGGCTTAGTATCCGGTAACACATCAATGGCAAAATCAATCTCCCGTTTTGGTAGAAGACTTGGAAGCTCATCCGGAAACACATCTAGAAACTCATTCACTTCTGGAACAGATTCAAGAGTCAGTGGCTCTGCTACTGTATCTTGAACCCGGACTAAATGATAAATACACCCCTTAGCAATCATCTTCCTTGCCTTGAGATAGGAAATAAACCTACCTCTCTGAGATGTTGTATTACCCTTCCATTCTATAACTGGCTCTCCTGGAAACTAGAAATGAACCATTTTCGTTCTACAATCAACATTAGCATAACAAGAGGCCAACCAATCCATACCCATAATGACATCAAAATCTACCATATTCAGCTCAATCAAATCTGCCATGGTATGACGATCACAGACTATAACCACACAATTTCTATATACCTGTCTAGCTATCACTGGGTCACTTACGGGTGTAGACACTCTTTCGGAGAGAGGAGCAGTTTAGTAAAAATATGTCTGAGTCGTTACCATCTGCGTCCAACCCTTGTAAGTCCTTAGCAAAAATAAATATGTCTCCCACTCTGTATAAAACCCTTTCTTGTAAATATGACTACCTTTATGAAGTTGATATCCTACCTGATGAAAACAAAGTGTTAACTAATATTAGCACTTCCATCAGAAATGTTGCTTACACACAAAATAAGATGATGAGCAGGGTGGAGACAATTGAGAAAAAAGCGAAACAAGCATCTTCTCAACATGCTGGACTAGAAAAAACCAAAAACTCAATTACTTTCTCCCGAACTACGTTTGACCTGAATTCCTGCTGCGACAGGATACGTAGGTGCTTTTGAGCTCGGTCGTCATAAAAAAAAAACCAGAAACCATTAAGAAAACCCCAGAGGCAATGAAGCAAAATGGAAGCGGCGAAATTAAGCCGCGAGGACCGACCAGTGTCAACTCCACACTTGGGCATAATTTTTCAGAGGATCTCAAAAATTCCTATCAAGAACAATCAACAGGGAGATAGTAAAATAAGACGAGATAGTAAAATAAGACCCTACCTTTGGGGCGAAATTTTTTGAAGGGACCTCAAAAATCCCCGCATGATAAGAAACAACAAGAGCTGCTCAGGGCAAGCCCGAACTTAGACAAGACTTTCGAGAAAGGTCTTAGGATTCTTCCATCAAGATTAAGAATCAACAGTCATACCTCCCGGGGGATCTAAAAGACCGCGCTCACAGTCACATGTCATGACAAAGATTTTCAAAAAAAAAATATGTATATATAATAACGAACTTGTATATATAGAATAATGCGCTTTGCTAATTTGTACTGCAGATTTCAAGAAAAATGTATACACTCGCTAGTATAAGCGCGCTCCAAAACCATCTCCAGGAATACTGAGGCCAAGAGGGTTCAGAAGGATGATCGAAGAAGCTATCAGACGGGAGGGCAACAGCGCTAATCGGCCTTTAAGAAACTCACATTTTTCTATGGATACAGGTCTTAACAGGAAAACGACGAAGCTGCGGAGGCCAAAACCTTCAAGCGTAACTTGTCGGATTATTAGGTACACTGCACGACGAATGGACAAAAGAAATACATCCGACCAGGAGATGGATCGCACGAGAAAGGGATGAGAAATATGCCCGGCCAAGAGGCTCAGAAAATAAAGGAACGGCGCACTGGATTCGAAGGAAGTAGCTGGCCAAAAGAGTCGTGAGAGGGAAAAATAACAGAGGCCACGCTGACCAAAGGGTCCCGAGAGGGATAAATGACAAAGGAATGAACGGTAAAGACATATCAGGCCGAAAGAAATGCACGAAGAACAAACAACAAAGATACAATCGACCGAAAGGGTTAACAAGAACAAATAAATGACAAAGACATATCTGACCACAAGGGTCATACAAAGAATGAATGACAAAGACCTATCTGACCACAAGGGCACAAAGAGCGAATGACAGACATATCAGGCCAAAAGGGCCGCAACGAATGAGCATAAAGACATATTCGACCAAAAGGGTCATGAAAAAATAAAGGGGCATATCCGACCATGAGGGTCGCAGCCCACACTACGGATGAGAGAAAGATCATCCAGCCGCAAGGGCCATATCTGTATCCTTTAATTCCTTTCAATTCTTCCATTCTTTAAATTCCTTTCAATTCTTTACTTTCCTGTCGCCAAGAGGGCCATTGCATGTTTTATTTTCTCTTTGCCGAAGGGCCATTGCACGTTTATTTTCTGCTTTCGAGAGGGCCATTGCACGTTTTTTTTCTACTGCCGAGAGGGCCATGACAAGAGGGCCATTGCATGTTTATTTTCTGTTGCCGAGTAGGCCATTCATTCATATTGCCGAGAGGGCCATTCATTTATTCAGTCATACTGCCGAGAGGGCCGTTCATTCTTTCATTCATACTGCCGAGAGGGCCATTCATTCATTTCATTACATATTGCCATCATATGTTTGCTTTTGCTGCAGAAGGGATCATTTATGCAAATATCATGAAGACCTCTGTGATATATTAGATTTCGGAAGGTGTGCATAATCTCTGAGAGAGAGCCAACCTACTAAACCGGATCCGGACAAATTTCAGAACAAACATGAAACTTTTCTTACGCGGCCGACCAAAAAAAGATGCCCATGAGAGTCAAGGTCTCCGGCCAGGATTTGGAAGGCCCTATTCTCGGACTCAGTAAAGTTTGTCTGCTCTTGATTTCTTTTACTAAAAATAAAAAATAAAAAATTAAAAGGCAACTGTCCGGTACAAATCGGGAAGTCCAAAGTTGTTCCCACATAAAGGGACACACCCTTCTCCAGCGAGTCAAACTACCTGTGGCCTGATTCCCTAAGACCAGGGATATATAGGCAAACTCAAGACCAGAGAGTCGGTCACCCTCCCACAAGTCTCGGAGAAAACCTCACAACACCGGTGATCTCAGGACCTTTCAGCTATGCACATGAAATCTTTAGTAGAGTCGAACTACAAGTGGCCTGAGTTCTCGTGTAACCCGAAATATGTAAGAAACCCAGAAGTCAGGGTACGGCCACACATGTGAGAATTGCTTGAAATTTTAAGGCAAGATGAGTCGGGTCCGTCAAAAATTTGGGTTAGTCAAATTTCGTTGCCCAGGGATGGTCCCGCCATCCCCGAACACCGAAGGGGCAGTTGTTGATACCTAATTTTTGACCTCCCGAAATCTATTTTAAGTGCTCAGAGTCCTTGGACAATAAATAAAATAAATTGTGCACCCCTAAGGGGTCTAGGATAATTTTTAATGAAATTATTTGGGACAATATTTCACCCTTTTGAGTTGATAAAGAAACATCTGAGGTACTTTTAATTTTTTGTGGAAATTGATTTTGAAAAAGATTTTATTTTATTAATCGAAGGGGCAAGAAAACCCTTTTGGATAATTATTTTTTTAGTTAATTAAATCAGGAAAATTAGATTAATGAGTAATTTTATTGCAGTTTTTTTGTCCAAGGCATTTTGAGTAATTAAAAGGAATGACCATTTTACCCTTTAAATCCTGATTCTGTGTGCGTAATCGATTAATTTTCTTAACTCAGAAACCGGTATCTGCAAAATGATTTTTAGTTTTACTTAGGGGGTTGTATTCTTAAATTATTTAAGCCCTAATGGACTAACAATTAGTTTTCATTATTTATTTATATATTAACCTATTTTTCCCCCGACCCTTTATATATATATATATATATATATATATATATATATATATATATGCATATACACCACCCACCCCGTCCCTTTTTCTCCCCGTCCCATCCCCTTTACTGGTGGGCGTGAGGAGAGAAGGCAAAGCATTCAATGCTTTGTCCTTATCTCCCTAAAATCAGGCCAAACAAGCCTTAAAGGTATAACACCCCCCCACCCCATGTTATATGTATATGTTAGGATTGAGGTGTTTTGAACCTTTGATTTCATTTTTGCTTCAAATCTGAGTCGTTAATTTAGGCTTGAGAGTGAGACTTACACAAAAACTTGCAAGTCCCACATCGACTGATTGTAGTTTGGAGCATTTTTGGGGTTTCTATAAATAGAAACCCCCATTCATGAAAGAAAGGTCGGATTATTAAGAAATATTAGGGATTTGAAATATTAGTCCTTAAAAAGTTAAATTTTGCTCAAAAGTTTAAGGTTTCTTCGATTTGCTCAAAAGCCTAGTCTCTAAATTTTGTTGTTCTTTGTCATTCTTGGCATCTCTGGGCTTGAGTTTGGAGGAGGCAACATCCAAGTCCCATTTTGGTCTAGGCCGTGCCAACAAAAGGTAATATTCAGTCTTGTTGTTTCCTTTGTTTAATTTCAGTCTTATAATACTTGTTGTAGTTATGTCCTAGAGTTATTATGGCTTTTCCTGGTTAATTGTGATTATATGGTGTTTAATTTAGGTTTGGAGTTTTGTGTTTAATCATTTGGTGACATTGTTAATTGATTTCTGTTTTGTGTCCTTCCAGTTTAGTCTAGTCTAAGTTGATATAGATATTGGTAGAACTTGTTTGAATCTGGACCATTATGCTCCTTATATTTGTTCTTATTTTCTTTTATTGATAAAATGGATTTTGATGAAAAAAAGGAATCAGTTTAAGCACATTTGCCTTTTTTTTGAATTAGTGCACATAGGATTTGTGTTAAGCTTAGCTAAGACAGTAGTTTAATGGAGTTCTTCTATTGATATTTGCTTGGTCTTGTTTGTTCTTACTTGACTGAGGTTTAGATTTGAAGTAGATTCATGTTTTAACTTGAAGTATCAACTAAGGTTTTTTTTTTTTTTTTTTTTTTTTTTTTGTCTTTAAACTAAATGGTTAATGACTGGAGTAGTTGTTGTTACAGTATAGTCTGTTTAAGTGATTAATCCCTGAGAACTGATTCTTTGTTAATTAGCCTGGTCTGTTTCTTCTTTGTGTGCTTCTCTCCTTTTCTGCTTCTCTTTTTTGGTTGAAACAACCTTGTATGCTTGCTTATGTATGATCACATAACCTCCAAGGTATTCCATTTTGTCCAACATTGTTGCCTACATTTGATCATGTCACCTCCCTCCATTTTAATATGCCTGCTGGACATGCCAGCTTAAGTTTAGTCTTGTTGAGGTTTAGTTGGCTGAGGTTAGTGATCCCCTCCTGGACACGAGATGCTTACATAAATATATTTTGAGATTGGCTGTCATCTGGCTAGGCTGTTTGGGCCTATACAAGTATTTTGGTTTGTTGTATTTGCCATTTGGCAATTGTTTATTTTTTCCCTTGTATTTCTTTCACTTCTTTGGTCTTTGCTTGCCTTTGCCCTTTCAAAAGAAGTTGTATTTGATTTGGTCAAGTGCTATTTTGTGATATCCAGTTTCTCTAGGAAGATTGTTTCTGTGTATATACTTGTATAGTGTCCATGATTGTTCATTGAAGCTACTAGCACATTACTTTTATGTCCACAGCATTTTGGTTCTGTGCTCTCTCTGTCCACTCTCAATAAGGCTCTAATAAATATAAGGCTAAGCATGGTAATTCGGGGTTGTCTTAATCTCCCGGTGTTAGCGATGTCTGGGGTTCCTCTAAACCCCTTGGAATTTGTGCGACATCGGATATACGGGATCTATACCTAGTCCCCATGCCATGCCTAAGTCTTAGAATAACTTGAGCTTTGTTGGAGTAGGCAAAGGGGTAAGTATGGATCAAGTGTGGGCTGCCTATATATATATATATGTGTGTGTGTGTGTGTGCATACTTTATATTATACATGTGTGTGTATTCATAATTTTAGTTATTTACCTTAGTGATAAGTTCAGCGATTATAAACTAACTGGTGTTTTCTTTCTTTTCCCCCTCTCCTCCTCCTATCACGCGACTACTTGGTCACAAATGCATGAAACCACCCTCTTGGGCCTAAGGCTCAAGTAGGAATACCACTTCAATATAGAGTTTGAGGAGACAAAGGGAAGATAGCAAGGCGCGCAGAAGGCCCAGCCATGGGTGAAAATGGCCAACTAGGGGCTTGGTAAGCCCCTAGTCTAACTTGGTCTCTTCACATTTGGTTAATTTATTTCCGACTTGATGTATTTGTAAAAATGTGTATTCAAACTCATATTATAGTGGAAAATCCTTATGATTGGAATTAGACGTCTAAAGACAATGGTTCTTATGCCATTTAGTAGACTTTAGGTCCCCATCCGCATTTTTCATTAAAAAAAAAAAAACACAGACTTGAATATAACGTTTTTATAATGACTAAGTATGTAAATGGGATAACTCAAACTGGTTTTATTACATATACAAATTAAGGATAAAGTTTTTCTCTAAACCTAAAACAAGGATATCGGCTTTTTGACAAAAGAATTTCGAGAAGCAAGTTTCTTTTTATAACTCGAGTCAAATACGAACGGGCATTCTTTTTAAATCAATTTTTTGATAAAATGGGCTCACATAGGAAAATGACTTCTAACCTTTGCAAACTTTCCTTTACACAAAAATTGTAATGCTCTCCTTTCTGACAAAATAGGCACAAAACAGATTTGGATAAAAGGCAGATTTTTTCAAGTTATAACACTTATCCTTAAAAGGTTTTAAAATAAATGAAGGGGTTTTCGCTTATAATGCTGTTTTGGCCCAGAATGGGCCTAACTTAAAGCATATTTTCAGGCGAGATAAACTTGTTCAAATGTAAAATGCCTTTATAAACGATTAAAGAACCTATGCGTAATATAAAGTTCCGGATAAAGACTGAAACATACCAATACGAGTCAACCTGAACATCGGTGTATGAGTATAAAACAACTTATAAACAACATTTACTTCACAACTTATACTTATTCCTTATACATAAAGGGAAGCTATTTATACTCGGTTAATATAAATCCGAAATTACAATACCTCTATAAATAAAGAGATATATATTCTTCCAAAATACATGATATGCATGAGTTCTTTTCTTTAAGGGAAAATAAACACGAAATAAGCGAGTTTAAGCAAATATTCATATCTTGGAATTTGAAGGTCAACCGTATAGTACGGATCCTTATCTTTTGGGTTGCCTAACACCTTCCCCGGGGATCATCAAAACCCTTACCTAGAACTCTGGATTACAAAAGTTTTTTTTCACTGTATTTGAATAAACCCTTCAAAATCGGTTTCCTAATTTCCTAAAAATTAGGTGATGACTCTTTTTCAAAACAAGTCTGAAAGAACGTCAATGAGTTCGTAGTAGCCTTTTTGCGCCTTAAACCCGCGCGAAAAAGCGAACCGTTACATCTAATTCCCTAAATATCTTAGGAACCACGCCGACCTGATGTCCCTAAAGAGGGATACGTGGGAAGCCCTCATCGGATTTCCCACGGAGGGATACGTAGGCCGTCTACGTTAGACTCAGCCCCTATATTACATAAAATATTAGCCACCCCCCCCCCCCCCATATTTTTCCAGGATGACGAATTGAGCATAGTCAAAGTAAGTTAGCCACGAAAACAATCAAACTAGGATCTTCTAAAACTAAAATCCCTTAACGCCCGAACCTTTAGAACAAAGGATCAATCAAGTGTTCAGGCCAAAAATGCACGAATTTATATGCTCTTATGTGCTTTACATGTGATATATGTGATATCTTTCTTTATTTTTTGATAGATGACTAACATTGTCCGCGTTTGTGTTATTTTTCTCTTATAGAATGAGGCCGATTAGCATAGCACGCAAACTGGCATACTTCACGAGGTCCAAACCCGCACTAGCATCTCTATCAGAAGTCGATAAAAGGAAAGTAAAAATGACTAGTACGCCAGAAAACGAGCATAATCATAGTGAGCTCGCGATTCGCAAAGAGGATATCCCAGACCCCAAAGAGATACCACCCCATGATGACGTAATTTTAACGTTGTTCAGCACAGTCACTGATCGGCAGGACAGGGTCGCTAAGGCCGAGATGGCTAATGCCGCCAAAAACACTGCTGCAGAGACAAGGAGGCCTCCTTCTCCTTTCCTCTCACTCAACTCTCCAATGCCTGATCATTTACTGACCTATCCACCCGAAAGCGTCACACGTCCACAAAATCCCTTTGAAGTTCATCATGCTGGTACTACCTACCATACTCCACCACCCGACAAAGTTGCTCAAATACCGGGAACCACTCATTCGGTTCCTTTTTACCAGGCTCCTCAGCCTAACTACATCAATCCAGTTATCCGCCCAAGCACTGTTACTTTACTCACCACGCAGACAACCTCTATCCCTCAAAATCGTGCCGCTTACCAAACTATGTCTTCTATGCTGTCATGACCCAATTTGGCTAAGTTATGCGGGCACTTACCTTTCCCACTTTGATAAGCGAACCCTCAACCCAACAGAAATACAGACATAAATAAATAAATCAGTCAAATGGAAGAGAATAATCACGTAAGTCTTACAATAATATATAGTAGAAATAGTGCGAAAATAAGGAGATACCCCCAGGGTCTGGTCTAAGCCATACAAGAGCATCTAAGTGAAAATATATAAGTCTGGAATATAAATATACATCAAATCTGTCTATGACTCATAATAGAAAAATAAGACATAATAAGAGGAGTCTTCAAGGCAGTGAAAGTCTCGTGCTCACCCTATAGACTCGAAGTAGTCCTGATAGCGAATATCAGCCACGGGAGACGGAGGATGACCCAACCTGGTACTCTGCATTCATAAAAGAATGCAGCAAGTGTAGATCAGTACAAAACCATAGCCTTTGGTAGGTATCATAGGCCGACTAAGTATAGCTAACATAATCCAGACAATAAAGCAAGATAGGCAGATAAATCAATAAGTATAACTTAAACATAATCGGGACCAAGTACACGTCCTCGCCTAAGTAGAGCATCTGAACCAAAATGTGCCAAGTTTCAATATGACCAATTTGGAACCAACATTACAAGTAAAGCACCAAACCATCTCAATATAAGCCATGATGCAATGCAATGCACTAATGTATGAATGCAAATACAATGCCATGCAATGTTGTGTACATATGTACTCTAGACGGAATACCTTCACGTCTCGTTGGAAAACAACCCAAGGTGACTTGCGAAGTCTAAGCGCCACTCGTCCCAGATCTTTGCCCAACAGACAGTCGAGGCTCCGGATCATTGCCCACGGAGGGTTGTTACCGGCACCACCCTAGGGGACCCGCGGAGCTCATGCACTCACTCAATCCACGATTCCGAGACAAACATCGGATATCGGACTCTCACATCACTCTCATCCAAAAACTGAGCCCATCTCATCACAGTGTTTCATCAAGTACCACGGTGTATCTACAGTATATCATGAAGGATGAGAATGCATGCAATGTATGTGTCAACATCAATAATCAAATCAATATCACAAGAACCAACATGGGTTCCCCAACAAAATCATTACACAAGTCATATGGAACTCTATCCTTGTATCAACATCAACAAGTGAGGTATTACAATATCACAATCAAGACGGAACAACAGTTCCCAATAAATACTGTCAATCACGTGGCATCAAGCCAACTACAATAGAACAAACAATCACAACACAACGGGGTGGCTAGCCCCAATCACACAACAGGGCCCAACCTAAGGCAATATCCAACCCAACTTCATACCCGATGGTTTACATGCTGTCTTCGACAATATCATATAAATATATGCTTCGCTACACGAAGTCTCACCAAGGGTAAGCCATAACCTACCTGGATGGCCGCACAGCAAACTCCAACAATCACTCTTTAGCCTTGCCCTTTCGCTGAGCCTCAAGATCAATGAAGTCTATGCATATTCGAAATCTAGATTAGAAATCACGAACACTGATACCTATATTGCTATCATTAAAATTAGGTCAAAACCAACCCTAGAATTTGGGGAAACATGGCCCACATGGTCAGAATGGAAAATTCGAGGGTCAAATATCAAATTAAGCACAAGGTTATCAAAACCCAATGACTAATTGCTAAATAACTCAAGGATTCACCTAATTCTGAATTTCAAGTAAAACCCCCAATTTTTGGGTATAAACCCTAACTCTTAGATTCAAGGATTCGCCATGAATAATGGAAGATATATGATTAATAACCTTAGATACATCATAATCTAGCATAAACCCAATCAATTTCGTCATTTAAAAGCCTAAGTAGAATATCCATTAAATTCACTTTTTATCTTCCATTACTAAGGAACTAATAAGGAGAGGGGAATTTTAAGATGATTAGAGGTAATGAATTAATAAGGAGATTAGCAAGACTTACCCCCAAGTGTTTCCCCCAAGAGTATTCTAGCACAATCCCCAAGAGCTCAAATTTCGTAATGGTGATAAATGATAGACTAAGGGCTTTCTAATACTCACTTAATGAAATAACAGGCCGGGTACTGCCACAACGGCATTGGGTGCCCCGGAGCCAACGCCGGAGCACTTCTGACCGTCGGCGGTCGAAGAAGCGGCGATCCCGTCCCGGCTGACGGCGGTGCCGGGGGACGTCAGTGCCGCTACCGCGGACGGCAGGTACAAGAATCTCAAATAATTTTCTAAGTCTCAACCGAAATCCCGACCCACTTCCGAGGCCATCTGCTCATAAACCACATACACAGACCCACATAAAAATATGCTACGAACGCACTCGTGGCCTCAAAATTTCCAACGGAGGTCTCGTTGACCGAGTCAACCTCCGATACCTCATTTCTAATTTCCCAACCTAAGTGTCAAAATGCATCCAAGTGTATTGGGAACCGAACCAGATATACACACAAGTTCAAAATGACCATCCGGACCTCTTAAAATCGACGGATTTTTGAAAAAGGTTTGTTTACCTAAAAGTCAATTTTGAGTTAACTCTTTTGCGCTTAAAGCTCAAATTTCACAAAAGGTCACCCGAATCAAATCTAAACACCTCGAGAAGTGTGTCAAAGGTCCACTCGGGTCAAAAATAAGCTAACCAAGCTCGGGATGAGGCGAAAATGTCGAAAAGACTATAACGACCAAACAGGTCGTTACATCAGATACCAACTAAACCATCGCTCGTCCTCGAGCGAAGAAGAGGAAGGAGCGAGGAAATACTTGAATCAGCGAACAACTGGGGATATCGGCTGCGCATATCGGGCTCGGTCTCCCAAGTAGCCTCCTTCACAGGACGGTGCTTCCATTGCACCTTCACAGAAGCAATCTCTTTCGACTTCAACTTTTGAACCTGCCTATCCAAGATCACAATAGGCTCCTCCTCATAGGTCAAATTTTCATCAAGTAATATCGAATCCCAATGAACAATGTAAGTACCGTCGGCGTGGTACTTCTTCAACATAGAAACATGAAAAATCGGATGAACTCCCGCCAAGCCTGGCGGCAAGGATAACTCATAAGCAACATTGCCCATACGGTCAACAATCTCAAATAGGCCAATATACATGGGGCTCAACTTTCCCCTCTTCCCAAACCTCATAACACCCTTCATGGGTGAAACCTTGATAGAACACAGTCGCCAGCAAACTCTAAATCTCGGACCTTCCGTTCCGCATACATCTTCTATCGACTTTGTACTGCTAAAAGCTTGGCCTGAATAACTCTCACCCTATCAAGGGACTCTTTTAACAGATCTATACCCCAAGGTCGAACCTCAAACCCATCAAACCCACCAACCGGAGATCTACACCTCCTACTATATAAAGCCTCAAAAGGCGCCATGCCAATACTTGAATGATAACTGTTGTTGTATGCAAACTCTGCAAATGGTAAGTGCTGATCCTAATGACCCCCAGAATTAATAACACATGCTGTCAATATGTCCTCGAGCACCTGAATGGTCCGCTCGGACTGACCATCGATCTGGGGATGAAAAGTCATACTGATATCCAATCGGGTACCCAACTCCTCATAAAAAGCCCTCCAGAATCAGGACGTGAAAATAGTACCCCGATCAGATGCAACTGAAATAGGAAGCCCATGCAATCTTATAATATTTCGAATGTACAACTTGGCTAACTGCTCCGCGGTATAAGAAATCTGAACCGGAACAAAGTGAGCGGACTTAGTCAACCGATCAACTATCACCCAAATAGATTCAAACTTGCCCAGGGTCTTCGGAAGACCCACTACAAAATCCATGATAATCCCCTCCCACTTCTACTTAGGAATGGGCATCCTCTGATGTACATCGCTGGGTTACTGGTGCTCATACTTTACCTACGGACAACTCCCACACTTAGCCACGAAATCAACTATATCCCTATTCATCTGATGCCACTAATAATGCTGCCTCAAATCACGATACATCTTAGTTTCCCCCAGATGAATGGAATATCGAGAGATATGAGCCTCGGACAAGATCAACTGAATCAAATCACCAACACGAGGAACGCACACGCGTCCCCTAATCCTCAAAATGCCCTCATAATCAATCACGGTCTCCTTGGCCTCACCCCTCAAAACTCTATCTCGAATCTTGCTCAACTGAGCATCCTCAAACTGATGAGTCCGGATCTAGTCCAATAAAGATGACCTTGCCTCTACACTAGCCAAAATCCATCCTGGAGCTGAAATATCAAGGCGAACGAAACTGTTGGCCAGATTTTGAACCTCCATGGCCAACAGACACTAGGAAACAATCAAAGGAGCTAAACTCTCCATACTTACTGCCTTGCGACTCAAGGCATCAGCCACAACATTGGCTTTCCTGGGATGGTAAAGAATAAAGATGTCATAGTCCTTCAGGAGCTCCATCCATCAGCGCTGCCTGGAATTAAGATCTCTCTGGGTGAACACATGCTGAAGACTATGATGATTGGTGAAAACCTCATAATGGACACCATACAAATAGTGCCTCCAAATCTTCAAGGCGAAGACCACGACGAATAATTCCAAATCATGGTTAGGGTAATTCTTCTTATGAATCTTCAATTGACGGGAAGCATAAGCTATTACTCTACCCTCCTTCATCAAAACAACACCCAAACCCATATGGAAGGCATCACAATAGACCACGAAATCCGTACTTTCCACGGGTAATGCTAAGTCGGGGCTGAAGTCAAAAGAAGCTTGATCTTTTGAAAGCTCTCCTCACAATTATCTGACCCTTTGGAAGGGAACATCCTTCTTAGTCAATATGGGCAAAGATGAAGAAAAACCCTTCAAAAAGTGACGGTAATAGCCGGACAAACCCATAAAACTACGAACCTCAATAACAGTAGTGGGCCTCGCCTAACCCCTCACAGTCTCAATCTTCTGTAGGTCAATCATAATCCCATCCTTGGACACAACGTGGCCCAAGAATGCCACAGGCTCTAATTAAAACTCACACTTAGAAAACTTAGCAAACAGGCTATACTTCTTCAACAACCCATGAACAGTACGAAGATGGCTCTCATGCTCCTCTCTACTCTTGGAATACACTAAGATATTATCAATAAATACAGTCACGAAGGAGTCAAGGAATGATCTAAAGATGCTATTCATCAAAGTCATAAATGCAGCCGGGGCATTGGTGGGCCCAAAAGACATCACCAGAAACTCATAGTGGCCATATCTTGTCCGAAAGGCTGTCTTCGAAATATCCTCAGCCCCAATCCTCAACTAGTGGTAGCACACGCAAGTCAATCTTTGAAAATACTAAAGCAGGTCAAATATATCATCAATACGAGGCATAGGGCACTTGTTTCGAACGATAACCTTGTTCAGCTGGCGATAATCAATGCACATCCTCATGGTCTCATCTTTCTTCTTTACAAATAACACATGAGCACTCCAAGGGGAGACACTCGGTCTAATGAATCCCTTGCTCAATAAATCCTGTAACTGCTTCTTAAGCTCTCTCAACTCGGCAGGTGCCATCCGATATAGCGAAATAGAGATAAGGCGAGTACCCGAATCCAAGTCAATACAGAAATCAATGTCACGATCGAGTGGGATACTCGGTAGATCAGACGGGAATACCTCCGTGAACTCGCTCACAATAGGGATATACTCAAGGGGTGGAGATGCAATAGTCGTGTCTCGCATACGAGCCAAATAGGCTAAACACCCTTTATTGACTAACTTCTTCGCCTGAAGGAATGAAATGATCTTCTTCGGGGCGGGACTAGGAGTACCCCTCCACTCAAGCCTAGGAATGCCCGGAATGGCTAAGGTGAACGTCTTGGCGTGACAGTCCAAGATCACGTGATAAGGAGAGAGCTAGGGCATTCCCAATATAATATCAAAGTCCACCATATCGAGAATCATCAAATCTACTCAAGTGTCATACCCCATAAAAGTAACTAAACAAGACCGATAAACTCGATCAACAATCACAAGATCTCCAACTAGAGTAGACACATAAATAGGTATATCTATGTTATCACAAAGCAAATCCCAACCAACGGCATGATATGCAGATACATACAAATAGGTGAATCCAGGATCAAATAACACATATGCTACTCTATGATGGACAGAAATGGTCCCTGCAATAATAGATGATGTTAGAGTCCTCTGTAGCTGATAATCCTGTCTGGGTCGGCAACACCTCCTTGTAATATATCTAACCTCTCTACATGAAAAACTGAGAACCTGGATGAAACAACCCTGTCTACTGGTCGAGAAAATGAACTCTCAGGAGCTCTCTGCCTGGGTGGCTCACTGGAGGAAACCTACAAGGCTCAGTGCACAGGGCGGCCGGAATATGGCTGATATAGCCTAGAAGACTGACCAATGCCCTTCGAACTAGAACCACCATAACTCCCAGTCTGACGTGGTCTCTTGTCACCACTACCTCCAAATCTACGAGCCTTAGCGACCTTAACTAAAGAAGCATGCTCGACGATGGACTGGAAGGAAGCTCCCATGGCTTCCATCTGAAGGCAAGGAATATGAAGAGGACCGACCAACCCACTAACAAAACGCCTAATCCTGTCAAGCTCAGTTGGGATCAAGGGGGTGGAATAACGGGCCAGATACAGATAACGAGTCATATAGGCCTCCACGGTCATACTCATCTGTTGTAGATGTAGAAACTCCTCCCTACGCGCCTCTATCAAGGACCGAGGCACATACTTCTCAAGGAAAGCCCGGTAGAACTGAGTCCAAATCTAGAGAGGGGAACCCTCAGGTCTGGAAGCAACAAAATACCTCCAGCAAGTCTTCGCGTCGTTGCGAACCTGGTAGGACACATAGTCAACTCCATGGGTCTCCACGATCCCTATCCTATGCAGCAACTCATGCATATCCAGGATGAACTCATAAGCGTCCTCAGAAGAAGTACCCAAAAACCTCTCGACGGCTCTAACTTCCTAAGCCTCCCAATAAGATCTTGATCAGACACGGTCATAACAGCATCCTCCATGGGCCTAAGATCATCACCGGTGAGCGGATGTACGCGCATCAACACGTGGGAGCATGGGCCGCGCAGGGTGTCTTGCAGTAGGTCTCTGCTGAGGGGTCTGCACCCTAACTTTAGTCTGTGAACCTCCCCTAGGAGTAGTAACACTAGCTGCAGCCTATTGGGCATCTAGATGAAGTAAGACCACGGCCGTAGTATCTGCGTATGGCTCGATCGAAGTAATCTCGGCCCCGTGTCCTTGCTGGGGCCACACCATCCTTTACGGCCTGGTCTCGATCCTGCTGATTCTCAGGCGCGGGAAAGGGAGATCTCTCGCCCTGCTGTCCTACTGCAGGAGCCCTGCCCCTGGCTGGGGCAGCCCCGTGGCCTCTATCTCTGCAACGTCCTCAGGTCGTTGCTAGCCATCAGGTGCCTGACCTCGGGCTGTAGAAGCTCGAGTCCTCACCATCTGTGAGAGAAAAGAAAAGAGTCAGATGCCAATTTGATCGTTCCAGATACCAATTAGAATAAAGTAGCACGAAAGAATCAAAGAAGGTGAGACTTCCTAAATACCCTGTAGCCTCTCGCAGATAAATACGGAGCTCATCGTACTGATCTACTAGACTCTACTAGACACGCTCTTGTATTATAGACCGGGTAACCTAGGGCTCTGATACCAACTTCTCGCGAACCAATTTGGCTAAGTCGTGCCGGCACTTGCCTTTTTTACCTCGGTAAGTGAACCCTCAACCCAACAGAAATACAGACATAAATAAATAAATTAGTCAAACGGAAGAGAATAATCACATAAGTCTTACAATGATATATAGTAGAAATAGTGCGAAAATAAAGAGATACCCCCAGGGTCTGGTCTAAGCCATAAAACAACATCTAAGTGAAAATATACAAGTCTGGAATATAAATATACATCAAATCTGTCTATGTGTCAAAATAGAAAAATAAGACATAATAAGAGGAGTCTTCAAGGCGGCGAAAGTCTCGTGCTTACCCTATAGACTCGAAGCAGTTCTGATAGCAACTATCAGCCACGGGAGATGGAGGAAGACCCAACATGGTACTCTGCTTTCATAAAAGAATGCAGCAAGTGCAGATTAGTACAAAACCACAGTACTAGTAGGTATCATAGGCCGACTAAGTATAGCTAACATAATCCAGACAATAAAACAAGATAGGCAGATAAATCAACAAGTATAAGTCAAACATAATTGGAACCAAGTACACATCATTACCTAAGTAGAGCATCTGAACCCAAATGTGCCAAGTCTCAACATGACCAATTCGAAACAAACATCACAAGTAAAACACCAAACCATCTCAATATAAGCCATTATGCAATGCAATGCACTAATGTATGAATGCAAATGCAATGCCATGTAATGTTGTGTACATATGTACTCTGGACGGAATACCTCCACGTCTCGGTAGCACAACCCGAGGTGACTGGCGAAGTCTAAGTGCCACTGGTCCCGGACCATTGCCCAACAGACAGACGAGACTCCGGATCATTACCCATAGGGGGTTCTCACTGGCACCACCCTGGGGGACCCGTGGAGTCCATGCACTCACTCAATCCACGATTTCGAGACAAACATCAGATATCGGACTTTCACCTCACTATCATCCAAAAATCGGGCCTAGCTCATCACAGTGTTTCATCAAGTATCACGATGTATCAACAGTATATCATGAAGGATGAGAATACATGCAATGTATATGTCAACATCAATAATCAAATCAATATCACAAGAACCAACATGGGTCCGCCAACAAAATCATTACACAAGTCATATGGAACTCTATCCTCGTATCAACATCAACAAGTGAGGTACTACAATATCACAATCAAGACGGAACAACAGTTCCCAATATCTACTATCAATCACGTGGCATCAAGCCTGTTATATCCCGTACTTTGTACGTCGGGATAATCCGAGTCAACTTTGATAAGTTAAGGACAATGAATAGAGACTTTTGTATGTTTTAAAGGCTTAAGTGGTGTATAATTTTATTGGTATGGAAATGTTAGAAACAATTGCGGACTTTTGTATTCTATGTTTTAAATGGAAAAAAAAAAAAAAGAAAGAAGGAGAAAATGGGCCATGGCCACCATGTGGGATGGCCACATGGAAAATATGGGATTAAAAATATGACTTGGTCATCTTTTTGCTCACTTCCAAAACTTGGTAGAAAAATCAAGAAGCTTGGAGAAACAACAAGCTCCATTCGGCCAAGAGAGAGGGAGAGCAAGACAAGGAAAAAGTGATAAAAAAAATAACTTTCTCTAGCAAATCTACTCTTTAGAAGGTGCTTAACAACATGGAGGGGTTGTTGAAGTAGCAAGAACAATAATTAGTTCAAACAAGCCCTAGCTAAGTGGAAGAACCAAGTGAAGAAGGTATGCTTTAATCTCCTCTTTTATATGTTATGCGTAGTTTATGAGTGTTGTAGCATGCAAATATGAATGAAAATCATGAAAAAAAAATGGATGTGGAAGTGTAGCCGTGTGTGTGTGGGTTGGCCGTGTGGTGTGTGTGTTGTGTGGGGGTGGTGAGTTAATTGAATTTAACATGTTTGTGTGTTGTTGTAATGTGTAGAGAATGAATGAAACCCATGAGATTATGCGTATTTGGTGTGGGCCGTGACCAAAGGCTATTTGGTATGTAATGAATGAATTAATGTTATCTAGCATTTTGCGTGTCGTCGTATTGAATTCTATGACGTAAAATGAAGTTTAATGACCCAAGTTGAAGATTAAAAATCGTATGGGCTGATTTGAAGCTTAATGTGATCTAAATGTAGTTTCTTGAATTTGGGAGAATAATGTTGTTAAAGTGTTTTGATGGTATAGTTTATGAATTGGGAAAGAAGGGAATGTGTTCATGTTGTGTTGTTGGGTTGGAGAAGTTTCGGGTAGAGTAATGCTTTTGTTGGAAAGTTGGAATTATTGTGCGAGTTGCTTAAAGTATTCTTGAATGTTGTTTGGATGGTTTTGAATATATGAACTTGAGTTGAGCATAATTGGTATGTTGTTGAAATATGTGGAGAAGAATTATTAGCGATATAATGCGTTTGAATTGATTGTTATGTTATTCAAATAGTTGTTGGTATTGTTGTTGAAAAATTGGCCAAGTGGAATTCTCGGGGTTGTTGTATTTACAGGGGAAGTGCTGCCCAAATTTCTGTAGAAATGGGTAATGGTTTGGAATTGAATTTCCTAAATATTTATAGCTAATGGTTGATATTTATTGACGTTGTGTAGACTTTGGAGAGCCGAGGCCTGAGTTTGGATTAGTTTAAGGAGCGGCCAAGGTATGTAGAGCTTACCTTTTTTTTTTTTATGGCATGTCTTAGTTGAACGTAGGTTATGACACGGATTCCGAGACAACTCTACTCTCGCGATCCGAGCGTGTCTATAATTCTTATATTTCTTGACATTCGTGTTCTTGAGGTAGTCGAGTTATGATTCTTACGTCTTTTTGTATGACTGAATCCGAAATGTTGCATAAAAGTTTGTCTTTAAAAGAATTTGGTTCCTAAATGACCCCGAAACTACGAACGTCCGTAACTTTCGTAGGAGAGCTCGGATCGCCCCGAAACCTTCATAGGTGATTCCATAAGACATAATATTCCCCAACTTTCATAGGTGGGCTCGGGCGGGAGTGACGCTCGTCCGTGGGGCCCGAGACTTTTCTATGCTTAGACTTAGCAATTTTCCGAAAAAGACTTAATGTGATTATCGTCTGAATCCCCGGATATGATTACCTATTTGCTTAATGAGTTTGAAATGAGAAGTATGGTGTATAAGATTCCGATATGAAGTATGATCCTTAAAGTTCGGTTTGATATGTGCCCGAGTGGCATCCGGAAGAAACGCGATTAGACTATTGTGTTAATTTGTAAGTAATGAATTGCTTCGATTAATTTATTAAGTCTTTGTAAATGTTTGCATTGCATATGATTTTACATTGCGTATGGATATAAGTATTTTGAGTGCATATAGATCCTACGATTCTGCTCGTGCACACTATTATTACTTCCTTCGCCGAGTCCCGGGCCGGTTATTATCGTGCGCGCAATCCGAAGTATGATGAGCTTCCGAAGTATGATGAGCGCCTAATATGATATGATATGTTACCGAAGTATGATGAGTTTCTGATATTACGGTGTCATGATGTGTCCGGTACGCCGAACCCCTCTTGGCCGGGTACCGTGGTTATATGATATGATGTGATGATGTGTGACGGAGATGCGGGAGATATAAAACGAAGTATGATGAGTGTGTGGCGCGAGCGGAGAGGGCGACCACGTTCTGTCCGCCGGGTCCGATTATGGGCCGCATAGGGTATGTAATGTGACATTATGATAATAATCTGATAATCTGATGATATTATAATTTGATGATTTGATAATCTGATGACATGATAATATGAGGACACGGTATGATATGTTGATCCTGTTCACCGAGTCCCTCACTAGAGGGCCGGGTACGGTGTATATGTATGTATATGATTACGCGATGGCTATGTACGACGAGTATATGATTTCACTTACCGAGTCCCTCACTAGAGGGCCGGGTACGATATGCACATATGATGATATTATGATATGACACTGACATTCAGGATATATGATTCAGAGGCAAGTTTTTTGATTTTCTGTCTTCTGATTTTCTGATTACCACACTTGTTCTGTAAACCCCAGTTCGGTTATGATTCTGTTTACTTTACTCCATGCTTTACATGCTCAGTACATATTCCGTACTGACCCCCTTTCTTCGGGGGCTGCGTTTCATGCCGCGCAGGTACAGATAGACGTTCCGGTGATTCGTCAGCTTAGGGCATCCATTCTGCTGTTGGAGAGCTCCCTTGATCCGGAGCCCACACTTTTGGTACAGATTTTTCTGCTATGTATATACATGTTGTTCATGGGTACGGCGGGGCCCTGTCCCGTCATATGGTTCTGTTATGACTCTTAGAGGTCTGTAGACATACACGCGTGGGTTGTGGGCGAGTTCTGTACAGTTGTGTTTGTACGGTTTGTGTTCTCATGTTTTGGCAGCCTTACTGGCTTATGTCCGTTATGTATATATGTGTATATGTATGTATAAATACATGTCTGCTATACCTTTACCTATGCTTATGCTATTAGTAGGACGATTATGGTTGATGGGTATGTATGAGTGCCCAGCTCGGGCACTAGTCACGGCCTATGGGGTTGGGTCGTGACAAAGCCAATTACAATAGAACAAACAATCACAACACAATGGGGTGGCTAGCCCTAATCACATAACTGGGGCCAACCAAACGCAATATTCAATCCAACTTTATACCCAAAGGTTTACATGCTGTCTCTGACAATATCATCTAAATATATGCTTCGCTACATAAAGTCTCACCAAGGGTAAGCCATCACCTACTTAGATGTCCGAACAACAAACACCAACAATCACTCTTTAGCCTTGGCCTCTTGCTGAGCCTCAAGATCAAAGAAGTCTAGGCATATTCGAAATCTAGATTAGAAATCATGAAGAATTATACTTATATTGCTATCATTCAAATTAGATTAAAACCAACCCTAGAATATGGGGAAACAAGGCCCACAAGGTCAAAATAAAAAATTCGGAAGTAAAATATCAAATTAAGCACTAGGTGATCAAAACCCAACGACTAATTACAAAATAACTCAAGGATTCACCTAATTCTGAATTTCAAGTAAAACCCCCAATTTTTGGGTATAAACTCTAACTCTTAGATTCAAGGATTCAACACTAATAATGAAAGATATATGATTGATAACCTTAGATACATCATAATCTAGCATAAACCCAATCAATTTCGCCATTTAAAAGCCTAAGTAGAATATCCATTAAATTCACTTTTTATCTTCCATTACTAAGGAACTAATAAGAAGAGGGGAATTCTAAGATGATTAGAGGTAATGAATTAGTAAAGAGATTAGCAAGACTTACCATCTAGCACAGTCCCCAAGAGCTCAAATTTCGTAATGGTGATAAATGATAGACTCAGGGCTTTTTAATACACACTTCATGAAATAACAGGACTGATACTGCCACGACGGCATCGGGGCCACCACGGCGCCACCGCCCCGGCGCCTTCCCAGACCGTTGGGGCGGTCTAGGCAAAACATACTTGGCCGCCCCAACAACCATCCCACCTCAACAGCTGTACCGCAGGGACGGCACTGGTGTCGCTCTGGCAGCGGACACCAGGTACCAGAATCTCAAATAATTTTCTAAGTCTCAATCGAAATCCTGAACCACTCCCAAGGCCATCTGCTCACAAACCACGTACACAGACCCACATAATAACATGCTACGAACGCACTCGTGGCCTCAAAATTTCCAACGGAGGTCTCGTTGATCGAGTCAACCCCCGATATCCTATTTCCAATTTCCCAACCCAACTCCCAAAATGCATCCAAGTGCATTGGGAACCAAACTAGATATCCACACAAGTTCTAAATGACCATATAGACCTCTTGAAATTGATGAATTTCCAGAAAAGGTCCGTTTACCCAAACGTCAACTTTGAGTCAACTCTTTTTCACTTAAAGCCCAAATTTCACAAAAGGTCGCCCGAATCAAATCTAGACACCTCGAGAAGCATGTCAACGGTCTCCTCGGGTAAAAAATAAGCTAACCAAGCTCGGTAAGGGGCAAAAATGCTGAAAAGACTATAACGATCAAACGGGTCGTTACATCTGCTCCCACCGCTCCAAATGAATTCTCTCCGGATCACCGATAGTTACACCCCTATGAGGAAAAGGAGAAGGCTTGGAGGAATGAACAGGATAAGCACGACAAAGACATCGAGCGAAAAATGGAAAAATTACAGGAAAAATCCAACAGAGTCATGAGGAAGTCTACAGGTCTAAGTTACAACAACCTGTGCATACACCCAGACTTGGACCTTACAGAAAGGTTAAGATACAAAAGTTTGAGATGTTCAACGGGACAGGGAATCCCAAAGCCCATCTTCGTTCTTACTGCAACCAACTAGTCAGCGTCAAGAGAAACTAAGCTCTGATCACGAGACTATTCAGACGAAGTTTGATTGGAGAGGTCGCTGAATGGTTGACGACACAAGATATGCGCTGATGGCTCACATGGAAAGACATGACCGAGGCCTTCATGGAAATATTTCCATTCAATGTCGAGACTGTGCCAGACAGATGCAATCTAGAGAAGGTAAAACAAAAGTCATCAGAAAACTACCATGAGTTTGCTAACCGTTGGAGGGTTGAGGTCGCCCATGTCCAACCACCAATGAGTGAGAAGGAGCTAGTCTCTGTATTCATCCGGTCTCAAGAGTCAGATTTCTATGACCGCATGCTCTCTATGGCCGGGAGGCCATTCTCAGAATTAGTTAAAATGGGAAAGGCTATAGAAGATGGCCTCAAATCAGGAAAGATCATCAGCGTGTTCAACAAGGCTACGAGCAAGAATAATGTGGGATCCTATCGCAAGAAGAAAGAGGAAGTGGCAAGTATATCCCACACACCCAGTCCAAATCCCAAGAGATGAGAAGGACCACTGTCTCCTCTCAGAATTTATCAAACTCTGCCTCCCACTAACTTGTAATGACCCCTTTGGTCATTATAGTCTTTTCGGCACTTTCGCCCCTTTTCGAGCTTGGTTAGCTCATTTTTGATCTGAGGAGACCATTGACATGCTTCTTAAGGTGTCTAGATTTGATTCGGGCGAAATTTTGTGAAATTTGGGCTTTAAGCAAAAAAGAGTTGACTCAAAGTTGACTTTTAGGTAAACGGACTTTTTTCGAATATTCGTCAATTTTGAGAGGTCCAGATGGTCGTTTATAATTTGTGTGTATATCTGGTTCGGTTCCCAATGCACTCAGATGCATTTTGGGACTTGGGTTTGAAAATTGGAAATAAGGTATCAATGGCTGACTCGATCAACGAGACCTCCGTTGGGAATTTTAAGACCACGAGTGCGTTCGTAGGGTGTTTGTATGGGGGTCTGTGTATGTGGTATGTGAGCAGATAGCCTCGGGAGTGGTTCGGGATTTCGGTTGAGACTTAGAAAACTTTTGGGATACTGGTACCTGGTGTCCGCCAGAGCGACACCAGTGCCGTCCCAGCAGCATTACTATTGCGGTGGGATGGCTGCTGGGCCGGCCAAGTGAGTTTTTCCTAGACCGTCGGGTGGCGCTAAAGCGGTGACGCCGTGGCTGGTCAGATGCCACCGTGACGGTATCGGTCCTGTTATTTCATTAAGTTTGTATTAAAAAACCCTTAGTCTATCATTTATTCCCATTATGAAAATTGAGCTCTTGGGGTTTGTTTTAGGAGAATCTTGAAGAAAACTGTTGGTGGTAAGTCTTGCTAGCCTCTTTACTAATTCCTTGTTCCTAATCATCATAGAATTTCTCTTTCCTGGTTAGTCCCTTAGTAATGGAAGATTTTCAGTGGGTTTTGAGGAATTTTCTATCTAGGCTTATTAACGATGAAATTGAGTGAGTTTATGCTAGATTATGATGTAGCTAAGGTTATTAATCATATATCTTCCATTATTAGTGTTGAATCCTTGAATCCAAAAGTTAGGGTTTATACCCAAAAATTGGGGGGTTTTACTTGAATTTCAAAATTGGGTAAATCTTTGAGTTAATTCAACAATTAGTCGATGAATTTTGATCACCTAGTGTTTATTTGATAATTTACCCCCGAGTTTCCCATTTTGTACTTATGGGGCCCGTTTTCCCAAATTTTAGGGTTGGTTTTGACTTAAATTGAATTATAGCAATATTAGAATTGATCTTCATGAATTCTAACCTGGATTTCGAATATGCCTAGACTTCTTTGATCTTGAGGCTCAGTGGAAGGGCAAGGCTGAAGAGTGATTGTTGGTGTTTGCTGTTCGGCCATCCAGGTAGGTTATGGCTTACCCTAGGTGAGATGTCGTATAGCGAAACATATATTTAGATTATATTGTCAGAGAAAGCAAACCTTCGGGTATGAAGTTAGGTTGGATATTTCCTTAGATTGGGCCCTGTTTTGTGATTGGGCTAACCACCCCGTTGTGTTGTGACTTGATTGTTTTATTGTGTTAGTTTGGTGCCACGTGTTGTTAATAGATATTTGGAACTGTTGTTTCATCTTGCTTGTGATATTGTAGTACTTTACAGGTGGATGTTGATACGAGGATAGAGTTCTATATGACTTGTATAGTCTTTCATGATATCGTTGGCATACCCATGTTGGTACTTGTGACACTGATATATTATTGGCGTACCCATGTTTGTACGTGTGACATTGATATGTTGTTGGCGTACCCATGTTGGTACTTGTGATATTGATCTGATTCTTGATGTTGGCACATGCATTGCACACATTCTCATGATATACTGTTGATACATTGTTAGTACTTGATGAAACACTGTGATGAGCTAAGCTCAATTTTTAAATTAGAGTGATGTGAGAGTCTGATATCCGACGTTAGTCTCGGAATCGTGGATTGAGTGAGTCTATGGACTCCGCGGGTCCCCCAGAGTGGTAAAGGTGAGAACCTTCCGTGGGCAAAGATCCGGAGTCTCATCTGTCTGTTAGGCAAAGATCCGGGACGAGTGGTACTTAGACCTCACGAGTCACCTTCGTTGTGCTACCGAGATGTGGAGGTATTCCGTTCGGAGGACATGTGTACACAACATTGCATGGCATTGCATTTGCATTCATACATTATTCCATTACATTGCATCATGGATTATATTGAGATGATTTGGTGCTTTACTTGTGATGTTGGCTCCGTATTGGATTTATTGAAACTTGGCACATTTGGGTTTAGATACTCTACTTAGGCGATGACGTGTACTTATTTCTGATTATGTTTGACTTATCCCCATTGATTTTCTGCCTATCTTGCTTTATTGTCTGGATTATGTTAGCTATACTTAGTCGGCTTGTGATAGCTACCAGTATTGTGGTTTTGTACTGATCTGCACTTGCTACATTCTTTTATGAATGCAGAGTTCCAGGTTGTGTCTTTTTTCATCTCCCGTGGCTGATAGTCGCCATCAGCTTAGCATCGAGTTTCTAGGGTGAGCACGAGTCGTTCACTGCTTTGATGACTCCTCTTATTATGTCTTACTTTTCTATTATGAGACATAGACAGTATTGATATATATTTATATTCCAGACTTGTATATTTTCACTTAGATGCTCTTGTATGGCTTAGACCAGACCCTAGGGGTATTTCCTTATTTCCACACTATTCTATTATATATTATTGTACGACTTACGTGATTATTCTCTTCCGCTTGATTGATTAGTTATTTATCTCTTTATTTTGGTTGGGCTGAGGGTTCGCTTACCGAGGTAGAAAAGGTAAGTGCCCGCACGACTTAACCAAATTGGATCGTGACAAGTTGGTATCAGAGCCTTAGGTTATCCGGTCTATAATATAAGAGCGTGTCTAGTAGAGTCTCGTGGATTGGTACAATAAGCTCCATGAGCTCCGTACTTATCTATGAGTAGTTATAGGACATTTAGGAAATCTCACTTTCTTTCATTCTTTCGTGCTACTTTATTTTAATTAGTATCTGGAAAGATCTAATTGGTATCTGACTCTTATCTCTTCTCTCACAGATGATGAGGACTCGAGCTACTATAGCCCGAGGTCAGGTGTCAGAGCCCGCAGCTACGACTGGTACCCTAGGGTGAGCGATGTACCGAGGACGAGGCGAGCTGGGGGCGGGGGGCTGCCCCGCCTAGGGGCGGGGGCTCTCGCCGAAGACACACGACGCGAGAGATATCCATTTTCTGAGCCTGAGGATCAGCGGGATCGAGACCCGATCACAGAAGATGTAGCCCCTGCACGGACACAGCCCGAGGTTATTTCTGATTAGGCTATGCATGATACTGTGGCCAGAGTCTTACTTCATCTAGATGCCTAGCAGGCTGCCTGGTGTTACTACTCCTGGCGGAGGTTCACAGACCAGAGTTGGGGCCGCAGACCCCTGAGCAGGGATCTACTCAGGTAGCACACCCGGCTACAGCTATGGCTCCCCGTATTGATGCGGTACCCGCTCCTGGTGATGATCTTAGGCCCATGGAGGGCGCTGTTATGATTGTGTCTGATCAGGATCTTGTTGGGAGGTTCAGGAAGTTAGAGCCGCCGAGGTTTTCGGGTACTTCTTCTGAGGAAGCTTATGAGTTTATTCTGGATATGCATGAGCTGCTACATAGGATGGGGATCGTGGAGACCCATGGAGTTGATTATGTGTCCTACCATTGTCACGACCTATTTTGCCTAAGCCATGCGGGCACTTACCTTCCCACCGCGGTAAGCGAACCCTCAACCGAACAATAAATAAGGTCACAAATACATAACTAATCAGGCAGAAAAGAATCGATAAGTAAGTCTCACGATATATATATACATACATACATACATATATATATATATATACATACATATATATATATATATATACATACATATATATATATATATATATATATATATATATATATATATACATACATACATACATATATATATAAGATAGTGCAGAATAATAATAATACCCCAGGGTCTAGTTCGAAAAATACAAGAGCATCGAAAAGGGAAATAATACAAGTCTGGAATAATAATACATAAAGTGTCTATGTCTCTGAATAGAATAGGACATAAAGATAAAGAAGTCTTCAAAGCAGTGAACGGCCATGCTCACCCTGGAAACCTGAAGATAAAGCTTAAGCAACTATCAGCCACGTGTCACGGAAGCAGATCCGACCTGATACTCTGCATTCATAAAGGAATGCAGCAAGTGCAGGTCAGCACAAAACAACAGTACTGGTAGGCATCATCGACCGACTAAGCATAGCTAACACAACTCAGATAATAAAGCAGATAAGCAGATAAACCAACAAGTATAAGTCAATGTAATCAAATCCAAGTATACGTCATCGCCTACATAAAGCATCTAATCCCAAATATGCCAAGTCTGAATATATCCAGTCCGAATCCAACATCACAAGTACAACACCAAAACATCTCAAAACTAAGTCATAATGCAATGCAACGCAATACTATATGAATGCAATGAAATGTTGTGTACACAGGTACTCCGGACGGAAATATCGACATCACGATAGCACAACCCAGTGTGACTCGCGAAGTTTAAGTGCCACCCGTCCCGAATCTTTGCCCAACAGACAGACGGGACCCCGGATATTTGCCCACGGGGGGTTCTCACCGGTACCACTCTAGGGGACCCGCGGATTCCATGCACTCATTCAACGATTTCGAAACTAATATCGGATATCGACCATCTCACGTCGCTCAACCAGCTCATCAAAATGTGTCATAAAAAATCATCAGTATCTCAATAGTGTATCATGAAAATGAGAATGCGTGCAATGCATGAATCAACATCAATAATCATGCTCAGTATCACAAGTACCAACAAAGGGTACGCCAATAATATATCTAAATCACGAATACCAATAGTGGGTATGCCAATAGTATAACCGAATCACAAGTACCAACAGTGAGTACGCCAACAATATCATAATCAAGATGATAAAACAGAATCCAATATCTATCAACAACTCATGACATCAAGCCAGCACAATAGAACAATCAAATCACAACACAACGAGGTGGCTAGTCCCAACACACAACAGGGCCCAACCTAAGGCAATATCCAACCCAACTTCATACCCGAAGGTTCACATGCTGTCTCCGACATTATAATCTAAATATGTACTTCGCTATACGAAGTCTCACCAAGGATAAACCATAACCTACCTGGATAGCTGAACCGTAAACACTAACAACTCACTCCTTTACCTTGCCTTTCCGCTGAGCAGAATCAAAGTAGTCTAGGCATATTCAAAATCTAGATTAGAAATCATGAAGAATGATACTAATATTGCTACTATTCAACTTAGGTCAATTCTAACCCTAGAAATTGGGGAAACGGGCCCACAACGGAAAAACTGGAAATTCGAAAGCAAAATATAAATTAAGCACTAGGTGATCATAACCCAACCACTAATTGCTAAATTAACCCATAAATTTACCCAATTCGAATTTGAAGCAAAACCCCCAATTTGGGTATAAACCCTAACTCTTTGATTCCAAAATTCAACACTAGAAATGGAAGATGTATGATTAATAAGCTTAAATTCATCAAAATCTAATATTAAAACAACCAATTTCATCATTAATAAGCCGAGGGAAATAGTTCATCAAAACCCACTTTCATCTTCCATTACTAAAGGGTTATTAAAGGAAAAGGGGGAATCTATGAGGATAAGGATTAATGAAATAGAAGAGGGATAGCAAGATTTACCTCTAATAGTATTCCAGATTTACCTCTAATAGTATTCCCAAAATATCTCCAAGAATAGTCCCCAAAAGCTCTAATTTCGAAATGAAAATAAATGAGGGTCTAAAGGCTTTTAACACTTCATTAATTATACACACTGCCCGTCACCCACTTTAGCGGCACTGGGACCGCCCCAGCGAAGCCGCTTCAGTGGTCACACGACGCTTCAGCAGTCAAGGCAAAAATCCTTGGACCGCTCCAACGGCGGTGGCTACACGCGGCGCGTGCCGGTACCGCCAAAGCCGGCACTGCACACCGTAAACTTACCCAAGTTTCACCATTTGATCCAATTTTCTGATTAATTCCCGAGGCCATCTGCTCACATACCATACACATAGACACATATAAAAACTCACTACGAACGCGCCTGTGGCCTCAGAATTTTCAACGGAGGCCTCTTTGACCAAGTCAACCCCCGGCGCCTTAATTCTAATTTCCAACTCAAGTCCTAAAATGCATTCGAGTGCATTGGGAATCAAACCAAACACATACACAAGTTCCAAACGACCATCCGGACCTCTCTGAATTGACGAAATTTTGAAAAAGGTTCGTTTACTCAAAAGTCAACTTTGGGTCAATCACTTTTCACTTTAAGCTAATCAATAAGCTAATAAGCTAATCAATGCTCAGAAAAGGGCAAAAATGTCGGAAAGACTATAACAACCAAACGGGTCGTTACAACCAGTTTTGCGGTGACATGAAGACTTGTTTGAGGTATTTTGTTACTTGTAGAACTGAGGGTTCTCCTCCCATGACTTAGACTCAGTTCTACCGAGCCTTCCTTGAAAAGTATGTGCCCCGGTCTTTGAAAGAGGCGCGTAGGGAGGAGTTTCTACATCTACAATAGAGAGGTATGACTGTGAAGGCCTGTGTGACTCGTTATCTGTATCTGACCCGTTATTCCACCCCCTTGATCCCTATTGAGCTTGATAGGATTAGGCGTTTTGTTAGTAGGTTGGTCGGTCCTCTTCAGATTCCTTGCCTTCAGATGGAGGCCATGGGGGCTTTCTTTCAGTCCATCGTCGAGATTAAGGCCCGTGCATTTGGAAGTGGTGGTGATAAGAGACCACGTCAGACTGGAGTTATAGAGGTTTTAGTTCGAGAGGTGTCAATCAGTCTTCTAGGCCGTGTCAGCCATATTCCGGCCGCCCTGTGCGCTCAACTTTGCAGGCTACTTCCAGTGACCCACCCAAGAAGAGAGCTCTTGAGAGTTTCTTTTTTAGACCAGTGGACAGGGTTGTTTTCTCTGGGTCCTCAGCTTCAGTTTATCAGCCTTCGTCCTTATGATCTGCTTTTCATGTGGAGAGGTTGGACATATTGCTAGAAGGTATTCTCGATCCAGATGGGATTATCAACCACAGAGGACTCCGACATCATCTGGTGGTCGAGATGGTGCTTCTCAGGGGCGGTGCTCAACAAAGCCGCGGTGGTTCTCGTGGTTCCACAAGTGGATCCCGGCATGTACCGGGAGGCGGGTCCCGCAGCACGAGAGGGGGATCTCAGACTGGACATGATGGGGCCCATTGTTACTCATTTTTAGGTAGGCCCGAGGCAGAGGCCTCATATGCTGTTATTACAGATACCATTTCTGTCCGTCATAGAGCAACATCTGTGTTATTTGATCCTGGATCCACTTACATGTATGTGTCTGCATATCATGCCATTGGTTGGGATTTGCCTTGTGATATCACAGATATACCTGTTCATGTGTCTACTCCGGTTAGAGATTCTGTAATTATTGATCGAGTTTACCGGTCTTGTTTGGTTACTTTTATGGTGTATGACACTTAGGTAGATTTGATGATTCCCAACATGGTGGACTTCGATGTTATATTGGGGATGTCCTAGATTTCTCCTTATCAAGCGATGTTGGACTGTCACGCTAAGACAGTCAACCTTGGCCATGCCGGGCATTCCTAGGCTTGAGTGATGGGTACTCCTAGTCCCGCTCCGAAGAAGATCATTTCCTTCCTTTAGGTGAAGAAGTTAGTCACTAAGGGGTGTTTAGGCTATTTGGCTCATGTGCGAGACACGACTGTTGCATCTCCACCCCTTGAGTCTATTCCTATTGTGAGCGAGTTCGCGAAGGTATTCCCGTCGGATCTGCCGGGTATGCCACCCGATCATGACATTGATTTTGTATTGACTTAGATCCGGGCACTCACCCTATATCTATTCCGCTATATCGGATGGCACCTACTGGGTTGAGAGAGCTTAAGGAGCAGTTATAAGATTTATTGAGCAAGGGGTTCATTAGATCGAGTGTCTCCCCTTGGGGGGCTCCTGTGTTATTTTGTGAAGAAGAAATATGGGACCATGAGTATGTCATTGATTATTACCAGCTGAACAAGGTTACCATTCAGAACAAGTGCACTATGTCTCATATTGATGATCTGTTTGACTAGCTTCAGGGTGCTTTAGTGTTTTCAAAGATTAACTTGTGTTCAGCCTACCACCAGTTAAAGATCAGGGTGGAGGATATTCCGAATACAACCTTTCGGACGAGATATGGCCACTATGAATTTTACGGTGATGTCTTTTGGGCTTACTAATGCCCCAGCTAGATTTATGACTTTGATGAATGGCATCTTTAGGCCATTCCTTGATTCCTTTGTGATTATGTTTATTGATGATTTCTTGGTGTATTCCAAGAGTAGAGAGGAGCATGAGAGCCATCTTCATATTGTTCTTGGGTTGTTGAAGAAGCATAGATTGTTATATAAATCTTCTAAGTGTGAGTTTTGGTTGGAGTCTGTGGCATTCTTGGGCCATGTTATGTCGGCCATATTATGTCTAAGGATAGGATTATGGTTGAGCCACAGAAAATTGAGGCTGTGAGGGGTTGGACGAGGCCCACTACAATCACCGAGGTTTGTAATTTTGTGGGTTTGGCCAGTTATTACCGTCGCTTTGTGAAAGGTTTTGCTGTTATCGCTTTGTCTTAGACCAGATTGACTCAGAATGATGTTCCCTTCCAGTGGTCAGATGATTGTGAGGAGAGCTTTCAAAAGCTCAAGTTTCTTTTGACTTCAACTCCGATCTTAGCATTATCCGTAGAGGGTAATGATTTTGTGATCTATTGTGATGCCTCTCATATGATTTTGGGTGCTGTGTTGATGTAGGATGGTAGAGTGATAGCTTATGCCTCCCGTCAGTTGAAGATTCATGAGAAAATTACCCTATCCATGATTTGGAGTTGTTGGCCGTGGTCTTTGCTTTGAAGATTTGGAGGAACTATTTGTACGGTGTCCATTGTGAGGTTTTCACCAATCTCTATAGTCTTTAGCATGTGTTTACCCAGAGAGATCTTAATTTCAGATAGCGCCGATGGATGGCGATCTTTTAGGACTATGACATCTCTATCCTTTTTCATCCCGGGAAAGCTAATGTGCTAGCTGATGCCTTAAGTCGCAAAGTAGTGAATATGGAGAGTTTAGCTTGTTTGATTGTTTCCGAGCTTCCATTGGCCATGGAAGTTCAGACTCTAGCCAATAGTTTTGTTCGCCTTGATATATCAGCCCCAGGTAGGATTTTGGCTTGTGTAGAGGCGAGGTCATCCTTATTGGATCAGATCAGGACTTATCAGTTTGAGCATGCTCAGTTGAGCAAGATTCAAGATAGAGTTTTGAGGGGTGAGGTCAAGGAGGTCGTGATTGATTCTGAAGGCATTTTGAGAATTAAGGGGCACATATTCATTCCTCGTGTTGGTGATTTGATTCAGTTGATCTTGTTTGAGGCTCATAGCTCTCGCTATTCCATTCATCCGGGGGCGACTAAGATGTACCGTGATTTGAGATAGCACTATTGGTGGTGTCGGATGAAAAGGCATATAGTTAATTTCATGGCTAAGTATGGGAATTGTCAGCAGGTAGAGTATGAGCACCAACGACCCGACAGTGTGCTTCAGAGGATGTCCATTCTCGAGTGGAAGTGGGAGAGGATTAGCATGGATTTTGTTGTGGGTCTTTCGAAGACCCTGGGCAAGTTTGATTCTATTTGAGTGATAGTTGATCGGTTGACTAAATCCGCTCACTTTGTTCCAGTTTAGGTTTCCTATACCGCGGAGAAGCTAGCCAAGTTGTACTTTTGGGATATTATGAGATTGCATCGGGTTCCTATTTCTGTTGTATCTGATCGGGGTACTATATTCACTTTTCGATTATGGAGGACGTTTCATGAGGAGTTGGGTACCCAATTGGATCTCAGTATAGCTTTTCATCCCCAGATCGATGGCCAGTCCGAGCGGACCATTCACGTGCTCGAGGATATATTAAGAGCGTGTGTTATTGATTTTGGTGGTCATTGGGATCAGCACTTACCATTGGTAGAGTTTGCGTGCAATAACAGTTATCATTCGAGTATTGACATGGCGCCTTTTGAGGCTTTATATGGTAGGAGATATAAATCTCTGGTTGGTTAGTTTGATGGGTTCGAGGCTCGACCTTGGAGTATTGATCTGTTGAGAGAGTCCCTTGATAGAGTGAGAGTTATTCAGTCTAAGATTTTGGCAGCTCAGAGTCAACAGAAGATGTATGTGGACCGGAAGGTCCGAGATTTAGAGTTTGTCGTTGGTGACCAGGTTCTATTAAAGGTTTCACCCATGAAGGGTGTTATGAGGTTTGGGAAGAGGGGCAAGTTGAGCCCCAGGTATATTGGCCCATTTGAGATTATTGACCATGTAGGTGATGTTGCTTATGAGTTAGCCTTGCTACCAGGCTTGGCGGGAGTTCATCCGGTTTTTCATGTTTCTATGCTGAAGAAGTACCACGCTGACGGTATTTATATTGTTCGTTGGGATTTGATACTACTTGATGAGAATTTGACCTATGAGGAGGAGCCTATTGCGATCTTGGATATGCAGGTTCGAAAGTTGAGGTCGAAGGAGATTGCTTCTGTGAAGGTGCAATGGAAGCACCATCCTATTGAGGAGGCTACTTGGGAGACTGAGTCCGACATGCATAGCCGATATCCCTAGTTGTTCGCTGATTCAGGTATTTTCCTGCTTCTTTCTCTTTTTCGCTCAAGGACGAGTGATGGTTCAATTGGTATCTGATGTAACGACCCGTTTGGTTGTTATAGTCTTTCCGGCACTTTCACCCCTTTTCGAGCTTAGTTAGCTTATTTTTAACCCTAGGGAATCATTGACACGCTTCCCGAGGTGTCTAGATTTGATTCGGGCAACTTTTTGTGAAATTTAGGCTTTAAACGAAAAAGAGTTGACTCAACGTTGACTTTTGGGTAAACGGACCTTTTTCAAAAATCTGTCGATTCTGAGAGGTCTAGATGGTCGTTTAGAATTTGTGTGTATATTTGGTTCGGTTCCCAATGCACTCGGATGCATTTTGGGACTTGAGTTTGGAAGTTGGAAATAAGGTATCAGGGGTTGATTCGGTCAACGAGACCTCCGTTAGAACTTCCGAGGCCACAAGTGCGTTCGTATCGTGTTTTTATGTGGGTCTGTCTATGTGGTTTGGGAGCAGATGGCCTCAGGAGTGATTCGGGATTTCGGTTGAGACTTAAAAAACTTTTGGGATTCTGGTACTTGGTGTCAGCCAGAGCGGCACCAGTACCGTCCCAGCGGCACCGTTGTTGCAGTGGGATGGCCACTGGGGCATCCAAGTGAGTTTTCCCTAAGCCGTCGAGACGGTCTGGCGTGGCGCCGGGGCGGTAACACCGTGGCAGCCCCGATGCCGCCGTGGCAGTATCGGGCCTATTATTTCATTAAGTGTGTATTAAAAAGCCCTTAGTCTATCATTTATTCCTATTATGAAAATTGAGCTCTTGAGGACTGTTTTAGGATAATCTTGAAGAAAACTCTTGGTAGTAAGTCTTGCTAACCTCTTTACTAATTCCTTGTTTCTAATCATCATAGAATTCCTCTTTTCTTGTTAGTCCCTTAGTAATGGAAGATTTAAAGTGGGTTTTGGGGGATTTTATACCTAGGCTTATTAATGATGAAATTGAGTGAGTTTATGCTAAATTATGATGTATCCAAGGTTATTAATCATATATCTTCCATTATTAGTGCTGAATCCTTGAATCCAAGAGTTAGGATTTATACCCAAAAATTGGGGGTTTCACTTGAATTTCGAAATTGAGTGAATCTTTGAGTTAATTCAGTAATTAGTTGATGGGTTTTGATCACCTAGTGTTTAATTTGATAATTTACCCCCGAGTTTCCCGTTTTGCCCTTGTGGGGTCCCTTTTCCCAAATTCTAAGGTTGGTTTTGACTTAAATTGAATGATAGCAATATTAGTATCGATCTTCATGATTTCTAATCTAGATTTCGAATATGCCTAGACTTCTTTAATCATAAGGCTCAGCGGAAGGGCAAGGCTAAAGAGGGATTGTTGGTGTTTGTTGTTCGGCCATCCAGGTAGATTATGGCTTACCCTTGGTGAGACTTCGTATAGCGAAGCATATATTTAGATTATATTTTTGGAGAAAGCATGTAAACCTTCGGGTATGAAGTTGGGTTGGTTATTGCCTTAGGTTAGGCCCTTGTTGCACCTCGAAAATATTTTCGTTCATGCACAGTGAATAGACTAACGAAGGGCATGAAGTATACGATGTTTCGATAGATAAGAAATAGCATTTGATGATCCTAATTGAGATTTCGAAGGCATTCGAGGTAATAGAAGAAAGTTTGCTAAGAAAGGCAAGGCATACGTTATGTATCGGGAAGGATTTATGAGTAACGAATTAATAATGACTTAATGATGTTTTGGAGAAGAGATATAACGTCCCTTAGATTGATAATGAGGTGTTAAACAAGTGTTAAGACGGTTCCATAAGGATTAGGGATCAAACGAGTCGACGAGAGCGAATTTCGGAAAATTGTGGATTGTACGGTCCACTATACGGACCGTATCAAAGATACGGGCCATATGTATGGCCGTATAACCTGTCCAGAGAAGATCCTCCACTGGAACCATTATATGGTCACACATACGGACCGTATAAATTGTACGGACCGTATGTGTGTCCTTATAAATGTGTCGGGACAGCATTTTGAGTTTTAAATAAGGGACCCAAGTTCATTATTTTCATTTCCCATCTTCTCATTTTCCTCTCCTCACCTCAAGAACTCTCTAGAACACTCTCCATACTTCCCATACAAGAATCCAAGAGAAATTGATGATCAACTTCATCAAACCAACAAAAATCAAGTGTATGAAACACATTGAAGTTCATCCAAGCCAAGGAATTCCAATGGAAGTGAACTAGGGTTTTAGTGCAAGAGAAGTATTTTCACTCAAGGCTTATTCCTACACTATCTAAAGTAAGTTTTATGGTATTTCCATGTTGTTTAGGGTAATGAGAGGTTGAAAGACTTAGATGATGGAAGGAGATAGAAAATGGGTCACAAAGATGAGAATAATGAGATTGTGAATAGTAGTTTGGAATGAGTCATGAATATTGATATGTTGTGATTGTAAGTATGTTATGAATGATATTTAGAACACCGGATAAGCATTATATGTAAGAGAACGTAATAGTGAACTATGACCATGATTATGGAAGAATTGAAGTGAAATTGTGAAATGTGGATAATGTAGATGAATGATGATTGTTGCCTATAATATTGTGAATGTTGTTATGGATGTTTGGGAGTTGATATGTGACGTGAGGAAAGTTGTATAAACAAAGGAGATGCTACCCAATTTTTCCTAGCTTTGGTAACCACGTTCATATAATCGATTAGCTAATGTTAATACGAACTCTCTTGAAGGTAGAAACACGAGCATTAAAGGAGAACGATCAAGCGATAGAATAGCTAAATGAAAAGGTATGTAAGGCTAGTCCTTTCTTTCTAAGGCATGACTCTATGGTATGAATCTTCCTATCTTTCTATGACTTATCTACATGTATATACCGGAAATGATGAGTCTACGTTATAAAGAGCTCTTATGAGATAAAGTTAAGAGATATGTTATGAATATGATGATGAGCCCAAGTCTAGAGACCCTAAAGCTCATGATATGATATTATTACGAAGCTAATGACCTTCATACGATTCTTTGATATTATTCCTTGTTGCTAGACCCACCTTATGATGCTAGTCCTTTCTTTCTAAGGCATGCCTCCTATGGCATGAATCTTCCCATTTTCCCATGATCTTCCTACATAACGGGAAATGAGTATATGACTATAAGGAGCTACATATATATAAGATAAAGAAAAGAGATAAGACACGAGTATGATAATGGATGATGATGATGAGTTTAAGTCTAAAGAATCCTAAAGTGAGATATGATGCCCATGAAGTTAATGATTCTAAGTATGGTTCCATTGATGCTTTTTCTTGTGTACACTCACCTTAAAACGTTAGTCCTTTCAAGGTGAGATATGATGATTATGATTACTCCCTAATGTAATCGGGCGTCCACGACCTCATGTCACCCCGACATCGCCATAGTTGCCTTCAATGTTCTAATGTATGCTTTAATGATACATGTATGATAATTCTAAGGATGATGTTGATTTTATTTATGTAGTTTTATGTATATATATGTATGTATACATAGCATCGAGTCTCGGAAGGTCCGAGTACGGATAGCATCGAGTCCCGGAAGGGCCGAGTACGGATAGCATCGAGTCCCGGGAGGGCCGAGTACGGATATTATTGATTCCCGAAAGGGCCGAGTATGGGTGATACCGAGCCTATATGGCCGGGTGCGTGGCTGTACTACATTGTAAGTTATTGCATATGTAAGCATGTGGATGTAACAAGTGTATCTTTAGGAGAATAAAGGGGGTAAGTACATATGACGAATGTTTAAAAAGTATTATGAGAAATGAACAGTTCTTTTATCTTATGCTATCCCTCATGCTCTTATTATGTTATTATCCATGCCTTACATACTCAGTACAATGTTCGTACTGATGTCCGTTTTCTTTGGACGCTGTGTTCATGCCCACAGGTAAACAGGGAGGAGACCCAGACTCGTAGGAGCTGTTAGCAGGCCTTGAGAGCACTCCATTATTAAGGAGATGCCATTTCTTATTGTTTTGTGTATATGTTTTGGGCATGACGGGGTCCTATTCAGTCCATATGTCTAGTACTCTAGTAGAGGCTCGTAGAGACGTATGTGTGGGTAGTATGGTCTCACGATTTCCCACGTGTATATATGTATTATTTTGATAGCCAAAGGGCTTATGTATATAAAGGTTAATATGTTTCAAATGAAAATGGGTTTCCTACGATTATGAGTATAAGAAATACGGTTGTACGCAGAATGAGTAATAGAGCGAGTGGTGCTCGGTGGTTAGCCTCGGGTACCCGTCATGGCCCTAGCCGGGTCGTGACAAAAGTGGTATCAGAGCAGTTCAGTCCTCGGAAGTGTCTACGAGCCGTGTCTAGTGGAGTCTTATTTATGGTGTGTTGCGCGCCACATCTATAAACAGGAGGCTACAGGGCATTTAGGATGGTTACTCTTCTTTCATATCTAAGATCATGCGATAGAGCCAAGTCATAGGAAATGAGGTTCCTTATACTAACCCTTGATTTTAGCAGAAGAACGGTATCGACAGAAGAAAGTGATGGATGATATTGAACGTTACAGAGGTAAGTCACTTCGTTGAGGCGATGTTATCAAAATATATATTTATATGATAATGAATTTATTGTCATAGAGGTAATTCAGTGCTCGTACAATAGAGGAATTGATTAAATGCGTCTTTTGATGATAAGTTCAGTTGAAAGTTGTGAACTAAACAAATTGAATGATTCAGTACAAAGGTAAGCAACGACACGAAAGGATGAATGTTGGGTAAGGTAAGAATATTGAGGTATGATTGAAATGCAAAGCTGAAGGATGGAAGGGAAAGTAAATAGAAAGGCATAACAGGGCAGATCGCTAAAGGATCAAGTACATCTCGAGGTGTGATATATGAGGTAAGTTTTGACATCCTTGTATTTTACTTGACATTGGGAGCCCTGTGTGGCTGAGATATGTTGTGAACATACACACTAGCCCTGTGAGGCGTTGTTGGTATTTGCTTTGCGTGCAGGTTGTGGATAGTAAGAAATATAGAGGAAACTCTGCCAAAATTTTCCTAGAATTTAAAGGAGATAGGATGTAAGCTGTAATATGTCCTAACGGGGAAAAAGGTGTTGGGTAAAAAAAGAAGTGGAAGGACGGGATTAAGTTAGGAGTATCGTTGACAACTACAAGAGATGAGTTAAATGTTGTTGAATTGATAGTAACGGTAATTATGAGATCAACATTGATATGGTAAAGAGATATACTAGAGTAAATTAGGGAGACTGGTAGTACTAAAACATGACATAGAAAGAGAAAAGGGTAACTCCAATAGAGTGTGATACGGGAGTATTAATTGGATGGATAAGCACAAGTAAGATACGACAAGTTTATTAGCAAAATAGAGTAACAACATGATTGAGACAGGGGTATGAAGTACGAAGGGTTATAACGAATGTGGATACCTGGATAAGACAACTCATGAGGTGAGTGTAATAGAGCTGATTAGAAAGAATACTATGTTAAGTACGCCTACTCCACGAGGTTTATTCCATTTTATACGCAGGCTTGCGAACGAGATTAAGAAGTGGCACTCTATAGAGATGGTTATGATCAGGATATAATGAGGACATAGCAAGAACTGTGATACAAAGTAAGTAAAGTATAGCGAAGAAACGACTGAAGATGCGGCATGTTCTATACGAATAATGAACGAATGCAAGTGTGAAATCAATTAGCGAGCCATGGGGCAGTAGATAAAAAAGCTTATAAGAGCCTGTTAAGGGAAGAATCCATCATAGAAGGGTCATAATGACAAAAAGGGGAAAGTCAACTTGAAAAAGAAGTTAGAGAAAAGTGATACGGTAAAGTAGTAGCAGTTCGTGATTTGTATAATCGAGAGCAAGAGTGATAACTTTGGCTGGATGTAAAAGACCAAGACTATGGGAAGATGAATAACGAAATAGAATGATCATAGGAAGAGGATCAACATAATAAGGATGAGAGGGGATGATTAGAATGAACAGAATAAGTTATGGGAGCGAAGAATGGCTTGTATAGAAGCAACATATTCTAAAGGACAAAGTGGTGCTAAGCTAAGAATAGGATTCATTGTGCAAGGAATAAAGGATTGATTATCGAACGGGAGGTAATAAGATAAATTAAGGAAGAAAGAATGTAAAGGAATAAGTACGGGTATAGAAAGAAAAGGAAATATGCAAATTATGCGCGCTTAAGAAGTAGTCGTATTATGAGAAAAGGAAGATGCATCTCCTACGAATATCCTATACCAAGACAGAGTGAGTAAAGTATATATAAAGAGTATATATAAAAGAATAAGTTGGGAGAAGTTTACTGTACAACGATAAAGCGATAAAGCCAGGCGATCATCAACGACAAATACGATATGATCGTGATTGGTTTTGAAATCAATGTTGAGTACAACACGAGGGTGGAACAGTATGAGGCATAAAAGGTATTAGTTGCGCCTGAGACATAGATTCTTCAAAACGAAGGTGGCAGGTTTAAGGGAAAGATGACGCTATAAGTGAACTCTGAGTATCGAAGAATGGGATAAGTGACATTACATGGGTGGTATGGATAGCCAGATATACTACTATTTTGAGTATCCCTATGGGACAGAAGTTATTACTTGGAGCAGACGTAGACATTGACTCATAACTAACGGTTGAGCTAAGCAAAACACATCCTTGTTTGGATTGCGATGTCGGTTGTATTGCTTGATTACAAAAACTGCGAAATGAGTATGTTAAGATTTCACCCATGAATTACCGCGGCTATAAACTATGGGAAATGACATGAATATGAGGTGGTATAACGAGGGAATTGAGGAAAAGGATATATGAATTCAAGATTTGAAAGTGAGGAAACGGATTATATAATGGTAGAAGTAAGACCCTAAAAGGGGGGAAGCGAGTGAGGAAAATACCAGTATACAGATTGAAACAATGAATCTTAAGATGTGATAGATATAGACTCTAAAACGAAAAGTGAGAGTTATGCGGAAAGGAGTCTAATAGCTAGTGAATAAATGAATAAGAATTGAGCCGGTATCTGAGACTGTACTGTAAATCACTCGTGAAGGACTTGAACAACGTGACATTGAGAGTAAATAACTTAAGGGATATTGTAAAAGATAGCGATGCTATACTAGAATAGAGGCAAAGGCACTAACAGTAGAGTCGTTGTTAATGATATTGCTATTTATAAGTGACAATTAAGAAGGGACCTAAAGTTTTCTATAGTAGGACATAAGATGTGATAATCAAGGGACAAATAAAAGAAAGAAAAGAGTATGACGAGATAAGTTACTACAGATAGGCAAAAGAGTTTTAGTATGTATGACACCGAGCCTTGTCCGTGCCGGGTATGCGAAAACCACCGAACCTTCAAGGTCGGGTATGTCATGGATATGAATATGGACATGAATATGTATACGAATACGGATATGAATATGGATACGGATATGGATATATGTATATGTATAGATATGTATGTACACGAATCACGCAAGAACGGTTATGCAACTTGCAAGTATTTACATGTCGCAAATGAAACCAATTGGGTACTTAAAAAGAGGAGTAAGAGGTAAGAAAGAATAGTGTGGTCATGATACTCCAGGTCATGTTAGGAAAGTGACTCACTTATATATCTTGAAAGGCTATTTCTGAGGAATCGGGGAAGTATGCACCCGAGAGTCATTACTAAGAAGAAAAATCATTTTCAACTATTCAAAGAGAATGTTATAGATAGTGCGTGCTAGAGGACTAAAATGATGGCTCCCAAAAGAGGTTCAAGATGAAACGCTGTTGCCCCAGGTATGCAATGCAATACTTTACTTTTAATGCTTTTGGTTGTGTATGGCCATACTGTGGGTTGTGATATTGTAGCCCTGAGTGGCAGTGTATTTTGGACCGTTGTGACAGGATGGTAGTGTTATATTAGAGGGGAAACTCTAGCAAAATTTTCGTAGAATCCCCGATAGCTTAACATTCTAAGACGAATGTTTTTAAAGGGGGGAAGAATGTTACACCTCGAAAATTTTTTTGTTCATGCATAGTGAATAGACTAACGAAGGGCACAAAGTATACGATGTTTCGATAATAAGAAATAGCATTTGATGATCCTAATTGAGATTTCGAAGGCATTCGAGGTAATAGAAGAAAGTTTGCCAAGAAAGGCAAGGCATACGTTATGTATCGGGAAGGATTTATGAGTAACGAATTAATAATGACTTAATGATGTTTTGCAGAAGAGCTATAACATCTCTTAGATTGATAATGAGGTGTTAAACAAGTGTTAAGAAGGTTCCATAAGGATTAGGGATCAAACGAATCGACGAGAGCGAGTTTCAAAAAACTGTGGATTGTACGGTCCACTATACGAACCGTATAAAAGATACTGGCCGTATGTATAGCCGTATAACCTGTCCAGAGAAGAGCCTCCACTGGAACCATTATACGATCACACATACGGACCGTATAAATTGTACGGACCGTATGTGTGTCCGTATAAACATGTCGGGACAGCATTTTGAGTTTTAAATAAGGGACCCAAGCTCATTATTTTCATTTCCCATCTTCTCATTTTCCTCTCTCTCAAGAACTCTCTAGAACACTCTCCACACTTCCCATACAAGAATCCAAGAGAAATTGATGATCAACTTCATCAAACCAACAAAAATCAAGTGTATGAAACACATTGAAGTTCATCCAAGCTAAGGAATTCCAATGGAAGTGAACTAGGGTTTTAGTGCAAGAGAAGTATTTCCACTCAAGGCTTATTCCTATACTATCTAAGGTAAGTTTTATGGTATTTCCATGTTGTGTAGGGTAATGAGAGGTTGAAAGACTTAGATGATGGAAGGAGATAGAAAATGGGTCACAAAGATGAGAATAATGAGATTATGAATAGTAGTTTGGAATGAGTCATGAATATTGATATGTTGTGATTGTAAGTATGTTATGAATAACATTTAGAACATGGGATAAGCATTATATGTGAGAGAACGTAATAGTGAACTATGACCATGATTACGGAAGAATTAAAGTAAAATTGTGAAATGTGGATAATGTAGATGAATGATGATTGTTGCCTATAATATTGTGAATGTTGTTATGGATGTTTGGGAGTTGATATGTGACGTGAGGAAAGTTGTATAAACAAAGGAGATGTTGCCCAATTTTCCCTAGCTTTAGTAAGCACGTTCATATAATCGATTAGCTAATGTTAATACGAACTCTCAAGGTAGAAACGCGAGCATTGAAGGAGAACGATCAAGCGATAGAATAGCTAAACGAAAAGGTATGTAAGGCTAGTCCTTTCTTTCTAAGGCATGACTCTATGGTATGAATCTTCCTATCTTTCTATGACTTCTCTACATATATGTATATACCGGAAATGATGAGTCTATGTTATAAAGAGCTCTCATGAGATAAAGGTAAGAGATATGTTATGAATATGATGATGAGCCCAACTCTAGAGACCCTAAAGCTCATGATATGATATTATTACGAAGCTAATGACCTTCATACGATTCTTTGATATTATTCCTTGTTGCTAGACCCACCTTATGATGCTAGTCCTTTCTTTCTAAGGCATGCCTCCTATGGCATGAATCTTCCCATTTTCCCATGATCTTCCTACATAACGGAAATTATGAGTCTATGACTATAAGGAGCTACATATGTATAAGATAAAGAAAAGAGATAAGACACGAGTATGATAATGGATGATGATGATGAGTTTAAGTCTAAAGAATCCTAAAGTGAGATATGATGCCCATGAAGTTAATGATTCTAAGTATGGTTCCATTGATGCTTTTTCTTGTGTACACTCACCTTAAAACGTTAGTCCCTTCAAGGTGAGATATGATGATTATGATTACTCCATAATGTAATCGGGGGTCCACGATCTCATGTCACCCCGACATCGCTATAGTTGCCTTCAATGTTCTAATGTATGCTTTAATGATAGATGTATGATAATGCTAAGGATGATGTTGATTTCATTTATGTATTTTTATGTATATGTATGTATGTATGCATAGCATCGAGTCCCGGAAGGGCCGAGTACGGATAGCATCGAGTCCCGGAAGGGCCGAGTACGGATATTATCGAGTCCCGGGAGGGCCGAGTACGGGTGATAACGAGCCTATATGGCCGGGTACGTGGCTGTACTGCATTGTAAGTTATTGCATATGTAAGCATGTGGATGTAACAAGTGTATCTTTAGGAGAATAAAGGGGTAAGTACGTATAGCGAATGTTTAAAAAGTATTATGAGAAATGAACAGTTTTTTTATCTTATGCTATCCCTCATGCTCTTATTATGTTATTATCCACGCCTTACATACTTAGTACAATGTTCGTACTGACGTCCGTTTTCTTTGGATGCTGTGTTCATGCCCACAGGTAAATAGGGAGGAGATCCAGACTCGTAGGAGCTGTTAGCAGGCCTTGAGAGCACTCCATTATTCCGGAGGTGCCATTGCTTATTGTTTTGTGTATATATTTTGATCATGACGGGGTCCTGTCCCGTCCATATGTCTAGTACTCTAGTAGAGGCTCGTAGATTCGTATGTGTGGGTAGTATGGTCTCACGATTTCCCACATGTATATATGTATTATTTTGATAGCCAAAGGACTTATGTATATAAAGGTTAATATGTTTCAAATGAAAATGGGTTTTCTACGATTATGAGTATAAGAAATACGGCTGTATGCAGAATGAGTAATAGAGTGAGTGGTGCTCGGTGGTTAGCACCGGGTACCCGTCATATCCCTAGCCGGGTCGTGACAGCCCTGTTGTGTAATTGGGCTAGCCACCCCGTTGTGCTGTGACTTGATTGTTTTATTGTGTTGGTTTGATGCCATGTGTTGTTAGTAGATATTGGGAACTGTTGTTCCATCTTGATTGTGATATTGTAGTACTTTATGGGTGGATGCTGATGCGTAAATAGAGTTCTATATGACTTGTGTAGTCTTTCATGATATTGTTGGCATACCCATGTTGGTATTTGTGACATTGATATGTTATTGGTGTACCCATGTTGGTACTTGTTACATTGATATGTTGTTGGTGTACCCATGTTAGTACTTGTGACATTGATATGTTGTTGGCGTACCCATGTTGGTACTTGTGATATTGATCTGATTCTTGATGTTGGCACATGCATTGCACACATTCTGATGACATACTGTTGATAGATTGTTGGTACTTGATGAAACACTGTGATGAGTTGGGCTCGATTTTTAAATGAGAGTAATGTGAGAGTCCGATATCCGATGTTAGTCCTGAAATCATGGATTGAGTGAGTGCATGGACTCCGCGGGTCCCCTACGGTAGTGCTGGTGAGAACCCTCCCTGGGTAAAGATTCAAAGTCTCGTCTATCTATTGGACAAAGATCCGGGACGAGCGGTACTTAGACTTCGCGAGTCACCTTGGGTTATGCTACCGAGATATGGAGGTATTCCGTCCGTAGTACATGTGTACACAGCATTGCATGGCATTGCATTTCCATTCATACATTATTGCATTGCATTGCATCATGGCTTATATTGAGATGGTTTGGTGCTTTACTTATGATGTTGGATCCGGATTGGATTTATTGAGACTTGGCACATTTGGGTTTAGATACTCTACTTAGGCGATGACGTGTACTTGTTTCCTATTATGTTTGACTTATACCTGTTGATTTTCTACCTATCTTGCTTTATTATCTGGATTATGTTAGCTATATTTAGTCGGCCTATGATACCTACCAGATCTTTGTGGTATTGTCTTGGCTTCTTGATTCTTTTATGAATGCAGAGTTCCAGGTTAGGTCTTCTTCCGTCTCCTATGGCTGATAGTCGCCATCAGCTTAGCATCGAATTTTCTGGGTGAGCACAAGTTCTCCGCTACCTTGAAGACTCCTTTTATTATGTTTTACTTTTTCTATTCTGAGACATAGACAGTATTGATGTATATTTATATTCCAGACTTGTATATTTTGACTTAGGTGCTCTTGTATGGCTTAGACTAGACCCTGGGAGTATTTCTTTATTTCCACACTATTCTATTATATATTATTGTAAGACTTACGTGATTATTCTCTTCTGCTTGATTGATTATTTATTTATGTCTTTATTTCCGTTGGGTTGAGGGTTCGCTTACCGAGGTGGGAAAGGTAAGTGCCCACACGACTTAGCCAAATTGGGTCATGAAACAACTACCCGACTTCACCATACAATCCTGTGCCTATCTTCTACGCGCGTTCCTAACTTCTAGTTGCTTGTGCCAACATATTCAACTCCACCATCAAATGCCCAAGTGCCCGCTTCTACTTATCAACCACCACCACAGAATTTCCAAGTAATGGCTCCTTCTTATCGTCCACCAAAAAACATCCCACCACAGAACTACCAAAACAACCCACCACCAAATTATCAAAACGAACCACCACCTCTGATCTATCACTTGCCACATCCGACTTTCGAAAAGAAACCAGCCCGAATGTTTACCCCGCTAGAAGAGTCGAGGACCCAAATCTTCGAGAGGCTACACATCGCGGGCCTTATCCGAACTGCATCTCCCTCCAGCCGGGCTCAACGTGTGAGTCGCGATAGGGTGGATCGACTGGTGGCTTCCCACTCGGAGTAGTAGTCACGACCGAGGATTGCATTAACCTGAAGCACAAGATTCAAGATCTGATTGATAAAAGAGAGATCACACTTCAGACGGCAGCACCCGATGTGAACAAAAACCGTTGCCAAATAATGGGAATAATGTTATCCACATGATAGAGAAAGAAGAAGATTGGGTGGTATACTGAGCCTTGGTCCCCAGCTCTGTCAAAGCAATAGAGCAAACAGTGGCTTTGCTCACGCTTCAAGAGCGCCCAAGTTTCAAAGTACTAATTCCAGTGCCAGTGGTAGCCCAGGTATCCCAACAGACAATACCGGTACCAAGAAAGGAATTTATGGTCCAAGCGATTGTGGCACAGGGAATGACTCGCTTGGGGAGATGCTATACCCCAGAAAAATTGGAGCAAAATGCACCAACAAGAGAAACGACTCAGAAAAGAGCAATCACTTAGGGCGAAGTAGAGGACTTCTGGCACCGAATGTAGCCGAAAGAATATTCAATTGTGGAACACTTGAAGAAGACACCAGCTCAGATTTTGATGTTAGCTCTGTTAATCAGTTCCCCACCACACAAGCAGGCATTAATAAAAGTATTAAATGAAGCGTATATACCGGCGGGCACGAGTAGCGAAGACTTGGTAGCTCATGTGATTAGAGAACACAATATTTATTTACCAAGGAGGAAGCACAAGAAGAAGGGACTACTCACAACAAGGTACTCTACATTACTCTGGAATGCCGAGAGAAGGTAGTAGAATGAGTGCTTGTTAGATAACGGGGCGGGACTAAATATCTGTCCCGCAAAAACTTTGAAGCAATTGGGATATGATATGGGCAAGATTCACCGAAGACAAACCAATGTAAGAGCTTTTTGCCTCGGGGATTCCCTTGGGGGAAGTGGGCCCCCATCCGGGGGTCAAAACCCCGGGGGCCTGGTTTTCCCGGCAACCCCACCGGCACCCCATCATACATTCCATTTCATCTAGGGGGCCCATAGTAAATAGCTTTCTATCCATCATTTATACTAATCCCT
>NC_081350.1:8716741-8832965 GCF_029784015.1 Lycium ferocissimum
ACTCCATTACTTCCCCTTTTTTCTCGAAAATTAAACAATAGTTTAAAATTTTTCCCCGTTGATGCCAACCAAACTTTTTATCCTTAACTTTTTAAATTTAATTAAGTGGAAAGCTTCTTTTTCTTATTTTATTCCCCAAATCCTAAAATTTCAACGATCGAAATCCTTACCTTGGTCCTATTCTAGAACTACGATGCGAGGTAAAGATCGATCCAACGGTAGTTGGGGAAGTTCTCCCTCTTGTTATCCTTACGGGTTGATACCTTGACACCCACATGCAACCACAAACATATCAACTATACTGATATTTCTCGATTTACCATCATTTTCATTTTGAACGCTTATTCCACGAATGACATCAAGCTTGGAGTTGTTGCATTTCCCTTACATCGATCCTTCTGAGAAGCTCAGTAGGTCTGTCTCCTGAAGACACGACTTTAGATGGATCTATCTCAATAGAGAGAACGTCCTCAGATGGATCTGTATCATACAAATAACTCACCCTAGGAGCCCCTGAACCATCAATCTTCTTTCCCGTAGAAGCCATCTCCCAACTACAAAACGATCAAGGTTAGGATTAAGAATCTCATATCCTGCAACTTGGCTCTATCGCACGATTTAAAATAGGAAAAGAAAGTAACCATCCTAAATGTCCTGCAGCCTCTTGTTTACAAGTGTGGCGCGCAGCACACCCATAAACAAGACTCTACTAGATACGGCTTATAGACAACCCTAGAACAGAACAGCTCTGATACCACTTTTGTCACGACCCAAGCTAGAGAGCCATAACGGGCGCACAGCCAGGTACTAGCAACTAGTTTGACATACATATGTGACATCGACATGTGAACATAGGTGGGCGGTAATGGGGCCGTCGTATGATTCTCGATCAACTCGTAAGGAAACATTCATATCGATTAATGCGAAAGACTACCTATTTATATATATCTTGGACATCTTTTGCATGGTAAAGATAAGGCTATCATAATCATATGTGTGACAACATATGAAATGTAATGACTCTTCTAGTCGTTATGGGAAATGTAGGATCACCCACCAAATGTAACCTTTCCAAGGGTAGAACGAGCCAGTAGAACTAAATCGTGTGAGCTTATGAGCTACAATTTTACTTGTTTGTGGTTGTTACTTAATTTCCTTGAGTCCGTCGGGGGGTGACGTAGAAAATTAGAACTCCGTTGGGAATTCTGAGGCCATGGATGGATTCGTAGGGTGTCTTTATGTATATGTACATGTTTATTTTATGTTTTTAAGGCCTCGGATGAAATGTTGGGTGATAGGAGGAAAAACTGGTAAAAAAGTTGAGCTCATTGCCCAAAATGGACCGCTGCGGCGGTGGAAGTACCGCGGCGGCGGTACCACTATAGCGGCGGGTTGACCGCTGCCAGCGGCCATCCATGTCCTCAGTGGCCGCTGTGGCAGGCGGTAGATCGCTATGGCGGCACCGTTAAAGCAATGGACGGGTCGCCATAGCGGTCAAAGCGAATTCCCTTGGGACCACTATAGCGGGCCCGCTACAGCGGCGTGATGACCCCTGTAGCGGTCGACGGAAAACAGTTGCCGAGATTTTTATACTTAGTTTATATTCTCTATTCATAAAATACCAACACACTTTTCAACAAGCACCTAGGGTGAATTTCCAAGCTAGGGCAAGAAACATTGAGAGGTAAGTTTCATTGATTTCCATTCTATTATTCCATTCTCCTTCATTATTGTTATTCCTTTCATGGGTCTTTAATGGTGAAATTGAAATAGAAACCTTAGAATGTTGATCAACCTTTTAAACTTAATGGGTTATGGGTATTATCGCTTAGTTATCATCTAAATTCTTTGGTTAGTTTATCTTATCATGAATTAAACATTTAGGGTCATTAAACTAAGTGATTGGAGACTTAGGGTTCTATAAAAATGGTGTCTTGACCCTAAAAACTGCTTGTAGTGGGAATATTGATAGAATGTTGTTATAAATCGATGTTTAATGATTACTAAGGGCCTTGATAGGTTGTTTATCACCTAGAAACTCATCCACCCCTTGGAATGGGGTAAGGGGAAGGGTATTCTTGTATTGGTACTTGTGATTTGAGTATTATGACTCATTGAGCCTTCTATTTCTAGACTTTGAGCGTTCTGAGGCATTAAGGAAAGGAAAGGTTGTAGCAGAGTGAGTTGTGTTGTTCCGGCCACGTTGAGGTAGGATTACAGTCTGCCAAGTTAGACTTTGGTTAGTTGATTGAATGTTTGTGATTTCCTTAGGAGAAAGCATGTCTAGTTTTCATGCATGATATCATGTGGCTAAACTCCTATATGACTGTGATTGAGTGATTGTGTAGGCATCGTGTTGTTATTCCTGTATGTTGAATCTACAGTGGATGTATTATGATGAGAAGCTGATATAATCTTTTTGATGGTATTGTGACATGGAATGATGATTGAGTATTGATATTGAGAAGGTAAGAAACATTGTTCTATAAAGAGGTATGGAAAGGCACACCTGTGACCTAGATTATGGGCTCGTGGTCTAAGGTTAGTTCCAGAAACAAGAGGTACGTTGATATGTCCCGCGTCAGAGGTTCGTTCTGGAGCGGAGGTTTGTGCTCGGGTCCGAGGAGTATTCCGGAACGAGTGGTACATGGACATCCATGGGTCCTACTGGTCATGACTGCGAGGAATGACATCAGTTAGCATGTGTGTACGGTGAGTGTGTCATTGTGGTAAACTTATTTCCGTTGTGGCTTATGTGATTGTGATTCTTGGCATTCTTGGTGATTTGATTGTGATTATCCTTGGTTGACTTGCGTATTTTATTGATATTCATGTGGGTTGGTAGCTTGTTTATTTTATTGATTTTATGAAATATACATGATACTAATCTTAGTCGGCCTATGATATCTACCGGTACATAGTGTTTATAACGATACTACCAGCAATCCTTTTGAGTGCGGATTGTGATACGATAGATTGTCCCTCCCTCACATCTAGCGTGGAGGACGTTTGCTGAAGATTTTAGGGTGAGCTTCTTCCCATTCCAGGCTGCCCGAAGATCTTCTTACTATGATGTCTTTTCGTACTTTGGACATTATGGTTATTTATTTGTCAGACTTCATTCCTTAGACATGTTTTAGATTAGAGTTTTACAAGATGACTTTCAAATTTTGGGAATTTTGTAATAGTTAGAACTTCCGCACTTATTTCAGTATTTTATGGTATGACTTATTTTGTTCATTTGATGTTTGAATGGTAAGAGCTTAGCTTGGTTAATATCAAACCGAATTTGAATGGATAGATGTCGTGGTTTGCCCACTAGGATTTGACGCCGATGGAGGAGGTTGCGTCAAGGTACAAACCTCAAGTCTGGACATCGTCTATATACGTAAGACCATACTGAAATCATAACATAACGTAGGGGACAGTCTGCCATGTACAATATACGTAGACCATCTTGGTCATCATCTCCGAAACAAATGGGGTGCATCAACCTCATCTGCTAAGCTGATATCCTTATAGATGGATCACCAACCTGTATCTCGAGACCTGAGAGCAAGAAACGTAGCCCCCCAAGCAATAGGAGAGTCAGTACGAATAATGTACCGAGTATGTAAGGCATGAAAATAGCATATACATAAGAATCACGAAAGGAATCTGAGACATAAGAGTTTATCTATGCATATCTGAATGTATCTATGTGACTGTCTATCTAGAAGTGTCTATATAACTCTGTATAACTGAAAGTGCCTCTGAGGGCGTATGATATGCATTTGTTTTTCAAAAATCATATACATATATCATAGTATAACTGTTAGTGTTGTGGAACATACAGCCCGATCCATAGATGATAGTGCTGCAGAACGTGCAGTCCGATCCATATATCATATCATGCCGGCTCCTCTGTGGGCATCATCATCATATACCAGCTGATCAGGTGGTGACAGATATATAACGCCTATCCCTTTCCCCATACCCCATATACATATAATATACGCGTATATAACGCATTACAGTCATGATTCGGTAAATATGTATAAATGAATGTGATGCATGAGTAAGATGAATAAATAGAACTCTCAGAGTGACATACAGTCGTGCTACCTCTGATAAACATCTTTGAGATAATATCATCAATATACGTAATCTGAAGACCCATGAACAGAAAGAATAATCATAAAGAGGAATGCAAGGGAACATAAAAAAAATTACTCTAATGCTTCTAAGAGTAGAGTGATATGGGAGTTCGTTCATTCGCTCGTTCATTCATATCATAAGGATCATGCCAAAATGAAAGAAAGGGATAGCCTTAACATACTTAAATCTCCTCATCTCCCCAATGCTTTCAAAAGAAATCCACAATACAATTCAAGCTACATTAATATAATAAGGTTCATGATTAACACCGTAAATAGTCTTAGTCGAATCTCTACGTTAGTAACTTGTCTATATAAATTTGGGCAGCATCTCCCCTATAACATTGACTTCCTCCAACTCCACATATCAAAAACAACAACAACAACCAGAGCAACACAACAAGTACAACATCAACAACAACGTACAATATATCAACAAGTCATCAATATCTCACGACGAGCGGCAAGCTCGGATTGGAATCCACACAGCACCTTCAACCCCATTATCATTCATTCTTTAACTTAATAATATTTCCAATATACTAACAATACTTTTTAGAGGATTCCCAACCTTCTACTCAATTTCAAAGTTACCCAAAACAGCCCAACACAAGATAATATCATTATGGACAAGTTCCAAGTGCTTTATAGGCTTTACTTTTTCTGGTTAGCAATTTCCTCAAGAAGCTTGACATGTAAACCAATATAATCATACTAAAAATACCATAGACAATTTATCTCCCATAATTTCCATCCACTTAAAGTTCATAAGAGCAACTTTCAAAATAGTCTATCAAGAATAACAACATCTCAAGCTAACCCAAGTATTATCTTGTAATTTATCATCCTATTAACCAACATTAAGTTAATCATAAGCACAAGAAAGATGATGATTTACTTACCTCATCTCTTGCAATGACCTCAAATAGAATTCAAAGTTTCTTTAGCTCACAACCCTCAACTTCAATATAACACTAAACAAGGGCTAATCGTTACTTAAGCTAATCTCCGAGATTAATCTTGCATCAAATCATCAAGTTTCACTCTTAAACTCTTATGAATTGAAAGGGAGGGTTTTGGTGCGTATATAGACGAAGTTGGATATGAAAATAATGAAAAATGAGCCCTCAAATGAGTTTTAAACATCAAAAGGTCGGCCACCGCCTCAATGGGTCCCAGCGAGGCTGACTGCGCACTCTCGCGAAAACGCGAATATCTCTCTAGTCCGACGTCGTATTGATGAACGGTTTAATGCGTTAGAAACTAGACTTGTAGATATTTAATTTTATAGGTAGGTCACCCTGTAACTCCAAGTATATTGGGATAAAAGCTCAGTGACATTTGACCCAAATTTAAGTAAACTTATGAACGAAACTTTTGACGACTTTTATTTTACAACTCACTTGACTTCAAAACTTAACACACGACTATCATACGGATAAAATTGATCTTATTAGAATGTTAAGCACCCCCAGTCTTACCTCAAAAGTACGGGTTATATCATTCTCAAACTTGTCGACTTTCGAGGAAACTTATTCTTTCTGATTCATTTGACGTCCAACCTTCCCAACACTTACCAAACATGATTATAAACCCTCATATACATAGGACGATCTTGTATAATGTTATACCCCGTATTTTTATATGACGGATTATTTGTAAGTCAATCGACATAAATCCAAGAGCAAGATTATTTTCGAATATGCGACAAGGACTTTTTTAATCTCTGATGTCAACATGGCACGATTGGTTTATAAGTTTCAAATAGCATGGAAATATTAGTGGAGATTTGGGGATTAATTTACCATGATTATATTATTAAGTGGGATTAAGAGGCTAATTATTCATTAAATTAGCCTAATTAGGCGTGTGGGCCCCACCCGATTAATAATTAAAAAAATAAATAAATAAAAGGGTGCAATGGTGAGTCATCTAGGAGGGAGTACGTGTAACATGATAGGAAATCATATATATATGACCAAGTATAGTGGAAAATGGTCATCTTCACAACCATTGTTGCTAATAAGTTTCAAGAATAAGGAAATGTACTCATGGCTGCTCTCGGCCAGATTTATGGCTGAAGGAGAAAGCTCCATTTTATTGCTTAATAAAAGTTCCAAGATTGAAGGCAAGGAGTTGAAGATAGAGAGGAAGGAAAGCTCTCGGCCATAGCCATTGTTGGTAGAGAGTGAGCCTGGAGAGGGCATCGTTAGGAGCCCCAAACTCTTGAGAAAATTGTTGATGTTCAAGACAAATTCAACGTAAATTGAATTTGTTGGAGGAAGTAGCGTGAAGAACAAGATCGTGAAGGTAAGAGTTGGTCGTTTTTCATGTGTTTTATGGTGAATTGAGTGTATAAAATTATGCATGTTGGTATCGGGTTGTTGTTGAGGTTTAAAGTGAGCCGTGTGGTAGACTTATATGAAGTAATGTTTAATCTTCTTGTACATGTATTGAGGATGGTTGAACGTACTATAGTGTGTAGGGACGAGTAAAGTTCATGAAGATTATGTGCGATTGTGTCGAGATCATGTAAGGGCTGATTTAGGAGGACTTGGCAAGTTGATTTAATTGATGTTTAGTTGTTGTGGTTATAGACGTTATAGTAAAGATGAAGTCTAATCATTCAAGTTGAAATTGTGATTGTTGGTCGGGAATTTGTTTTGAATAACGTACGGGCTGTCCCCGAATTCCCTCATAGCCTAATCGTAACTTTTGATATTTTAATATAGGATAAAAGTACTCTTGAAGCGGCATACGAATTGCGTAACGACTAAACGCTAAGGGTATGTAAAGTTATCCATTCTTTCTTTTTGGCATGTCCTAGAAGTAAGTATGATATAATCCAAGCCTCGGGGTAACTCCACTCTCTAACTCCTAGTATGACATATGATTGTTATTCGTTCTTAATGTTGAGACTATTGGTATAATCGAGTTATGGTTTCGTTATTTATTACATAATTGACTAGTATGTGATGTACGAGAAGTTCTTATTCTTAAAAGGAATTGCATAGGTATGCTTGGTATCATAAGATGTAACATGCTAGGGTGATACATGTATATGAATCTGAAACGTTCCTTAATATAACCTATGATGGTAATTAGGAAGAACTTAATGTGATTATTGTCACGATGTTCGAGGGCTGGTTAAGTTTACTATCGTCGAGTCTCGAAAAGATAAATTGCATTTATGTGGTTGCTTATTATTAAGCATACATGCTTACTATATTATTCACCGAGTCCCTCGTTAGAGGGCGACACGTTATATGATGTACATATGTATTATGGAGTGTGATCAGTTGGCATCGGAGCCGGTGGTGGGGCAAACCCAATGGTGGGGCAAACCCAATGGTGGGGCAAACCCAATGATGAGGCAAATTCCAATTGGTTTAGGAAAAATTCCACATTGGTTTAGGCGAATCCCCGCGTGGTTTGACGATCTCACATTGGTTTAGGCAAATCCCATCGGTTAATGTCATCTCATATGGTAAGTTATGATATTATGATGTGTTACGGTATGAACATGATGATTATTCGCTTATGTCACTCGGTTCCGTTGTGGACGAGATATGATACATGACATTGATATGCATATTTGTATTTCGGGAGTAAGTATTTTGGTATTACGGTTATTATGCCCGCTTTACGTACTCCTTATTTCGGTTATGACAGCGTTTTGATTTGCCATACTTTACATGCTCGGTACATATTCATCGACCCCCTTTTCTTCGAAATTTGCGTTTCATCCACCATGGTGCGAACGCTCGTTTCGAATCACTTGACCTAGGATATCTCTCATTTATTTGAGTGCTCCTTTGTTCGGAGCCTAGCGTCGTGGTATAGCCTTTTGATATGTATATATTCTTTGTTGTTCGAGGAATGCGACGGGGCCACCGTCATATGATGTCGTTGTCACTCTTAGGGTACGTGGTCACGTGTGTGTGGTCTATGTGTAGTTGATGTTTTGTTGTGTGGACATGACTTGTGTTTGGGCGTACCCGTTTGTAGTGGCGGCCTTTCCGGCTCGCGTAGATATATGCTTATTATGGCGAATTTGTGTATGAAGGTAGCCTTCTCGGCTTATGTTTTGTTGGGACGTTCCCCTATATATATATATAACGACCTTGCCGGCTTTGTGCGGTGAAGCTGTAAAGGTTGTAACTTTCTTCGGGAGCTAGGTAGCTTTGATATGCATACGTCTTGTCTTTATACTTATAACAGTTCGCGCATGCTAGTAGTGTATGACTATAGATAACAAGTGTATACGAGTGTCCAGCTCGGGCACTAGTCATGGCCTACGGGGTTGGGTCGTGACATATAATCTCTTATAACCTCGACAAAAAATTTTCTTTCTCAATCTACGTCGATTATCTCAAGACGAAACTCAACGTATAAAAGTACGGGGCGTTACATCAATAAGGAGAAACAGAAGAGGCGGTCTAGGGACAAGCTATTTGCCCGAATTTGGAAGGGCATCAAGAGACTTTTAAACGTATTTGACCAAGAACGACATCCAGCAGTTCTCGTTCTTCAACCAGTCGGGGCTGGACAGTGACTCTTTTGTCGGCTCCGAAAATGGCTGCAAGGGGGTGACGAGTTGGGGCAAGGCGGTGGCCTAGGTGTCTCTTCCCTCCCCCCCTCCCCCCTTATAAGCATGGTTTTCCTTGCCTGTGTAGGGCCTTTATTTCAGGCAACGGTTTACTTTGTATTAGGTTGTTTTGGTTGGATGTTTTGAACAATTTCCTTTGTTTTTCCGTATTTTTTTTTTGGATAATTTTTGTTTGGCACTGAGTGACCTTTGCCCTCGTTGGGCTAGGTGCTTTTATGAAGTTGTTGTGTTTTGGAATTTCGGGTTTCCTTTGAGTTATTCATGAATTGCACAGGTTGAGAAAATGTTTAACGGGGGAGTCTGTCGGAAATTGTCGACCGCTATAGCGGTGAGTTTCCACCACAATGTGGTACGTTTTCAATGCATGCTTCGCAACGGCGGAGATTTTAAAACTTGAAGGTCTGCTGTAGTAGCTAAGTTCCTCTACGATAAACCAGCATGACGGCGTGTACACGGCTATAGCGAAAGGTCCGAGTCAATGGGCATTTTTCTGATGCCTTACAGGATTGTACACTCAGGGAACTTATCGTATACACGCGTCACATAAACACATAATTCACAGATCATCAATAGGACGGCACCGCCAGATACCAATTGGACTCATCAAGATACCAATTGGATTCAACTTAGAGATGAAACTGACTGGGATAGCATGATGGGAAAGAAAGAAAGAAAGTTTCCTAGATGCCCCATAGCCTCTCGGGGATGGGTACGGACGTCATCGTACCATTCTACGAGACTCTACTAGACATTGCTCTTATACTCATGAGATCGGTAACCTAGGGCGCTGATACCAACTGTTACGACCCAAATTACGGATCGTGCGGACACCTACCTGTTTACCTCCTAATAGGCGAACCCTCACCAACCAACCCATTATTAAAACTCATTTTTACGTTCAATAACTGATAATCATAAACATTAAGTGAGAAAACATAAGTGACACTCTTTATAAAATTAGAGCTTACAATTTTTTGGGACCTAGTCTAGACGTATACAAGAGCTCCTACAATACAGAGGAATAAACTTAAAATAAAATGACACAACTTATGCCTTGGAACGAGATGCACAGATATTGTAGGAAGATGTTCGCCTCTCAGATATATGAAACCTTCAGCAATAACCTGAAACACATCTTCACATGTAAAGGATGTAGCAAGAGTAGTATCAGCACACCACTCGTACTGGTAAGCATCATAGGCCGATTAAGATTAGTTAACGCAATACGATAGAAAATCAATCAGAATAAACAGATAGGTACAATCGTATCACCTTTTTAAATCCTACCCATAGATAAACAGTTCTAGCATAAACATGCTTATATCCCATTACCATATCAACGCAACACTAGGAAGTAAGGACCAACAGACAGCAAGCAATTACATTCAAGACAGACTCCTAGACCAGCTAAACCATATCATTTATGAAGGACAAACCTCAACCTCCATATCAACCGATACTAAATGGGACCACTAATTCTTACCTTTTTCCTCTTTATTTAATAGACTCGTAATTTGATAAATATACACAACAACACGACAGGCCACATCAAATATTAGTCAAAAATCACTTATCAACTGCATGTAAAACTAAGTGAAAGCAATACAACCAACGACGGTATCTCAATCGTACTCCCAGACCTGAATCATGCTAAATGGAATCACTCCGACACCGCCTTCCCTCATCAGTTAACAGAGTCATAAAGTTACACATAAACACAACCGCTGAACAATAAGGATAAAATCAAATATGAAATCACCAAAATGAGTCATGATTCAATGTAATGCAGCCAATATGAGTATTACCTCAATCACACTAATGGAAGTAAGTAAAATGTAATGTAACCCGGGTTAGTATCACATTCGTACACATATGCTAGATGGTATGGTATGCCCAAATAACCATGAAATGTATGGGACCCATGGTGTCCATGAACTACTGGCTCCAGAACTGACCTCGGATCATGAGCCTTTTCGTGTATATATATATATATATATATATATATATATATATATATATATATATATATATATATATATATTTTGTTTCTTGCCATAATGTGTTTCTCACATATTTCCAGTTCATCAACAAATATGAAACATGATCAGTCAATAATATCAATATCAAGATCACAAAGAATCATGCCACAAGTCATAACAAGACCCAAATGACTCTGCTCATTACTCACACACATATGACATCCGCTAACTCGCAACATGAATACTCTAATGAAGACACATGCAATTACTACACGAGTCACCCTACCCGATAGTACAACAAGCTCTATAATGATGAACTCAGTACGTATGTAAATCCCCACCCTCTAACTTAATCGCTCTAAGAACATAAATGCCATTATATCCCCTCAAGAATAACAATTACTCACCTTGGTTCAACTAGTCACTCAATGGTGAAACCCCACGTAATTCAACAATGAATACCAATATATCTAAGGTCCAACCGAACTCTGTGTTCGAAGACCTAATCATGCTTTCTCCCATCAATTCTATAACTTATATGCGACTCACTAATCAATGTCTAACTCAAGTAAACCATAACCTACCTCGAGGCTGAGCAGGTGCCACGAGCAATCACGGAGTCTTCATCCCTTGCTTCCAAATTCAGAGACCATGGCGGAGAAGTCTAGGAGTAGCACGAATTTCAATAACGAGAGTCCAAATAAATAATGTGCAGAAATCTAGATTCTATAGTTTAATATCCTTGCCTTTATATTCCTAATTCAAGAGCTCCATGTTTGTTATCATCATGAGGTCAAACCTAACGGTGAGGAATTTACTTATAGAAAAGATAGCGGAAGAAAGGGTTAGAAGGGTTACGTTACTCAAGTCTGCATGTGTTATGCCCCGAAATTCTCCCAAGTGATATCGTAGAAGAAGGTTTGGTGGAAAAGTGAGATTTAATCCCATAATAAGGTTTTTAACTGGGTCTGGTCCACATCAATTGCTACAGCGGTCTGCTTGTCTGCTATAGCGGACTCGCTGCGGCGAAGCGGTCCTATCCGAGCTTACAGCACTTTAACTCCTACCAATTTGCTCACAATTAAAATTACACATAAAACTTCCCTATGGACTAATTTTATAACAAGAAAATTGATTTTCGTACACAGACTGCGGAAGGTCCAATAACGACCAGGCAGGTCGTTACAGATGCAATCGGCCGAGGCCTGATTGATCACCCTTTTCAAATTTCCTCGTAATTATTAAAAATGAAAATGGTCCGACATTAATCCGGATCAGGACCACGGTCTGTAATTATCTGTTCAAACTAATGAAAAGCCTCGATTTACATGAAATCTCTCTTTATAACTGGTTAAAAATAAACTTAAGTTTGCTTTGCCTCACTTTTTCAGTAATAATAATAATAATAAAATAATTGAAAATGTCATGACATGTCGTGAAACGAATTGGATGAATGACGAGCAAGAGTACGAAGAATACGATGAGAAGACGATGATTCCAGAAGGGCTCGTGGATGAGGTAGAATAGTTGGAAGATAGGGAGACATCCAACATGGATGAGACCGAAGTGGTTAACCTTGGGGAGAAAGAAACTGCCAAAGAAACACGAATAAGCGCACACCTGGAGGCGCCACAAAAAGAGGAACCAGTGGTGCTGCTAAGAGAATATGTAGACGTCTTTGCCTGGTCATACATCGATATGCCAGGGCTGAGCACTGACTTAGTAGAACACATACTGCCTATCAAGGAGGGTTTCACCCCGGACAAGCAATAGACCAAGTAGTTCAAACCGGACTTAAGTATTCGAATAAAGGACAAAGTTGAAAAGCAAATCAAGTCTAGGATAATAGAGGTAACGTCATACCCTACGTGGCTAGCCACCACAATGCCAATACCCAAGAAGAATGGGAAGATTCGAATCTGTGTGGACTATCGTGATCTCAACCGAGTTAGTCTAAAAGATAATTTCCTTCTTCCAAACATCCACATCCTCCTAGATAATTGCGCTAAGCATGAACTGGAATCGTTTGTAGATTGTTTCCTTGGGTATCATAACCCCCTAGGGAATCTACCATTACAGGGTAATGTCGTTCGGCCTCAAGAATGGCGGCGCCACATACATGAGACCAATGACTACCCTATTTCATAATATGATACATCGAGAATCGATGTCTAGGTGGATGATGTCATCATTAAATCAAGAGAAAGCTTAGAGCACACCGCCTACCCGCAAAAGTTCTTGGATAGACTTCGCAAGTTCAATTTGAAGTTAAACCCCGGTAAAATATGCATTTGGTGTGCCTGCAGGAAAATTCTTAGGGTGTATAGTCAACCGATGAGGTATTGAAATAGAACCCACCAAGATCAAGGCAATCCAGGATTTGCTGCCTCCCAAAACCAAGAAAGAGGTCATGAGCTTCTTAGGAAGGTTGAATTACATCGGACGGTTCATAACCCAGTCGATCGTGATCGTCGAACCGATACTTAAGTTGTTGAAGGACACTCTAACCAAGTATACGGAGGAATGCCAGCAGGCCTTCGAGACAATCAAGAGATACCTCTCTAATCCTCTCGTCTTAGTGCAGCTTAGGCCAAAGAGCCCTTTGTGGCAATACTTGTCTGTATCAGAGAATGATTTTGGGTGTATGTTGGCCCAACATTACGAGGGTGGAAAGAAGGAACATGCCGTCTACTATTTAAGAAAAAAATTCACATCCTGCGAGGCAAGGTACACTCTCATAAAAAGGCATGCTGCACCCTGACATGGGTCGCCCAGAAACTAAGACATTATCTGTCAGTGTACACCACCCACCTCATTTCTAAGAAGGACCCTCTGAGGTACATCTTCCAGCAACTGATGCCCATAAGAAATCTGGCCAAGTGGCAGATGCTACTAAGTGAGTTCGACATTGTGTCCATGAAGGGACAAGCATTAGCCGATTTGCTAGCAGAGAGTCCTATCGATGAAGAATTTGAATCGTTACGAACCTTCTTCCCAGACAAGGAAGTGCTGGTCGTAGAAGAGGAAGTAGTCGAGCCATACTGGAGATGAAGACTGTTTTACGACGGAGCAATCAATTATAAAGGATCAGTAATAGGAGCAGTATTGATGTCAGAATCAGAGCAACACTACCCAATGGCTGCGAAGCTCAACTTTTGATGTACTAACAACATGGCCGAATACGAAGCATGTATGCTCAATCTCAGGATGATAATAGACACGGACGTCCAAGAGTTGTTAGTAATAGGAGATTTCGATCAACTCATCCATCACGTAAAGGGAGATTGGGCTACCAAGAACGACAAAATCCTACCATATGTGAACCTGGAACAAAGGTTATACGGGTAGTTCTAGAAGAACTTCAAACATACTCCGGGGGCTAAGAACGAGTTCATCGATGCTTTAGCCATAATAGCATTCATGATTCAGCACCCCGAAAGTATTCATATCGACCCATAAAAGATAAGTTTAAAGGAGGAATAGGCTCACTGTGCCCACGTTGAGGTAGAGCCAGATGGCAAACCTTGGTACGCTGACATCAAAGCCTGCCTAGAAAAGAGGAAATACCCGCAAGACAGCACGGGTAATCAAAAGAAAACCATCAGAAGGATAGCCAATGGATTTTTCCTGAACAAGGATGTACTGTAAAAGAGGATGCCCGACCTTGGTCTACTCAGATGCTTATACGTCGGAGAGGCCACGAAGCTACTAAAGGAGGTACATGCTGGGGTTTGTGGACCCCACATGAACGGATTCATCCTGTCCAAGAAGATCATGAGAACAGGATATTACCGGATGACCATGGAGCATGACTACTGTAAGTTCGTACAAAGATGTCACCAATGGCAGATTCATGAAGTCTAATCAAGGTTCCTCCAGCCGAATTACATGTTACGAGTTCGCCTTGGCCGTTTGTGGCATGGGGTATGGACTTTATCAAACCTATCGAACCGCCAGCGTCCAATGGACACCGCTTCATCCTAGTCGCCATCGACTACTTCACCAACTGGGTAGAAGCTACGTCCCACAAGTCAGTAACGAAGAAAGTGGCGACCGACTTTGAAAAAAACAACATCATATGCCGCTTTGGCATACCGGAATCTATCAGTACAGATAATGGGGGAGACTTTAAACAGCCATTCAATGAAGGATGTCTGTGAACAATTCTGCATAACCCACCGGAACTCACTGCTTATTGGCCCCAGATGAATGGAGTTGTAGAAGCTGCCAACAAGAATATTAAGAGAATTCTACGGAAGATGACCGATATTTACAAGAATTGTCACAAGTAGTTGCCTTATGCATTGCTAGGGTAGAGGACCACTACTCAAACTTCTACCGGAGCAACTCCGTACTTGCCTGTCTACGGTACTGAAGCAGTCATACCCGCTGAGGTAGAAATTCCCTCACTCAGAATCATTCAGGAGCAGAGCTAGACAAAACAGAGTGGGTTTGAAACCGATATGAGCAGCTGGCTTTGTTAGATGAAAAGAGAATGGTCGCAGTGTGCCACGGTCAGCTATACCGTCAAAGGATGTATCACGCTTTCAACAAGCGGATCAGAACTTGACTTTTTCAAATAGGATAAGTGGTACTTAAGCAACTCTTCCCAGACCAAGATGAACACAAAAGGAAATTTGCGCCTAACTGGCAAGGACCTTACATGGTTCGCAAAGTGCTTTCAGGAGGTTCAGTGATCCTAGCCGAAATGGATGGACAAAACTGGCCCAAAGCAATCAACTCAGATGCTCTCAAGAGATATTATGTCTAAGAAGATTTCATTTTCTTGTAATCGCATTATTATCTTTTCCTTGTAATCGTACTTTTTCTTGTAATCGATCTTTTGTAATAGATTAGGAAAAAAACCGATGACTCTATGTAATGAACTACCCAATGACCTGACTTCCCCTCGTGGGATACGTAGGCAGTCCACATCGGACCCGGTCGCATTAACAAAAAAATCCAAATTACCTTTATTCCAAACTACGTTCGACCTGATTCCTGCTGTGACAGGATATTTAGGCACTCTCTGAGCTCGGTCATCATGAAAGAAAAACCCAAGGAACCCCTTATAAAGCCTCAGGGATGCAGAATTTTGAGGAAAACCTCAAAATTCCAAAGTGCGAGAAGCAGTGCGAGTGTCAGCCAACACCAACCCTAAACTGGGGCAGAATTTTTTAGGAGGCCTCAAAAATTCCTTTCGGAATAGTCGACCAAGAAGACAATCGACACAGACCGCATATAGGGCAGAATTTTTTTAGGGAAAGGTTCCTTCGCATCAAAACAACGCAACTATCGGCTAGTGCAAGACCTGAAACTGTGGCAGAATCTTCTAGAAGGATCTCAAAAATTCTACCGGTTCAGGAATTCGACACCCGAACCTCCCGAAAGACCAGAGAGCTTTATTCGGAGGCACATGACACGACATTAAACTTGAACAAACTTTCAAAGAAAACATAACAGTAAAATATTTCTTAACTTTGTCACTAGATTTTCTATAAAAAAAAAAATGGCAAAGTTTACTTCAAACCCATCTTTCAAAGCTACAAAGTCTAAAAGAGTGGATTCAAGAAGCAATCAAGAGAAGTGGCACCAGAAAGGAAGACGACACTAATCGGCCTCCTAGGAAACTAGCACCCTTTTTGTGGATGCAGGCTCCCGATGTCGTCAGAAGGACGGCTATTTCATTAACCATATTTTTGCAGGGAAGAAGCAGTCTGACGCAATGCAAGACAAAAAAAATGGGCTTGAAGGCAAGCATAAAAGGACATATCTAACCACGAGGATCACACAAATGGATGAAAAGGACATATCTGGCCACAAGGGTTACAAATAGACGAAAAACACATATCTGGCCACAAGGGTCACAAATAGATGAAAAACACATATCGGGTCACAAGGGTCACAAATGGATGAAAAGGACATATATGGCCACAAGAATCACAAATAGACGAAAAAGACCTATCAGACCATGAGGGTCACACAAATGGATGAAAAGGACATATCTGACCACAAGGGTCACAGCTAACACTACGGACGAAAGAAAGATGATCCAGCCACAAGGGCTATATCAAGTATTTATTTTCGCCGAGAGGGCCATCATTAATACAAGTATTTATTTCGCCAAGAGGGCCATTTGTACAAGCATCTGCACCCCAAGAGGGCTATCATCTTCAAGTATTTACTTTCACCAAGAGGGTCATTTATACCAACATCCTCATGCTGAGAGGGCTATCATTCATACAAGTATTTATTTTTGCTGAGAGTGCCATCATTCATACAAGTATTTATTTTCACCAAGAGGGCCATTCATATAAGCATCTATACGCTGAGAGGGCCATCATCTTCAAGAATTTACTTTTGCCAAGAGGGCCATGCATACCAACATCCGCATGCCGAAAAGGCCATCATTCATATAAGCATCTGCACGCCAAGAGGGTCATCATTTTCAAGAAGAGGGCCATTCATACCAACATCCACATGCCGAGAGGGCCATCATTCATACAAGTATTTATTTTTGACGAGAGGGCCATCATTTTTAAGTATTTTCTTTTGCCAAGAGGGCCATTCATACCAACATCCGCATGCCGAGAGGGCCCATTCATACAAGAATTTATTTCGCCCAGAGGGCCATCATTCATACAAGTATTTATTTTCTCCAAGAGGGCCATTCATACAAGCATCTGCACGCCGAGAGGGCCATCATCTTCAAGAATTTATTTTCGCTAAGAGGGCCATTCATACCAACATCCGCATGCCGAGGGGTCCATCAACCATACAAGTAGTTATTTTTTCCAAGAGGGTCATTCATACAAGCATGCACGCCGAGAGGACCATCCATCTATAAGCATTTTTACTTTCGCCGAAAGGGCCAACATCTACAAGTATTTACGAATATTAGCAATTCAAGAAGGTTGTTCATACAAGAGAGCCTCTACACTACCAAAAGGGCCATGCCAAGAAGGCATTCATCCAGACACAAGCTACGTCGTACAACCGCAATGTTGTCGGGATGTGGAAATAGGTACAGAGCCGCCGAAGGAAGAGCAAGCCAACTGAACCAGATCCACACTCATGTGGAGCAAACGTGAAACTTTTTCTTATGCAGTCGGTCAAGATAGGGTGCCCATGAGGGTTAAGCTCTCCGGGCAGGATTTGAATGTCATCCGATCCTAGACTCAGCCACAATCCTACAACCGATCGGGCACACACCGAGAAGTCCAAAGGCGTTCCCACATAAAGGATACCTTTTTCCTTCTATTGAGTTAAACTACAAGCGGCTTGAATTCTCATGCAACCTAAGATTTGTAGAAAACCCAGAAATCAAGGTCCGACCATATATTTAAAAATCGCATAAAAAAGAGAGGCAGTTTGAAATAGGTCAGTAAAAAATCAGGGTTTGTCAAATTTCGTTGCTCAAGGATGGTCTCGCCATCCTCGAACACCGAAGGGGCAGTTGTTGACACCTAATTTTTGACCTCCCGTAATTTTATTTAAATGCCCAGAATTCTCGAATCTCAAACAGAGTGAAGTACGTATTTTTATGAGCCAAAATTATTTCGAAAATATTTTGCCATTTCATTTGGCAAAATAAATGCAAATATATATTGTAAGTCATTTAAAATATTTTATATATTTTTTCAATTAATATTACTGTACTTGTCAATTAATCAGAAAAAATAACTCGAACACAATTATTTAGTTGATTAAATTACCAAGTGTCAAATTGACAAATATTTTACTCCGTAATTCAAAAAAAATTGATTTATTAAATAAAATATCCCATTACCTCTCAATTTTAAATTGCATTTGTGCATTTGTGATTTAAATTGGTCACAATTAATCATTTGATTAATTGTGGTTACACTTGAAATTAATAGTTGTTAATTACAGCTATAATAAGAAATAGCCGCTTATCTACTATGTGTTAATTAAGGTCATTAGTCAATTTATGCATTTGACCACATTTGTTAAAGGTTAATTGGTTAATTAATTTTAATCCGGCTATACTTGGAATGCTTGATTGTTTGTCATTGTTGCAATTTTGCTTATTAAATAAATTGCATTTTCCGTCCCTTCATATACATATTTGTATACATGAATATATATATATATATATATATATATATATATATATATATATATATATATATATATATATATATATATATATATATATATATATATATATATATATATATATATATGGACGAGCCCGACCCATATCGGACCAAGACCCGGCCAAGTCAACAATAAAGGGGGGGTAAAACTAGGCCTGTGCACGAATCGGTTCGGTTCGATTTTGGCCATCATCGAGTTGAAATTTTGAATTTCGACTTTCTAAAATTCTCAACCAAACTCGATCCATTCTAGGTTTAATTCGATTCGTTTTTTATTATTTCGGTTTGGTTACACAAATCAATTTAATCAGTTTGTTCGAAATTTAAACAAGCAACTATTTTCATTTCAGCTTTAGAGTAAACATAACCAAAAATAATGAAATCCTAAATTTGCAGCCTTATAACCTAGACATTAACCAAGAAAAAATCATAAACTTGCAAGCATAATAGCATATAAATAGCAAAATAAGAGCTTGACAACTTGTGCAAGCATACAAAACCGCCAACACCACATTACATATACCAAATTAATAATTCAAAGATCTTACAACTTGCAAGCAGACAAGTATAATAACTCAGTTTGCATCCTCAAAAAAACCAAAAAAAAAAAAAAAAAATCTAATTTGTGCAAGCTAAGATCAAAGAACAAACAAAGCCATGGGTGGAGGCAATGGCCAAAAGGTAAAGATGGCTCCTGAGAAGAACGCTGAAAAGATGAAAGACCAAAAGGGAAGTCAGCTTGAGACCAACAAGAAGGCCATGAATATCCAGTGCAAGGTGTGCATGCAAACATTCATTTGCACCACTTTTGAAATTAAATAAATATTACTTTATTATTAAGTATTAAGCGTATATATATTTAGACTACTAGAGTATTAGTCATATTAGTCATTAGTGGTATATAAATTCGGTCTGTTCGAGTCGGTTCGATTGATAATTGAAGCCAACAATATCCGAACCGTTAAACCGTAATATTTTACAATTGCATTTGTAAATCAAAATCAAATCGCATTATCCAAATTGAATTATCTGAATTGTTTCGAATCAGTTTGAAAATTCAGGTTGAACCGATTTGTGCACAGGCCTAGGTAAAACCACCATCCCTTTTCATTTTCTTAAAACCAAACGACCCCTTAAAGGGTTTTCTCTCAAAGGTTGAGAGAACATGGTGCGATTCCTCTGTCTTCGTCAGCCATGGCCAATTTTGGCATGGTTTTTCGAGCCACCAGGCTTTTGCTAGGCCTGGCGTGGCTGTTTAAAGCAACGCATTTAATCTCCTTTCCACCAATTCAAAGCCAAACACAGTATATCTCACTCTCCTCTCTTTCTTTTTCTGTTCAATAAGGACAAATCCAATTAAGGGATTTGTCTTGACCTGATAGAAATGCTTAAACATCATTGGTCCATCCAGAATTGACCGAATCGACCAAGAACAGGGCTAAATCAAGCCCTCCGATGTTATTCAATGTTAATCTTAGGCTTTAAATGTCGAATTGAAGGAAAATTTACAGAATTTTGTTTAAGTCCCACATCAATATTTTTAGGATTTACATCAATTTTGGGGTTCTATCAATTCACATGAGACACAGACCTAGACAAATATATTCGCACAAAGCCCCAATTTTGAGCAAATATTCAAGATTAAGGCTTTCTAGTTCAAATTTTAAATTAGCTTTTGAGTTAAGTTCTCAGTTTAAATTTTAATTGTCTTGTTCTTATTTGGTCTGGCTAAGTTTGGTTTGAGAAGCACAAAGGACTCTAAATTCAATTTTGAAGCCAGCTGCACTCAAAAAAGGCAACCATTTATCTTGTTATTGCTTCCTTTTTTAATTTCTTAGTTTAAATGTTAGTAACATCCTGTGTAGTTAAGTACTATGGTTAGTTTAAGTATTAGTTTAGTAATTTTCTATTTAGTTTGGATTTGTTGTGTAATAACCCGATATTTTTCCAAGTGTTTTGAATTACTTCCTTATTTTTAGTCTATTTAATTTTAGCGGGTTTCTGATAGAATCGAATAAGTATAGTATATATTTATATTACATATATATACACACCTACACATATATATACAGAGATATATATTTTCTAGGAAATTTATAGATATATATAGACGTATATGTGTAATAAGGTGTAAGTTGGAGAATTAAATTAGGGGCTAAATGGAAAAATGGGGTTTAAATGGGAAAAGGAGTGGGGCAAGCGCACCCCCTTTTTCTTCTGCCACGTTGGAAGTGACCAAGGGAGTATAACTTTGGGCTCTTTCTTGGTTTCGGTACAGTCAAAGAACAAGCAAACAAAAAATAAAACGGACTACAGGGTCTCTGGTTCGGTTTAGCAGATGCAAGGAGCAGTCCGCAAAGGGCAAAAAGATCCATCGAATTCAATCACTATATTCAGGTATAGTATTCAATTTCATAATATCGGTGTATAGCTATGTGCTTAAATTGGATTAGGGGGAAATAGCATTATTTATTATTTTAATATAGGAAGCAATTATTATGCAATCATTGGAGGGACCAAATAGCATTAGATTGAAAGTGGGTTTTCAAAGTGTTGAATTTGTGCAATTCTCGTGCACTGTGTTAGTGCCAAATTTTTATCTCAATTCTTTCCTTCTTAATATATTACGGTTATGACTATTTGGAGAATAGATCATATTTTTATATTTGTTTATCGGAAGTATTAAGATACAGTTTGATCGTTCTAAGGAAATTATGAAATTTCGGTATAAAATAATGAGATTGAACCTTTAGCTTACAAATTAGGAATATCAGATTTGACCCATTAACTTGGACCCGTTATTTATGTTATTGAATAGATTGAGGCTATTGGAAATCGTTTGAAGAGAATTTGGCATTTCAAGAGAGGCTGTGTTCCGGTTATAAGGCAAGTGAGACTTAAACTCTTAGTTTACTTGGTTTTCATAAAAAGCGTATGAATTGTATTGTATGTATGCATTTAAACCATTAGGTTCGTGTGAGTGGGCAAGCATGATCTAAATTAGATAATTTCCAAAAGTCTAAAGTAATGATCATATGAGTCCTTTAGCGTAAATTCGCTTAAATAGATATTAGTGTATCTCATGTGTTGCTTGTTTATGCTTCATGATTTCAGCTTCAGCTTCAGAGTTCGTATATATATTTAATGTACTTGTACAGTTTAATTGCTTTTATGCATTATCAAGAATTTCTAAGACTTGCCCCAGGGGTAAGCTGAGAGTGTGTCGATGATCTTATTGGGTCTTTTAGAATCACGCTTGTTGATGTTTGTGTGTGTGCAGGTGTTGATAACAATAACCAAGTAGTCGATACTTGATCATTCCTGCTTACTTCAGTCCAATTCAGTCGAGGTGAGCCACCATTAGATCATGGCAGCCTCTTCTTCTTTAGTTGACTTAGTAGTAATTCGAGCTACGTCTCGTACTTTTATATTCAGACTAGTAGTTCCATGACTTAGACATTTTATGGGATTTATGGGCAGACTCAGTTTTTGTATTTCGCTTCCGCACCTTTCTTTATATTATGAGACATTGGATATTATTCATTTTATTCGTTAATCTTCACATGAATAGTTTAGAGGGTTCGCCTTATAGGTAGAAGCTCGTTATGTGGCCTGTCACAGCCTGAGGGTCAGATTTGGGTCGTGACAAACTTGGTATCAGAGCGCTAGGTTTCAATTTCCTTGGAGTCATGGAACGGTGTCTAGTAGAGCCTTGAGGATCGGTACGGAGACATCTGTACTTATCTTCGAGGGGCTGCATGGACCATTTAGGGAAGTTTCCCTTCTTTCATTCCTGCCTCGTGCTATAATGTTTGAAGTATGAAAAATGATACACTTCGTGTTCTTATCTACGTGAGGGGGGAACAAACTCAACTATTCAGGCGCTAACGACTAAAAATTTTTTTCTCCAGGAGTTACAAAGGAGTTTTGAAAGGTAAGAGGTAAGCCTAAAGATAGGTAAAAATATAGAAGACGACTTGAGTTGAGTATTAGCTTACAAGTCTAGGATAAGGATACATGAGTTACTACACAGAAATAGGAAGATTCTAAGATTTGAGTTAGACTTTAAAGACAACATCTCTTTATGTTTCTTGAAGTAGGAGCAGAGATTCAGTCAGTTGAGGGACAATTGTGCTTACACAGTCAGTGCCATATATAGTAAGGCTACGAGCAAAGAGAGAACTACGGTTCATACAGGTTATACTTGAGGAAATATGGGCATAATTAAGTGAATTGCCTCAAGTGTAAACTATAATAGACAATGGAATTTCAAAGACAACTACAAATTAAGACCACAATCTTATGTCACGGTCATAAAAGTTGACTACTATTACACAATGGGTAATATCATTTCAGTTCAGCGTGTCCAGTTGGCCATGTAAGGCTATCGAGAATCTGATGTACGGAGAATCAACATTGACATTTCAGTCGTCACGACTTCCGTAGTGGGAGAATCATATTAGCCTAGTACAACATATTTCAGTTTGGATTTTGGGGAGTTCCGGACTATTTAGCAGAAAAGACTGTAAACCTTCGAGGATTTTGCACTTCGAAAGGGTGTGTTAAAAAGGAGCTTCATCTTTTTAAGTTTGTGTGTTGAATACACCACAGTTAGGTGATATCTTACCTAATTAGGTTCTTTGATTTTGATTTATCTTCAGAGCACGGGTATACTTTCCCTCATAGTCACCAGTGCATTGAGCGCCAAGCTCAGCATAGCAGGGCACTTAGATTAGATTTGCGCTAAGCGCCAGGCTTAGCATAGCAGGGCACTTTTTCCACCGCAGTTAGATTTGCATTGAGCGCCAGGATTAGCATAGTAGGGCATTTTTTTGCACCACAGTTAGATTTGCATTGAGCGCGAGGCTCAGCATAGTAAGGCATTTTTTTCTACCGCAGTTAGATTACTGTTGGGCACCAGGGTCAGTATAGTGGGGCGTACATGCCACTACAGTTAGCTATCTATTAGGACCACTAGGCTGTAGAGTACGAGACTTACTATGGCTGAAAGCACCTTCAGTTATAAAGCAATACGTTGAGCGTGAGACTCAAAGATACCAGAGCATAACTGTTGATTCAGTTTGAGTACAATATGGTGTATATGGAATTTTACACATCAACAAGGTAAAAGTTGAGTTATTGAGGATGTATCTTATTTGGAAGTAATATGTGTTATGCTTCGCATAACACGATGTTAAGAAAGATAGTCAGAAATTTGATACTTTGTGTTGTATTTAAGGAACAAAAAGGAAATTAAGTCATAAGATGAGTTTTTATAGCTTCAAACCAAGTGGGGGAGCATCTTATAATAAACCGAGCCTATGGGAAGAGGGCGGTTACAATTCTAGCCGGAGAAAGACCAGCGAACCTAATAAGATTGGTTAAGATGATCAAAAGGTCAAGTTGACCATGGATCGATTGTTTTCATCAGATTGGAGCTTAGACTTACATGGAAGTGAATACACAGTTGCATTCAGACAAGGTTACCCCTTTTATCTAAGTTCAGTAAAGATATAGAAGTGTGTGTTTGTCTTGTATAATGGTGCCTTGAACGCTAGAGTGGAGTTCTTACTCTTGAGACAGTTCCACAATTTGCAAGTTCCCAAAGAATCTTTGAGATATATATATGGTGTTTTATCTATGAAGGTAATAGAATTCTAACTTGATATACCGAAGCAGTTTTTCTAAACCTTTTGAGGTCACTACGAGTGTTTTTGGAAAATCTTTGACGTAGATGACTTGCCGTGAATCTCTATGGGCTTAATAAACCAAGGTTTCAAATTACTATTGATGTTACTGCTATGGCATGGAGCATATGATAACGGTTTCTACAGATACTGAGAGTACTATATGTGTCAAGTACTGGGAGAACAAAACCCTACCAAAATACCATATCAAGTTGGTATGATTTAAGCTAAATATGACATCTAAAAGGACTCTCAAGAGAATGAAAAAAGTGAAATAGTGGAAGTATATCATTTTATGTATTTAGCAAGAATATATGACGGTTGTCATGTAGAAGAGTTGACTATCATAGTCTTTTGACTTGATTGACTCAGAAGACGGTTCAGTTTTAATGAGGAGATAGTGTGAGTTGGATTTTAGATGTTTAATACACTAATCAAAATAGTCTAACTATATGGCTTGCCTTCAGGTACATAAAGGTAAAGTAGTAGCATAAACTTCTAAATAGATAAAGAGGCATGGGCTGAACTATAGCACCCAAATTTGGGAATTAACCATGACAATTTGGTTTATAGAGTTATGACATTCCTATTGTACTAAGAATTCATGCGGGTTCTATATTGATCCCAAGAGTTTACAACAGGTCCTTCAGATAAAAGGGTCATCTCAGATATAACAACAAAGATTAGGGTTGATATACGATGTTCTTACACTATCCTTACGATATTTTCCACAAAAGTACGATATATAAGATTTATGTTCAGCAGTCGATGACTTAGTACGCTCATTGGAAGCATTTTGTTATTATCCAGGTAAATCATGTTACCGATGCACCGCACAAGGCGGGTCAGGCAAAGGTCAATGCACCAAAGATGGGGTAAGACATGTGGATCAGATATCCCATGTGCCATAAGTAGTTATTTATCAATAGTAGATTATATTTGGCAGTGTTGTTAGGTAAGTCGAACAGAGTATGGACCACGATAGGTGGGTAGCCATGAGATAACACTCTAAAAATGGGGTAAGACATGTGAATCAGATATCCCATGTCCCGTAAGCATCTTATGATTGTTGATAGGAGTAACAGATTCAGACTTAGCAGTTTTTAGCAATAACGGAGGTTTACTTGCAGCCTGTAATAGTCGGGACATCAACGAGACAATTAATTCATATGAAGTGCGCATATGTCTTTCTATCATAGATGATATCTTGGTTCTAAAAAAATTTGGGATCAAGGCTAATAGGGTATTTGACCTAATATCTTAAGAGCCTAGGAGAGGTATTTCATAAGGTCCTATTTGGTCTCTAGAAGTTGAGGATGTTAAGCAAGATAGCAGAATGATTTCTTTTGGTTCAAGCTCTATGGACCTTCAGTTTTGACTTTATGGTTTGATTACCGAGTAACTTAGAAGAAATTGAGTCAGTTGAGTGACTTTTGATAGAATCAATGAATCCGTGTACTTTATATTGGATCACATTTCTTGTGCAGCACAGTAGTTGCACAGATGCAGTGTCGAAAAGGTTATACAATCGCACTAGTTACCTTTGAGAAACAGATCGGAGGGATATCTTACAGAATGGCTTTACCACCAACTTAGGAGTTCATTCGGGTTTTTAATATTTGCGTGCTCCGAAAATACTCCCAAGACCCGAGCTACATTTTTCAGGTTATTGACCACGAGACGGTTCAGCTCGATCAGAAATTGACCTATGAGGAGGCCCCGATAGCTATTTTGGACAGGCAAGTTCGCCAGTTGAGATCCAAGAGTATTCCTTTTGTAAAAATGTTATGGAGGAACCATCTGAGTGAGCAGGCTACTTGGGAGGTGGAGCAGGACATTCGGGACAGATACCCACAGATTTTTTCTTGAATTCATGTCAAACACAAAGAAGCTTCAATGCATCTGTGCATTGGTTATAGGTATACTGTTTATGTGTTTTCACGAAGATTTTAACTAATAGATAATGCATAATGCATTTACATACTCGCATTTACCTGTTGACTCATTTGAGTTACATTGGTGTTATATTCTTTATTTGTAACTTTTGCATCATGGTACGGGATCGCCCGGTACCCCATTTTGCATGAGATTGATGGTATGGAGTCGCTCGGAACTCCCTAATATGTGTTGGTTTATAAATTATGATTGTTGTGTTTATAAATTATGATTGTTGGGTGTTATGGTTAGTGGTTTTTGCGACAGGTATATAAATGGCATTAGTCCTAATTACAGGGGAAACTCTGTCAAAATTTCGGTAGGTCTAAAAGACTTGTTAAGACGATTAAGGTTTGCCAATGCGTCTTTCTTTGGCCATGTGCAAAGTCTTTCTTACGTTCGACGATGAACGTGATTTTAAGGGAGGGAGAATGTAACAACTCGATATTTTTTCAAGTGTTTTGAATTACTTCCTTTTTTTTAATCTATTTAATTTTAGCTGGTTTCTGATAGAATCGAATAAGTATAGTATATATTTACATTAGATATATATACACACCTACATATATATATACAAAGATATATATTTTCTAGGAAATCTATAGGTATATATAGACGTATATGTGTAATAAGGTGTAAGTTGGAGAATTAAATTAGGGGCTAAATGGCAAAATAGGGTTTGAGTGGGAAAAGAAGTGGGGCAAGCCCACTCCCTTTTTCTTCTGCCACGTTGGAAGTGACCAAGGGAGTATAACTTTGGGCTCTTTCTTGGTTTCGGTACAGTCAAAGAACAAGCAAACAAAAAATAAAACGGACTACAGGGTCTCTGGTTCGGTTTAGCAGATGCAAGGATCAAGTAAAGGGCAAAAAGATCCTTCTAATTCAATCACTATATTCAGGTATGGTATTCAATTTCATAATATCGGTGTATAGCTACGTGCTTGAATTGGATTAGGGGGAAATAGCATTATTTATTATGTTAATATAGGAAGCAATTATTATGCAATCATTGCAGGGACCAAATAGCATTAGATTGAAAGTGGGTTTTCAAAGTGTTGAATTTGTGCAATTCTCGTGCACTGTGTCAGTGCCAAATTTTTAGCTCAATTCTTTCCTTCTTAATATATTACGGTTATGACTATTTGGAGAATAGATCATATTTTTATATTTGTTTATCAGAAGTATTAAGATACAGTTTGATCGTTCTAAGGAAATTATGAAATTTCGGTATAAAATATTGAGATTGAACCTTTAGCTTACAAATTAGGAATATGAGATTTGACCCATTAACTTGGACTTGTTATTTATATTATTGAATAGATTGAGGCTATCGGAAATCGTTTGAAGAGAATTTGGCATTTCAAGAGAGGTTGCGTTCCGGTTATAAGGCAAGTGAGACTTAAACTCTTAGTTTACTTGCTTTTCATAAAAAAGCATATGCATTGTATTGTATGTACGCATTTAAACCATTTAGTTCGTGTGGGTGGGCAAGCATGATCTAAATTGGATAATTTCCAAGAGTCTAAAGTAACGACCATATGAGTCATTTAGCGTAAATTCGCTTAAATAGATATTTGCTATACATATATAGTCTTGACTTGGTACCGATTGGATGCTTATTCCAATGTATCATATCTTCAGAGGAGCATACTCCGGCAAGCCCCATTGGGTTCAGTCAGAGGTACATGCCAGATTTATAAGTGACCCGGGTAAGATGTGGGTAAATAATCACCACTCCGAAAGACGGGGTAAGACATGGACAAATACGTACCGTGTCCCGTGAGAATAGATTCAGATTCAATGTATTTCATATAAGTGATCTGGGTAAGATGTGGGTAAGTAATCCCCACTCTGGAAGACGGGGTAACAAATGGACATATAAGTACCGTGTCCCGTGAGCACAGATTCAGACATAGTGTATCTCCTGTGTTGCTTATTTATACTTCGTGATTTCAGCTTCATCTTCAGTGTTCATATATACACTTAATATACTTGTACTGTTTATTTGCTTTTATGCATTATCAAGAATTTCTAAGACTTGCCCCAGGGGTAAGCTGAGAGTGTGTCGATGATCTTACTGGGTCTTTTAGACTCACGCTTGTTGATGTTTGTATGTGTGTAGGTGTTGATAACAATAACCAGGTAGCCGATACTTGCTCATTCTAGCTCTATAACAGCCCAACCCACTAGTGATATTGTCCGCTTTGGGCCTAGGTCCGCACGGCTTTAAAACGCATCACTAGGAGGTAAGGCATGCTTACTTATATATACCCGACCCTCTATATTATGCCGATGTGGGACTTTCCTCCTAAGCTGGGGTGTCACATACGCCCCCTCATATGGACTCAGCGTCCTTGCTGAGGTTTGCCCCACCGCATAGGATTTACCTACACTCAGTACTGAGGTTTGCCCCGCCTACCCAGGATTTGCCTAAACTCAGTTGAACTCTGGCCCACCATTGACAAGGCTGACACATGAGTGGCTATGATACCATCTGCAACAGCCTAGCCCACTAGTGATATTGTCTACTTTGGGCCTAGGTCCGCACGGCTTTAAAACGTGCGACTAGGAGGTAAAGCATGCTTACTTATATACCCAGCACTTCTCCTGTGTTATGCCGATGTGGGACTTTCGTCCTAAGCTGGGGTGTCACATGTTGGTAGCTGATTAGCCTTAAATTTATTTGTTAATCCTGAGGATTTGGCCTAAAATGTGATATGCTTAGCCTGTGTCTGTTTGGTTTTGATCCTTAATGTTCTGCATACACAAAGAAAACATAGATTAGTAAAGAGGTAAAAGTTAAGGTTAAGACTGGAAATAAAAGGTTTCATTTCATGTAACGACCCACCTGGTCGTTATTGGACCTTCCGCAGCCCGCGTACAAAAACCAAGTGTATCATCGTAAGATTGGTCCACGGGGGAGTTTTTAAGTGTAATATTTACTCGTAATTGAATTAGATGAGAGCTAAAAGTTGTGGGCCCGGGCAAGACGTCTTCGCTACAGCGGATAGATGACCGCCATAGCGATCCTCCTGTAGCGGACTAGTAGTCCACTTGCAGCAGTATATGCGGATCAGTACCTGTGTGTAATGACTTTATTTCGGGATTTAACCCCTCTTGTCCACAAAACTCGTCTGCTAAGCCTTCATTAGGGTATTTCCATAGTAAAATACTTGATGACTAGGTAAAAGTAGCCCTTCAAACATCCTTCGTGCTATCTTCCCTAAAGATTCCTCTATCACGATTTTCGGCTCAAAGACGAGATGGTGGATATTCCATGAACGTTCGTGAAAGTTATTCGGCAATGAGGCAGGTTATGGTTTACTTGAGTTAGACTTTGATTATTAAGTCGTATATATGCTATAGAATTAACGAGAGAAAGCATGATTAGGTCTTCAGACACGGAGTTCGGTTGAATATTGCTTAGGTTAAGATAAATGCTGATTTCTATGGGAATCGTGCCATTAATTGAATGAGTAAACCAAGATGCGTAGTTGATATGCCAAAAAGGGAAGTAAAGTAGTGAATATGGTTTGTTATTGATATAGTTAGAGGGTGGGCTATTTGCAATTATCGAGTTGGCTAGAATAGAGTCTTTTTGCACCATGGGTGGAACGACTTGTTGCTAAATTATAGGTATCCTCAATGAGTATTCTTGTTGTTGTTATTCTATGGACTGATCATACGGGAATCGTCAGTATTTACTTTCTTGTTGATTCAGAGTGATTCCTTACTTGTGTTGTTGACAGGTCGAGTCTAAGTCTTGGCGTGGCTATTGTGTGATGACGTGTATTCTAATTTTATATATCCTCGTGTAGCATTCACATTGTTAGGAGGTTGATTTCCTGAGTCCTGATATGACTTGTGACGTGGTGACTTGTGTTCCTTGATATCAATTTATTGATTGTTCACATTCCTTATTGATTGTGGAACGGAAATACATTATGATGAGAGAGATAATATAAATAAAGAGAAGAAATGAACCAGATTTTTGGGCCAGGACCAACACGGATAAAAGACAATTTTTGGATAACATAATAAAGGTTATTAAAGACTAAACCATTTTTACAACTAAAATCAGACTTATCCAAAAAATGAATGGAATCATATTTGTGACTTGGAATTCTGGAAAGATGTTTTGGAACAGTGTACGGTTGGACCGATAGGTTTTGATGTGGACAATCTATGAATAAAAGACTATACATATATATATACGTACATATATACATTTAATATATATATATATATATATATATATATATATATATATATATATATATATATATATAACATGGAATTATTTTAGACGGGATATACCCGATGTACATTATCCTTATAAGTGAAAGGACAAAAAACTACTCTTATCTGGATATCTTAAATCCGAACTTAAAGTACACTCATTTAAAGGAAATTTATTTAACTCTTCCAAAAAAAAAATGATATGCCATGACAATATTTTATATGGGAAACTAAACAAAACATAAACAGTTCGTACAAAATCACACATTGAAGCTCGAAAGTCAACCATATAATATGGATCCTTAATACTAGGGTGCTTAAAACCTTTCCTAGGGAATCACCAGAATCCTTACCTAGAACTTTGGTCACAAAGGTTTGCATTTGAATAATCCTTTGAACTTGGTTTTCCTAGTTCACCCATAAATTAGGTGGCGACTCTTTTCTAAAACAAAATCCGAAAGAGCACCAACAACCTCCTAATAGCTTTTCGAACGCTAACCCCGCCCGCAAAATGCGAACCGTAATAATAGTAATCTTGGTCGGGCTATGATATCTACCGGAACATAGTTGTTTGTACTGACACTACCTTGCTGCACCTTTTTTTCAGTGCAGATTGTGTGCCAGAGATTTCTTCCAGACCTCACATTTAGCCTGAGGCCATTTTTAGATCAGATCAGTGGGTGAGCTCCTATCTATGACATGCCGCCTGGAGATCTTCCTTTATTGATGTCTATTTCCTTTCCAGACATTTATGATATTTATAGACAGATATTTATTCTTTAGACAGCTTTATGTTTTAGAGTCCTTGTATGATGACAAGCGGATCTTTGGGGTTGTAATAGTTAGGATTCCGCACTTTTATTTTATTATGGCATGACTAGACAGTTTTATGATTATATTCTTGTTATTGATTTATAATCGATTTAATGAATGAGAATTTGGTTAAAGGGATGGTTCGCCCACTAGGAGGGTTAGTGTGGGTGCCATCACGATGGGTTGGGTCATGACAAACTTAGTATCAGAGCTCTAGGTTTGTCGATCTCGTGTACAAGAACATGTCTACTAGAATCTTGCGGATAGCTACGGAGACGTCTGTACTTATCTTCGAGAGGCTATGGGACACTAGGAAAATTCAAGTTGTTTCTTTCTTTCATGCTACTTGATTCCAATTGGTATCTGGATGAATCAAACTAGTATCTAACTTTTCTTTCTATTCTCTCACAGATGGTGAGGGCTAGTGTGAGGGCAGCCGTGGATGAGGTGCCCGAGCCGACTGCTGGGGCCGTAGCTCGTGGTAGAGGTCAGGTTAGAGGCGGTGGTCGAGATAGAGGCCGAAGAGCAGCACCAGCCAGGAGCAGGCCTCCTGCGGCTGGTCAGGCTCATGCTAGGTCCCCCACGCCTCAGGTAGTTCCAGATGAGGCAGCAGAGTTTGCAGCAGCACTAGCTCAGCCAGAAGCTGTGGCTGCTCTAGTGTTGACAGATGTTACGGGACGAGTGTTGAACCTACTGAACGGTTTGACTGAGGCAGGTGCGTTACCAGCCGTTCCAGCTGGCCAGGGTGTGAGATTAGGTGATCAGGCTCCAAACAGAGTCCGTGCTCCAGGGGCGCAACATGCTGCAGTTGTGGCCCCACATTTAGATGAGACTCCAGGACCTGAAGTATTTTCTAGACCAGTGGTAGGGCCGGTGATGATTGGTAAGGAGTATGATTTGTTTTGGAGGTTTACTAAGGTGAAGCCTCCAGTTTTCTATGACACTGAGACTGAGGATGCTTAAGAGTTTTTTTATTGATTGTCATCAGAGGCTCCATAAGTTAGGGGCGGTTGATAAGCATGGTGTTGAGTTCATGACCTTCCACCTCTTAGGTGACACCAAGTTATGGTGGAAGGCCTATATGAAGTGTAGACCAGCTGGGTTGCCTCCGTTGACTTGGGCTCAGTTCTATTCAGTATTCTTGGAGAAGTACGTCACGCATACTATAAGGGATAGGAGACGTAATGAGTTTAATAACATTGAGCAGGGTAATAAATCAGCTGCTACTTATGAGGCTCGGTTCGATTCTTTGTCTCCTTATGCTCTCCAGCCATTACCTATTAAGGAGGAGCGAGTTAGAAGATTTGTGAAAAGGTTGAACACTGCTCTTCAGTTGTCAGCTCTTCAGCTAATGGCTTCAGGATCTTCCTTCCAGGAGGTGGTGGATCATGTTAGGACCGTCGAAGGTGTTAGGCAGGATAGTTATAATAAGTATGCAGAGAAAAAGGCCCGTAAGGGTGGTGGTTTCAGTGGTTCATTCTCCCAAGGACAGAGTTCCCAAGTTTATTCGAGACGTCCTATTCAGTCAGTTATGCAGGTGTCTGCTAGAGGACTATTACGAGCCGGTTATTACTCTTCCAATCAGCAAGGGGATTCACAACCCCGATTTTCAGACCATGGTGGTTATTCAGCTTCATCCGTTTCTGTTCAGCGGCCTATGCTAGACCGTGGATGTTTTAAGTGCGGTAGGGGAATTTTAACAGAAATTGTCCCAGACTTAAACACGGTGGCCAGGGTGCTCAGTATCAGCCTCCCAGGACTCTAGTTTCATCAGCTAGAGGAGGAGGAACGTATGGCGGAAACCGTGCTCAGACTGGGTGTGGTAGTCACACAACGGATGTTGACACCTAATTTTTGACCTCTCATAATTTATTTTTATTACCCTGAGTCCTTGAATGTTAAATGGGGTGGAATATGTATTTTAGAAGTCAAAATGATTTTATAAAATTATTTAGATAATATTTTACCATTCTTCTTTGGTAAAATAAATTCTATAATGTTATAAATCATTTGAAAATTAATTTCCAACAATTATGATATATTTGCTAAATTTAATCAAGGAAATGAATTAAAATAATTGTTTATTTTAATTGTTTGAATTATCATAAATCAATTGGCAAATATTTTACCCTGTTTAATCCAAAAAATCTGGTTAATCAAATGAATTAATTATTTTACTCCTCAATTCTTAATTTGGCATTTATCATAATTAATTGGGTATTTAATTATGGTTAATTCCATAAATTGTTGGTTATGAGGCTAGTAGTGGTTATAATTGAAATATTATAAATTCTTGCCTTGATTGAAAACCAATTCTACGTTTTTAAGCCAATTAAGACCATTATTGCAAAAAAACTAGCCCTTAGTTGTTTAATTAAGTTTAATTTTCCAGGATTGAAACAACTAGATTCATGGTTGAAATTCAATTAGGTCATAAATGCAATTAGTTTATTTGATTAATTAAGCCAAATATGGCCACAATTGAAATAGCCTATTGCATAGGTCAAGGTCAATTTGAGGCTAAGTTCGCAATTTAAGTCCCTCTGCTTAATTAGCCATGATTATTTGGTTAATTAATCTTGAGTTGACCATGAATTAAGGAGGTTAAATTAACTGGTCTTTTCTTAATTGTGGTCAGTTATTAAAATTAGGTGTCAAAATTCTCGTGCATATACACATATATACACTGACATATGTATACCACTCATATATATATATATATATATATATATATATATATATATATGTATGTATATAATGTCCCATTCCTGTCACGACCCAACCCGCCATGATTGGCACCCACACTAACTCCTAGTGGGTGAACCAATACGCTTAACCATCTACTCATTTCAAGTTCATTTTTTACTTAGCCAATTCATTCAGTTCACAACAAATTAAATGCAACATTAAATCAAAAGTAGTCATGTCATAAAATAATAATGTAAATGCGGAAGTCCTAACTATTACAACCCCAAAATCCGAAAGTCACCGTACAAGGACTCTAATCCAAAAACATGTTTAAGGAATTCATACTATTTGAAATAAATAAACATCAATGTCTGTAATGGAAATAGACATTAGACAAGGAAGATCTTCGGGCGGCCTGGCACGGATAGAAGCTCACCCTCAATCTGTCCGCAAATGGCCTCAAGCTAAATGTGAGGTCGAGTAGCAGTCTCTGAATCACAATCTGCGCTCAAAAGAATGCAACAAGGTAGTATCAGTACAAACACTATGTACCGGTAGATATCATAGGCCGACTAAGATTAGTATCTTGTATGCATCATTAAATCAATAAAATAGACAAATCAGTCAATAACACATAATCAGATAGGCCACATCAAGTCAACTAAAGATATTAACAATCAAGTCAACGGAAACAAGAAATGGAATAAACCTCCCAACAATATTCTCACTTACTTAGCCACTGATCACTTATGTACATACGTGCTAATTGGTGTCTTAGCCCAATAGCCATGACCTGCAAGGGACCTATGGTATCTATGAACCACTCATTTTGGAACGAATCTCGGACCACGAGGCCATAATCTGGGTCACATCCTCACCCCCAGTCAAATGTGCCCATAATCTGGGTCACATCTTCACCCCCTGTCAAATGGTCACATCACTTTCAATGATCGATTATCAAGTAGTATCTCATTTTCATCAAAAAGATCATATTAACTTCTCACCACAATTGTCATCAAAATATAGATCATAACACATCGAATAATGGCATTAAGCCCACATTATCACTCAATCAATAGCATATAGGAATTCCTACCACACATTGTGCTCGAAGACTAGACATGCGTTCTCCTATCAATCTCATAACACATACAATCAACTAATCAAAGTCTAACTCAAGTAGACCGTAACCTACCTCAACTGCAGAGCTGGAACACTATGAATCACTCTGCTATAGCCTTTTCCTTCCGTAATGCCTCAGAACTCTCAAAGTCTAGCAACTAAGATGCTAAATAAGTCACAATCACTCTAGTCAATAATATCAATTCAATGAACACCCCTCCACTTTACCCCTTTCTAATGGGTGAATGCTTACTAGGTGTAAATCGTCCTAACATTGGCCTTAGCAACCATAAACTATCAATTCAGAAGGTTATTCATTCAAGTTATCTCTTCCAAGCAATTTCTATGGTCAAGCTGCCACCTTTATGAAATCCTAAGTCTCAATTCACTTAGTACATGTCTCTAATAGTTCAATTCTTGATTAGAAAGTGATAACCCAAGCCTTTAGATGATAATCATATAATAATGTCCATAACCCACCACGATTAAAGGTCTATTAGATTCTAAGGTTTCTAGTCTCAATTCATCATTGTAGACCTATTAGAATGATGATAATCTTAAAGATGAAAGCGTAATGAAGGAAGGAATGGTTGAGACTTACCTCTCAAGAATATTCTTACCTTAGCCTTAGAATTTCACCCTAGATGCTCCTTGTGAACTGTTTTAAAGTTTTATGAATAAAGAATTCGGAACTAGGTGTTTAAAAACAGGGATTCTACCCCCGTCGATTGCTGCGGTGGTCATTCTGTCATTGTAGCGGTCTCGTTACAGCTAGCCCTTGACTAAAAGCTTACCTCCGCCGGGCAAGCACGGTTCCGCTATAGCGCAAGCGCTACAGTGGTCCAGTGTGCCCATAGCAGACACCCCCAATTCCCATTTGTCAGTGGCGGCGAGAGATATACCGCTACAGTGGCTAGCGGTGCCACTAGACCAGTGAGCTCGCTAATTTTCACAGTTTTTCACTCTACCACACTATACTTCATCCGAGGCCTCACAAACACAAACCAAACATGAACATTAATGTAAAACACCATACGGACTCACTCGTGGCCTCAGAATCCCCAATGGAGGTCTAATTTCCTACGTCACCCCCAAATAGACTCAACATAACCAAACAATGATCACAAACAAGCCAAGTTTCCAGTTCTTAGACTTCTACATTCGAGTTTCTATCAGCTCGCTCTACCCTTGGAAGGATTCTATTTGGTAGAGTGATCCTAGATTTTCCATAACAAACCAGGAGGGTCGTTACAATTCCTCGGTCCCTTTAAATTCGGCCGAGTCCAGGCTCAAATGACAAAGACTCGGGCCACTTCCATATATACACACATACACAGACCAAACAAACCCTAAAGTCTTTCAGTTGAAAGACCAGGGTTTGAGAGCAAACCCTAGAGGCGCCGCCCTTCATTCCTTTTCTCTTTCTTGCATCATATGTCAGAAACGATAAGATTTATGGGCCCTTGAGGCTCCATGTTGACTTGGTATGGCTGAGAATGGCAAGAACATTTATTGCTCTGCCATTTCTCAACTAAATCCACCTCATTTCAACCCAAACGAGGTATTATCCCTCTTTTCCCTTTGCTTTTTCTACATTGTAACATTCAAGAAGGTACAAATCCTTAATGGATTTTGTCTTACCTTCGTTTAAATCCTCAATTTGTATTGGCTCATGAGGAACCGAAAGGATTGATAAATTTTTTGGTCAAATTTTGCCATCTGTTTGTTTGTTCATTAAATCTCAGCCTTTGAATGTGGTTTTCAAAGTAAACAATTCTCATATTTGCAAAGTCCCACATCGAGTTGGGATTAGGGTTTTTTCAGATCTGGGTTCTCACTATTTGGAAAGACTTGAAATGGATATACACATATATTCACTAAAAGAACTCGATTCCTTTTAAGTTTTGGCAAAAAATTGCTTTGAAACTTCAATTTTCGAGTTTAAGTAAAATTTTAATATTTGTTTTCTTTGTGTGGTTTGGTGGCTGAGTGTGATGTGAAGGAGCACAAGGATCTCCAATTCCAACACTCGACTAAGGCTGCACTCGAAAAAGGCAATATTCCATCCCTTTATTTTATTTTATTTTTGGTCTTGGTTTCTATTTAATCATGGGTTATTTGTTATGTGTTTAGTTATTTAGTCTGATTTGTTTAGTATTGTAGTTGGTATGAAACTTTGTTTAGTTATTTAGTCTATTTTGCTGAGTATTGTAGTTAGTATAAAATTATACTCAAGGTGGTTTAGCTTGTTTAATTAATTTAATATAGTAGCTTAGTATGAAACTGTGCTTAGTTTAGCTTTCTCTGCTTTGGTTTAATTTTGTAATTTAGGCTGTTTAGAATCCTATTCATTACAAGTAAGATCAAAAGGTGTACTAATGGCTATGGTAGTATACAATAGTTGCTTGAAATGCCTTGTTAACAGGTTGATTAATATGATTTTCATGTAATAAGGAATGATTCTACTTTGAGATTGTGTGGTTTGTCTTTAAGGTTAAGAAACTGTGCTATACATGTGTATGCTTTGAAACATGATCGAGCTGCCTAGACCTCGTTGTTATCTAAGTCATAACTTGCTTAAATGAGCAACACCATGTTAAATTTGTTAAAGTCTAAAACTGTTACACTCTATATGTCATGTGTTGATCAATATAAAATGGGGGCATTTCTCTAATCTCTATCTAGGGTCATATAGGCTTGAACTTAGCTTGGATTGTCATTAATCACTTGTCTAAAATGAAAACTAAGAAGGTCTTGCATTGTTGAGTCTTGGTCTGTGTTTTGTTGGAGTCCACTAATCTATAATGTGATTTTTCACTATTTTAGAGAAGGGTTGTTGTAATGTGATGGTCTATATTTTAAACCAACATTGAAGGCTAGTGATCATGTAGCGTTTCTTGTTATGGTGAGTTTTGTTTTTTCTGTTAAAAGGGATTTTAAATTAATAGAGAATTAGACTTTAATCCAAGACCCATTTCACTCTTCAACCTTTATTTGGGCACTGTTAAAATGAGCATTTGGTTTAACTAAGATAGTTGGTTTCCTTGTCTGAATCTTATACCTATGTTTACCCCTTTTTTTAAAGAAAAAAAAAAAGGTCTAGGTTCTCAATCTCATTTAGGAGTTATTATTTACCTTTATGGACTGTTTGCACTTATATTTGTTTACCCAGATTTTAAAAAAGGAAAGTTGGTTCTGTTTTTGTACATGTCTAAGTATTTTATATGATTTTGAGTCTTATTTGATACTGTTTAATCGCTAGCTTGCTATCTAAAATTGGCACAATGGGTAAATCCTACACTTGATAATATAAATAGTCAACTAAGCATTAATAAGCCTTTAAAGGGATCAGTCTAGTACACCCTCTTGTATTTGATCTAAATCAGTATTTGCACACTTAAGTGGTCTGTTGCTATATCTAAAATAAGTATGAAGGTGAATATAGTTTGGTATTGATACATAACTGCTTATTGTAAGGAACAAGTCACTTAGTATACACAGTCCTCTACTTTGAAAAGAATTAGAAATTTTGTAATGTTAAATAGATTTTGGTTAATTGGTTATGGCTAAAAGGGATAATTAATTGCATTTCTTCTTTTTTTCTGGAATTTCTTAACTTGTTCTTGCATGGACCTCCGTGTAAAAACTGAGTGTTAATTCCATGAAAACTTTACATTTGCCTTCTATGTGTTGTTTATGTTAGTGTCATGAGTTGAATGTATACGAAGTATACATGACTTGTATACACTGGAAGTGTATACAAAGAATAATATTTTGTATATGCTTGGACAAATATAAGACTTGTTTTCATTTGGTTAAAGATTGGGCCATTTCGACCCTTCTCTAAGTACAGTCGTGTGGGCTTGAGTTTAAAATCTGCATTTATTTGCATTTGGTCTTAGTTTCATTTAAGTGTCCAAGACTGAGTTTGTTTTGGTGCTGGAACTGTGTATATCTTTACATTTTGGGCCTCATTCAGTCATGTTCTTTTCCTTGCATTTTGGGCCGTTGTTTACACTTTGCTAAGGTTGAAATTTGGTTTTTGTTTATATTACTTGGTTTAATTAAAGACTGCCCTTATGTCATGTCTTGTTTGTTTGTTTGTACACATGAATCATATATACTCAATTATTTTCGTACTTAGTATAAACAACCTCTAATCCATATCATTTTTTATATGTCGCATGTGATGTAATATCGGGCCATTTGGGCCGTTTCTGGCATAAAACCTTTGTGGGCCAGAGGCCTAACATCACTTCTTGATTGAGTCCGAGAGAAAGATAGAAAGGGAAGCTAATATATTCAAGGCCCAGTCATGAGTGAAAATGGCACTGATGGGATAGGGTAGGCCCATCAGTTAAAATTCACATTTTTTCTCTCTTCCTTTACTTCATATATATCTTGCATGTACATACATTATATGTGTAACAATGTGATAATGAAACCCTTATGCATGCTAGAACTTAGGAAAACACATAGTATTTTAGGAAAGTCGCCTCCAACATTTTCAAACTTAACCGTTCTTAAATCGCGTGAATTGGATTCTTAATTCAAATTGGTTAAGTTTAAATGGGATAAATGCGGTAATAAAGGCTAAATGGTTTTCAAAAGGCTAAGTAGCAAATTTTGGACCTTTCGTCCTTAGCAAAAATCCGATAGATACCTGTTTTGGACCTCAAGCCCATCATTAAAATTATAAACTGCTTAATGGACTTTAAAACCGAATGTGAATTGGAAATAAAAAAATAAATTGATTTCAAAGGTGATTCTGTGGTTACAAATGATAAATTTAAACTTGGGTTGATTGTTTAATAAAACAGATACCAAAATCTTGGACATTTTCCAGAAACTAAAAAGATTGTAAATTTGGACTTTGAAAAGTTGAGTGAAATTTGAGACTTGATAGGCCAAAAGCCCAAAAACCTGTGGACTAAAAAAGTAAAGGAAATTCATTTGGGCCAATTTTGAGGAAAGATGGATTCGGGAGTTGGAATACAAATTGACTATATGGGCTTCAAAGTGAGTTAAAATCGGACTTGAATTAAAGAAAAAAAAACACTTCCATTATTCTTATATATGTATAAAAATCGGAGATATACTCCATAGTTTCTTATATTATACGTATAAAACTCATAAGTACTAAACTCATTTTATTTGGACTAGAATAGTAGCAACTCTACTCAGGAGAAATTCCGGGTGTGTCCTAGTCTGGCAATAAAGTAAGTCGAATACTTATGCGGATTTTCCAACCCAAAACCCCCTTTTAAAGGGGACTTATGCTGAAATTTCTTTTGAGTTCATGATATAAAATAAATGACATTTTGCAAAAAATTAAACACTTAAGCAAATAATACATTAATCACACATTGAAGCTCGTAGGTCAACCATATGCTACGGATCTTTAATACTAGAGTACGCAAAACCTTCCCTAAGGGATCACCAAAACCCTTACCTCGAACTTTAGTATAAAAGGATTTCTCTCTTGCTTGAAAAATCTTTTACCCACTTTTCCTTATTTTCCTTAGTAAATTAGGTGGCGACTCTAAATTACTAAAATCCAATTAAAGCACCAACAACCTCGTAGTAGCTTTTATCCTTTAACCTGCATAAAGGGGAATTGTAAAAATAGGTAGAGGTAGCACCCAGCCTAGCAGAGGCGGATCTTAGTCAGGAAGATGTGGACATCAGCCCGGTAGGGGCAGAGCTCAGACAAGACAGGTTGATCGTGGAGGTTCACAAGCTAGTGGAGGATGGGTTCATTGCTATGCCTTTCCTGGCAGATCAGAGTCTGAGGGTTCAGATGCAGTCATTACAGGTAACATCTCAGTCTGTCACCCGATGGTTTCTGTGTTGTTTGATCCGGGTTCTACATTCTCTTATGTGTCTACATACTTCTCTATGGGTCTTGATATGGTCTGTGATTTTCTTGATGCCCCTATTTATGTATCTACTCCAGTTGGACACTTTGTGGTTGTAGATAGAGTATACTGGTCTTATACTATCACATTTTTAGGGTATGGTACATGGGTTGATTTAGTGATTCTTGACGTGGTAGATTTTGATGTTATTTTGGGTATAAGTTGGCTAGCTCCTTACCATGCGATTTTGGACTGTCATACCAAGACAATTACCTTAGTTATGCCGGGTGTGTCTAGACTTGAGTGGAAAAGTACCCCTGGTCCCTCCCCAAAGAAGATCATTTCTTTTCTTCGTGCCAAAAAGCTATTTAATAGAGGGTGCTGGGCTTATTTGGCGCATATTCGTGATACTAGTGCTGACGTTCCATCTCTTGAGTCAGTTTCTATGGTGTGTGAGTTTGCCTAGGTGTTTCCCATGGACTTGCTAGGTATGCCACCCACCGTGATATTGACTTTTGTATTGACTTAAAGCCAGGGACTCGCCCTATTTCTATTCTGCCTTATTGGATGGCACCAGCAGATATGAGGGAGTTGAAAGAGCAGCTTCAGGATCTTTTGAGTAAGGGATTTATCAGACCGAGCGTCTCCCCTTGGGGCGCTCCTGTACTGTTTGTGAAGAACAAGGATGGGACTATGCGGATGTGCATTGATTACCGCCAGTTGAAAAAAGTCACCATTCTAAACAAGTACCCCATTCCTCGTATTGATGATCTATTTGGCCAGCTTCAGGGGGCTTATGTGTTTTCTAAGATTGACTTGAGATCGGGGTACCATCAATTAGAGATCCGAGCTGAAGATATTCCTAAGACAGCTTTTCAGACTCGCTATGGCCACTACGAGTTTCTTGTTATGTCATTTGGGCTTACCAATGCCCCAACTGCTTTTATGGATTTGACGAATAGCATTTTTAAGCCATACTTAGATTCCTTTGTAATTGTGTTCATTGATGACATTTTGGTTTACTCGCGGAGTAGAGAGGATCAAGAGAAACACTTGAGGATTGTTCTTGGGTTACCAAGAGACAAGGAGTTGTATGCCAAGTTTTCCAAATGTGAGTTTTGGCTGGAGACTGTATCTTTCATCGGGGTCGTGGTTTCGCCAGGATTATAGTGGATCCTAAGAAGATTGAGGCAGTGAGAGATTAGGCTAGGCCCATTTCAAAGGATAGAGATTCACAGTTTTGTAGGTTTGGCTAGCTACTACCATCGGTTTGCTAAGGGGTTTGCTTCTGTTGCCTCACATTTGACCCGTTTGACTCAGAAAGAAGTATTTTTTCAGTGGTTCGATGAGTATGAGGAGTGCTTTCAAAAGTTAAAGACTTTATTGACTACAACTCCAATTCTAGCCTTGCCGTGGTGGGCAAGGACTTTACAGTGTATTGTGACGCTTTTCATTCTGGTTGGGTGCTATGTTGATGCAAGAAAAAAAGTTATTGCCTATGCTTCTAGACAGCTAAATATTCATGAAAAGAACTATCCTATGCACGATTTGAAGTTGGCGGCGGTGGTATTTTCTTTGAAGATTTGGAGGCACTATCTTTATGGTATCCATTGTGAGGCATTCACCGGTCATCGCAGTCTTCAGCATGTGTTTACTCAGAGGGATGTTAATTCTAAGCAGCAGAGATGGGTGGAGTTGCTTAAGGATTATGACATTACCATTTTATATCATCCTGTTAAGGCAAACGTGGTAACGGATGCCATGAGCAGGAAATCAGCTAGTATGGGTAGTTTGGCTTGCTTGATCGTTTTGGATCGTCCGTTAGCCATGGAGGTTCACTCTCTGTCTAACAGTTTCGTGAGGCTTAATATGTCCGATTCGGGTAGCGTGTTGGCTTGTGTTGTATCGAGATCATCGCTTCTGGACCAGATTAAAGCAAAGAAGTTTGAGGATACAAGATTCATGATAAGGTGTTGAGTGGTGAGGCCAAGGAGGCTACGATTGATAGTCAGGAGGTCCTGAGGATTAAATGAAGTGTTTGCGTTCCTCGTGTCGATGACTTGATTCGGACAATTCTGTAGGAGTCCTACAGTTCAAGATATTATATTCATCTTGGTACAACCAAGATGTACCGTGATCTGAGGCAGCATTATTGATGGGCTAGGATGAAGCGTGATATTGTTGAGTCTGTTTTTCAGTGTTTAAATTGTCAACAGGTTAAGTACGAGCACCAGAGACCCGGAGATACGCTTCAGAGGATACCCATTCCTGAGTAGAAGTGGGAGAGGATAGCCATGGATTTTATCATTGGTCTTCCGGAGACCTTGGGTAAGTTTGATTCGATTTGGGTCATTGTTGATAGGTTGCCTAAGTCTGTCGATTTGGGTCATTGTTGATAGGTTGACTAAGTCTGCTCATTTCATGCTGGCTCAAATCACCTACATTACTCAGAAGTTGTCCCAGATTTATATCTGTGAGAGTGTTCATTTGCATGGGGTCCCTATTTCCATCATATCTGATAGAGGCACGCAGTTTACATCCCGGTTTTGGAGGGCTTTGCAGGCCGAGTTGGGCATTCGATTGGATCTCAGTGCAACTTTTCACCGTCCGACAGATGGTCAGTCTGAGCGGTCAATTCAGGTTCTCAAGGATATTCTTAGAGCCTGTGTGATTGACTTTGGTGGTCATTAGGACCAGTTCTTACCATTGGCAAAATTTGCTTATAATAATAGTTACCACTCAAGCATTAATATGGCTCCGTTTGAGGCTCTTAATGGGAGGCGATGTAGATCTTCTATTGGGTGGTTTGATGAATTTGAGGTAAGGCCATGGGGTATTGACCTTTTGAGAGAGGCATTAGATAAGGTTAAGGTGATCCAGGATAAGCTCTTAGCGGCTCAGAGTAGACAAAAGAAATATGCGGACCGAAAGGTCTGAGATCTTGAGTTCATGGATGGTGAGCAGGTCTTACTGAAGGTCTCATCGATGAAGGGTGTGATGAGGTTTGGGAAGAAGGGAAAATCAGTCCTAGGTTTTTCGGTCCAATTGAGATTTTTATCCGTGTGGGAGATGTAGCCTATGAGTTGGATTTGCCTCCAGGTTTGTCGGGTGTTCACCCGGTGTTTCATGTCTTTATGTTGAAGAGATATCACGGTGACGGTTCTTACATTATCCGTTGGGATTCAGTCTTGTTGGATGAGAACTTGTCTTATGAGGAAGAGCCTATTGCTATTTTAGATAGAGAGGTTCGTAAGTTGAGGTCTAAGGAGATAGCGTCAGTGAAGGTTCAGTGGAAGAATCATCCCATTGAGGAGGATATTTACGAGACCGAGTCCGGTATGCGAAATAAATATCCCCAGCTTTTCATCCAGTCAGGTACCTTTTCTCTTATTTCCTTTCCTTTTCTGTTCTAGGATGAATGGTTGTTTAATTGGTATCTGATGTTTTCTACGATGATAATGATGATGAGGATGATTCCATTTTAGAGATTCCAAAACTTATGGTTGTGATGCTATTATGGGATTATTGAGTTTATTTCATGATTTTCTTGATTTTATTCATTGTTGTTGATCTCACCTTATGATAGTTGTCCCTTCAAGGTGAGATATAGCGATGATGATTATTCCATAATATAAATCGGAGGTTACCGACCTTACGTCACTCTGATAAAGTAGTAGCTCTTATTTAGGCTCTCATGCATGCTATTTATATTATATATGTATATAGCTATTTTACGATATAACCGAGTCCTATTATGGTCGGGTACCAATATAACCGAGTCTTATTATGGCCGGATACCGATATAACCGAGTCCTATTATGGCCAGGTACCGATATAACCGAGTCCTATTATGGCCAGGTACCGATATAATCGAGTCCTATTATGGTCGAGTACTGACATAACTGAGTCCTATTATGGCAGGGTACAGCTATTATCGAGCCTTGTTATGGCCGAGTACCGATATTGTATAGGTATGCATGTGGATATATGAAATGTTTCTTCTAGAAAAAGGTTAAATAAGCATGATGAATGTCTTAAGAGGTGTTATGAGGTATAAACGGTTCTGTTATCTTACGCTATTCTTCATGCTTTTATCATGTTACTATTCATGCCTTACATACTCAGTACATTGCTTGTACTGACGTCCTTTCTTGTGGACGCTGTGTTCATGCCCGCGGGAAAGTAGGGTGACGAATCTGATCCTTAGGAGCTTCATCAGCGAAGTCTCAAAAGCGCTCCATTTGTTTTGGAGCCGCAGTCTATTGGTATTACTCTTTTGCGTATATACTTGGGCATGGCGGAGTCCTGCCCCATTTTTATGGATTCCAGTATTCTACATAGAGGCTCGTAGACAGATGTACGTAGCTAAACGTTCCATAGTGTTGTATAATATTGTGGCAGCCTTGTTGGCTTATGTTTATGGGCATAGTTGTAGATGATTATATAGAGATGTGTCATTATCCTGTGATATATGCCCTTACAGAGTATGACGCCCATGAGCTAGCTTTGTGGCCCACCTAGAAATAAGTATGAGATGTACGTTCAGTGGTGCACAGTGGGTTAGCTCCGGGTACCCGTCATGGCCCTTTGGTTGGGGTCGTGATAGGATTAGTCAAATCCACCAACGAATCTCATTTTGAAAGACTAAAACTCATTTAATGAAGTAAACATCAAAACCTATCTTCCTTTTTAAATTTTATAGATTTTCTAGCATGGATTCAAGCTTAGGAAAGGTAAAGGAATGAATTCTAGGTTAGAGAACGTACCCACAAGAGAAATCAGCCAAGAATATCCTTAAATGGCCTCAAAGTTGCTTAGGAATAATAAATGAAGTGATAGGAAATAAAAAAGCTTTGTCTATGCATTAAATAGAATCTAGTTTGCGTCATCCGCTACAGCGGTTCCTCGTCCGTTATAGCGGGACCGTGCCAGCGGTACCTCACTCGCTACCATGCATCTACCACAGCGGATCCCCGTCTGCTGTGGCGACTTACCATAAGTCCAACACAACACACCCGCCATAGCGGACCAGGCCCCCGCTGCGGCGGGTACACTACGGCGCATCTGGTGCCGCTACGGCGGACACCAGACACCAGAAAACTTCTAGTTTTTCCCAAACTCAATCTCAAAATTCGACAATCACCCAAGACCTCCCAAATACAAACCAGACATGCATTCACGCATAAAAATACGCTACAGACTCACTCGTGATCTCGGAATTCCCAACGGAGGTCTATTTGACCAAGTCAAGACCCAATGGCCAAGGACCAACTTTCCAACCAATTACCCAAAACTCTCCTGAGTGCCTCGGGAGCCGAACTGAACATCCCACCAAGTCATAATCAACCATCCAGACCTCTCGAAATCTACGGATTTTCAAAAAAGGTTTGTTTACCCAAAAGTCAACTATTGATCAAACGCTTCTCACTTTAAGGTCCTATTTCACAAAAGTCATCATAAATCTCGCCTGAATACCTCGAGAACCATGCCACCATCCCCACGATCAAAATCATACTAATAGAGCTCAGGGAAAGGTCAAAGGGGGTAAATGTGTCAAAACACTATAACGACCAAACTGGTCGTTACACCAAGTCATTGTTTGCCCATAAAAGACGAGACAATTCTTCTTTGTTCATCATCCCAAAAATCATACAATACATTACAGTGAGTAGAGAGTTGAGAAAGAAATTCTCTAAGGCGTATGGGAAATCTTTCATTCCTTTGTTATTAATAAAAAGGCAATTGTTCTCTGGTGGACATAGGATCACTTTGATCCAAACCACGTTGAATCTTGTGTTTTTTCTTTGACGTTTCTGCTAACGTACCTTTTATTTTCTATTTAACTCTATCTAATTGATTAATCTGGAGCAAAGCTTATCCATTCTTTTGTGAAGAGCAAGTGATTCCCTTGTCTATTTAAAGGAAAGGAAGTAAATAACAACTGAAAATGAAAGTTTAGTAATGTTGAGCAAACTAAACATGAAATCTGTATTTCATGTCTAATAACATGACCTTAACATGACAAAGGAAAAGAAGAAAGAAGCATAAGACATTTGCTTCTCGCTAAACAGAAATTTAGGATGCATAAATTGAGTAAATTTAAGACGCTATGCAGCTCGGTTGAGAAGTCTATCTTTAGTCGTACTGAAAAAGCAATAGAGACATGGTTAGAGGATACTAGAGCGCAATTTATAACTAAGGAGACCAAAATATACTCCATCAATTTCATACATTTCTACATCATTAACCTATGTACACATCATCTCGTGTCTTTCTCAAGTAGAAGCTAGCAATGAACCAATTATGAACCAAAATTGATAGAAAAGTCCTGCAACTTATCTCAATGTTGTATCTGACATCAGGGACTCTCACCTCAACCCAAAAAGTAAAAAGAAGCAAGCAATCTAGTTGTCTGAAAGCATTTAATCATTAACTGAGTAAGGTCTATTTCATATGAGTTTCTTTATCTTCAGCTATAGTTGTCGCTTCATTTATGAATTCATCATGTACACCTTCAATTTCACTAATGAATTTTCTTACATTAAACACATCTCATCCATGCAACCCCTGGTTTAGACGTAACCAATAAAGAGAATACAATTTTATTTGGCGGTATTAGTCTACATTAACCACTTTGTAGCAGAAAAGAGAACAACAATGTTGAAGTTGCGTCATGTATCACAATCTACCTCGCAAATCTGAAATAACGCAAAAATATTTCCTGATACTCATAACATACTGCAAAATAAGCAAGTCAGACACACTAAACACAAAGGTCAAACAAAATCCTAGCCTTAGTCTTAGCTATGGCTTCATAACCGAGCAATCTTTTTAGCACCTAGAAATGACCCAATCAACTGAATCAGTTAATTTTTAGCAAACAACAATTGATCCTCCGAGATTCTTTCTATCCTATTTAGAGATTTGTATCTTCATTTAGAGATAACATTTAGATTTTGAAAAAGTCTAGTTTCAAACGAATCAATTAATTGAGAAGTACAACTAAATGAGCCCTAAATAGAACAAACAGATAAAAATTCATAGTCTATCAAACATGTTCTGAATCAGATATAGCTGATTGATTGATTGGCAGTTATCAAATGGGTTAAATAATCTCGACAAGAGAATTCACTCGGAAAGAGCTCATCAAATGCAAGTTCGTAAAGATTTTACATAAAAAAGTAAAAAATAAAACTGAAATCCACATCTCAATTAAAATCAAAACAATGCAAAACATCACCAGCTGTAACAAATCTCATGGCATGGGTACAGTCAATAAAGTAAATATAAAAAAACAAAATAATAAAGGAGGAAAAGAATCGCTCACCCTGAAGAATGAGACTGATCAAATAGACCAAGTTCACTACTTTCTCGATCACCCACAATCTTGGTTCAACACCCTAAAGAAAGATGAGAAACTTTGCAATATAAAGGCATTTTGGGAATTGCAAAAATTAACACAGATTGAAGGGATAAAAAAAATTATAGAGCCAAAATGAGGATGTAATTAAGTACCTTCCATTATTATGCTTAGATTATCACAATCCAAACCTTTTCTCCACTTCCCGTGACGTTAGGGAACCCCCACCCCACCCGTCTTCAAGATGGGTATTGACATCTTTCTTCACCATTTTTTTCTTCAATCTTCCATCTCTGAGATTTTGGTGGAGCATTATCCACCGGGCTTCTTCCATTTGGAAAAGATTTGAGTTTGTGTCAGGGCCAAAAACAGTTGGAGGAAAGAAAATACATAGGGTAAGTGAGTGAAAGAGTAAATTACTATGTAACTTGAAAATAAGAAAATGGAGACTAAAGTTTGCCATGTTGAAAATAGCTGGTAGAGTTCCAGTAAGCTTCAAGCCCCAAATTGTCTCCCTCAGAAGAACTCAAGTATATCACAATTCACACGTGGTTGATATTTGAGACTGTAGGGACACGAATGAAAATATTTAAACAGGTGATTCTGTCAATTCGATAAACTGTACACACTAGGTACTGCAGAACGTACCATTACAAGCAAGACAAAATTATCGGAATACCCATCGTCGTACCAATGGACTTACACTTATTACATAGTTAATAATTCTTAAAACATAAATTAAATCACAAATAAAGGTCTTATTACATTTGAAATTTTAAAAAAAGGATAAACATTTTTGTCAATCAATGTCTTTTTTTTAGCGATACATATAGTTATGTTAATATTAAATACCAAACAAAAGTTGTGTCATATTAGACCTACTAGTAGTGTCATGTAGAAAACTTTGATTACCCAAACTAGCTAAAAGGTTACCATTGTCTTCCCTAACATACTTGTGAAATAATAAATTAGATTTTTTGGAGGTACAAAAAATCCTTGATATTTAGTAAATGTTAGATAACAGTCTAGTGTAGTAACGTGGACTATTATCTTAAAGAAAATTCTAGATGTTCTAGAGTAGTGTTAGAAGACAAAGATAACTAGATTTTTCTTATGGATATATTTAGAAGAATATCTGAAATCATCCCTAGACTAGTATAAATAGGGGTGCATTATGATTTGTAACCAACCCATACAAACTCAATACAAGCCAATTCAAAGAGTTTTCTTCCATAACAAAGTTCTCTATCTAAATTCTTTCTTTGCCTTTCTAAGCTTCCTCTTCTTTAGTTGAATCTTCCGATCTTAGTAACGATCTTGGGATAGCAAAAGGTCTCCCCGTGTCATGACCCAATTTCGCGGGTACCTATCTATCCCACCTCGGTAGGCGAACCCTTAACCCAACATTCACAAACACGGTATAACTAGCGGAAGAAGATAAAGTAATGTAAGTCTGACATATGAATATATAAGAAATGCGGAAGTAAATCAAAAACCACCCCAGTATCTGGTCTGGTCATACAAGAGCATCTAACTAAAATCTATAAGTCTGGAAGTAATAATAATACATCAATAGTCTCAATAATGTCTCAGAATACCGAAGTAAGACATAATAGTAGAAGAGTCTTTGGGTAGCGAAGCGTCTACATGCTCACCGCATTCGATAAGAGTTTGAGGACGAGTTTCCATCCTCCATGGGTGATTAAGATAAGAAAGTTCAGAGACCAATTGGAATCGACTAGATACCAATTTGAATGAAGTCGCACGAGAGAATGAAAGAATTCGAAGTTTCCTAAATGTCTTATAGTCTCTCGCAAATAAGTACAGAGCTCATCGAACCGATCCACAAGACTCTACTAGACACGCTCTTGTATTATAGATCGGGTAACATAGGGCTCTGATACCAACTTGTCACAACCCAATTTCACAAAGTCGTGCGGGCACCTACCTATCCCACCTCGGTAGGCGAGCCCTTAACCCAACATTCACAAACACAGTACAAATAGCGAAAGAAGATAAAGTAACGTAAGTCTGACATATGAATATATAATAAATGCGGAAGTAAATCAAAAACCACCCCAGTATCTGGTCTGGTCATACAAGAGCATCTAACTAAAATCTATAAGTCTGGAAGTAATAATAATACATCAATAGTCTCAATAATGTCACAGAATAGCGAAGTAAGACCTAATAGAAGAACAGTCTTCAGGTAGCGAAGCGTCTACATGCTCACCCCAACAGACTCGAATCAGCAGCCTCGAACTCTTAGCTACGAGGGGTAGATATCGATCCCACCTGATACTCTGCATTCATAAAAGAATGCAGCAAGTGTAGGTCAGTACAAACAACACGTACTGTTAGGTATCATAGGCCGACTAAGATTAGCTAACATATATCAAGACAATAAAGCAAGATAAACAGGTAAATCAACAAGGTATAAGTCAACACGAGTCAGTAATCAAGTACAACGCATCACCTATGTTATAGCATCTAAACCCAACTGTGCCAAGTCTCAGTACATCCAATCCGAATCCGTAGATCACAACTATATCACAAGAAGCCAAAGGTACAATGCAATGCAATAATGTATGAAATATGGATGCAATGCATATGCATCGATACACATGCACTCCAATGATGGAACATCACATCTCGACAACACAACCCATGGGGGACCGGCAAAGTCCATATACCATTCCTCACGATTCTGGCAAAGAGCTCGGCAATCACTACCAGCACTCATACCTCGATTCCGGGATAAACATCGGACATCGATCCTCACGTCACTCTCATCCAATTGAGCCTAGCTCATAACAGTGTTTCCTTGTATATCATCAATGTATCAACAGCATATCATGAAGGATGAGAATGCGTGTAATGTATGAGCTCAATGTCAATAATCAAATTAATCTCAACAGTACCTATCAATAAAAAGGCTACACAATAAGCCACAATAGTATCACAAATCCTCGTCTTAAAATAGCAACAAGTAAGGTGCTACAATATCATCATCAAGATATTTCACTAGTCATCAATATCTACTATCTCTACGTGGCAACAAGCGAACAACAAATAGAACAAGATAAGTCACAACACAACGGGGTGGCTAGCCCAAATCATATAACAAGATCCAACCCAACTTCATACCTGAAGGTTTACATGCATTCTCCGATAATATCGTCTAAATATATGCTTTGCTAATCGAAGTCTCACCATAGGGTAAACCATAACCTACCTAGAGAGCCGAACAGCGAAGCCTCCAATAATCACACCTTAGTCTTTCCCTTCCTTTGAGCCTCGAGATAATGGAAGTCTAAACATATCTGAATCATGAAATTAGAATCAAGAAGAAAATACTTAAATAACCATATTCCTAATCAAATCCCAAACCCTAACTCATGGAATGAGGAAAATGAGGGAATTCGAAGGATACCCATAATAGTCTTAGAAGAATTTCGAATCAAAAAGTTAGTTCAAAAATTCATTCCCAACCTCAAGTGGCAAAATGGTCATTTCATAAGAAAATCGGGTTCAATAAGGTCAAATTATTAATCTAGAAAGTCATACGAATCCAATGGTACCCATATTAACTACTTCAAAATCCGAACCCAAAAAGTCTCCAAAATAGGAATCCGAGCCACGAAGGCCAAAATAGGAAATATAGTTCAAAATCAGTTTACCCATTACTTATGGAGCCTATATACCAAAAATGAATGAAATCCATCCACTAATTCATGTTTAATTGAACAAAAACCAAGTTCAAGCCTAGGGTTTCAAATCCCCAATTTACCTCCCTTAATACAAGAATCTTAGCATGAAAAATCCTACTAAATGGTGGAATAATCCTAAAAAGATGTTTGGAATCTTACCCAAATGATAATTCTTGAAAGAGTCTCTTCAAGTGTACCAAAATCGAGCTTCTAAGATTGTGAGAAACCCCTAAACATATAATAAAAATGAAAACGCCCAGCTGTCTGACCCATATGTGGTGCTAGAAAGATCCCAAAGCTCACTTTTGATAACTCCAATAGATTCCCTGCGAAATTTCACTCAAGTTAGTCGTTTGAATCACCTCATTTGGCCTTAAAATGAGTGAGATATGGTGGTTTCAATTTTTGGAAGAAGTCAGATATTTAAAGGACGATCTCAGTGGTAATTTCATAAATTTCAAAGAAAAATCACACCTGAAAAATCTGCATAGCAAAATTTTAGTAAAATGCTCATATCTCCCTTATACGATGACAAAACGCGACAATTCCTGTTGCTACAGCTCTGAAATTACGATGCGGATCTAACGGTTCAATCAAAACACAAATCATAGCTCGTTTGCTCATTATGGTACCTTTTTTGCTCAAAAAAGGGTCGAAACCAAAAACAAACACCATACAATCCAAACACATCCGAAACTCATCGGAATCTAACTAAAATTTGTGAACAAGTCCAAAATCATCATACGAACCTGCTCGAACTCTCAAAACTTACAAACGGACCGTCTTGACCCAATGTTGACTGTGGTCAACTCCAAATCATACCAAAAGATAGTTTCTCAACCAACCACCCAAATCTCACCCGAACCTCTCGGGAACCGAACCAACGACTCGGGTAAGTCATAAATGATATTCTGGACCTAATGGAACTGTCAAAAATTGATTACGAGCACGTTTACCCAAAAGTCAACTTTTGGTCAAACTTCAACCTTCAAAACTCCAAAACTTAGATTTTCTTCTTTGATTCTCATCCGATTACCTCGAGAATGGAGTCACCCATCCCTACAAGTCATAAACATCACAACAAATCTCCGTTCCAGGTCTAATTTCTTCCTGTGACCATCTTTATACCATAAATAGGCATATTACACATTAACCGACTTAATTGTCAAAAACCAACTAGACGAACTCTAAAATTAGCCCCGTCAATTTCCACAAATCATAACTAATATTTCACATCTAAGGGAATCTTCAAATTGACAATCAGAGCACATTTTTCCAAAGTAAACAATTTATTCAAATAATTGAATGTTGGAATTTCCAAAGTGAAACCTTCTCTCAAAGTGAACCAAATGATATTCGTTTGACTTCAAATTTGGCTAGCAAGTCAAATAATTATAACGGAGCTCCTGGAATAGACGACACGCAAAGTGGAGCACCGGTTCTCAAAGCGACCGATCGGGTCGTTACACCCCGATTTACTTTTTCTTCTACAATATTCTCTACATTGTATCAGAGTCATAGTCATAGATTGGCTTCTGGATTTTATTTAAGATCATGTTAGTGGTAGATTCAGCTTGTTTTTCTAAATAGATTTGAGCGGTCGTGTTACTGGACTGGGATGGAATTATTAAACCAGTCTAATTACAAGGTATAAAAGATATGTATGAAATCATACCTTGTAGGCGAGGATTTGTCGGATGTTGTTAATGGGAGTAACACAAGTCCTCCTTTCGTCAGACAAGAAAATAGCGGCGTATACAAGAAGTGGAAGCAGATTAATGCGAAGGTGGAGTGCATCCTAAAGAGGTTCATCTCGCACAACTTGTTTGATCTTATTATAAGGTGCAAATCAGCTCATGAAATATGGAAGACCCTTTATCGTTTGTTCAGTAAGAAGGATAAAGCGCGGCTAGAGATCGTGGAGAATGAATTGGCTAACACCACTCAATTTAGCCTTTCTATTTCCAAGTATTTTTTGAAGATTACGAACTTGAGTTATGAGATTTCTCTATTAATTTTGGACGAGGCTATCTCTGAAGCACGAATGAGAAGAATTATCATTTGTGGGTTGAAGAAAGAATATATACCTTTTGTTACATCAATTCAAGGATGGGCTCAACAACCATCCTTGGAGGACTTTGAGAATTTGTTGTCATCCAGGAGTTACGAGCCAAACAGATGGCTAGTGTATGTTTTAAAGAAAGGGAAGGAATTGTTCTTGTAAACAACAAGAGGAATTTTTAAGGAAAAACATTCAGAGATAGGACACACTCTCGATCTCAAAGTAGTTCAAGCTCGCCATAAATTGAGAGAGAGTCTACTAATAACTATAAGAAGACTCTCAAATGTTACCAGTGTGGTAAATTAGGACATATAAAAATATATTGCAGAGCCAAGGAGAGCAATATGGCTCAAACTGAGAAAGCTGCTGAATAAGAAGAACACTAGTAAAGTGCTTCATCGCTAAGACATGAGCAGTAGATGCCATGGCCTCCATCAATTTTGAAAGAGACTGGATTGTTGATTCATGATGTGGGCACCATCTTACTAGAGATCAGTCCAAATTTTACACCTTTTGTGAATACAATGACCATGAGGTCATTGTGACAACAGATAATAAAATACATCACGTGAAGGAAGACATTGTTGTCATCAACAAGAAGCAAAAAGATTCTGAAGACATTAACACTGGTGATATAGTAGCTGCTATAGAGGAAATCAAAGAAGCAGATCCTGAAATTAGTAATAAGAGTCTGGACGTGAAGGATCTTGAAGTAAGTAGATTTTTTGGAGTGTGAAATAATAAAGTAGATTTTTTGCAGGTACAAAAAATCCTAGATATTTAGTAAATGTTGTAGAATAGTCTAGTGTAGTATCATGGATAATCATCTTGAAGAAAAATCTAGATATTCTAGAGTAGTGTTAGAAGACAAAGATAACTAGATTTTTCTTATGGATGTGTCTAGAAGAATATCTAGAATCGTCCCTAGACTAGTATAAATAGGGGTGCATTATGATTTGTAACCAACCCATACAAGCCAATCAAGGAGTCTTCTTCCATAACAAAGTTTTCTATCTAAAATCTTTCTTTGCCTTTCTAAGCTTCCTCTTCTTTCGTTGAATCTTCTAATCTAACAACGATCTTGGGCTAGCAAAAGGTATCCCCGATTTACTTTTTCTTTTGCTATATTCTCTACATAATACAAACAATACTAAGTTCTGCATGAATAGGGGAATTGGCAAAGTATTTACAATTAAAACCAGTGATCCAACTCCATTACTGTCTCTAAACACTCCACCAATGCCTCCAGTGTTGTGGTGGATTTGAAGGCACCAACAATGTTGAGTTTGTACCATGTGCTTGGTGGTTTGTGCCATGACACATGAATTTGTTTCTTAGGGTTTGTATAGGCTCTTTCATTGTAAGATGATGATATTCGATACAACGATTTATAGTATTCTTAAGGTCTATTTTATTGGTCACGTTATTGTGGTTGTCGTTGTTACGATTGATCCAAATAGCCCAAATTATAAAGGGAAATATAGTTCCCAGTTTGTTAAGTTTGTGGGTAATGTAGGAAAGCTATTTCGAATAGTATCCGACCAGTGTGAGCTGTGATTTGGATCAAAAGTTATGTGAAGCTTGTCCCACATGTTCTTAGAATAAGTGCGTCAAAGTAAAATATGCTCAACCCGCCTCGCATCTCTGAGCTGCATACGACATTGGTCATCGATATTCATACCAATGTGGTGCAAGTAAGCTTGACTAGAGATTTTGTTATGGTAACATTGCCAGGTAAAAATTTTAATTTTGTGGGGGTAATTAAGAGTCCAGATCAAACTAAAGTTTTTAACACAATAAGTAGGAGGATCAATGGTAGTGTAACACGAGGCAGTGCTGAATTGGGAAACAGTCTAGAGCAACAGGGGCGGACCCACATTGAGCAAAGTGGGTGCTCGAGCACCCATTGATAGCATCTCGAGCTATATATATTTATATATAAAACTCAACAAAACGGATATATAAAATGCTTAAGCACCCATTGAGCAAACATACCCCTTGGTACGTTGGTGGAAAAGTGAATATCAAAGCATCTGCTTGTGTGAGATTCGGGGGTTCGATCCCGGCTTAGTGCATTTTCTTTTTGAAACTATGCTGGTTCGTAACTTCTTTATTAAGTTAGTGTTTCTAATTAAGTCTTCACTGCTTTGTTTCTCAATTTTTTGGGCAGATTCTTCTTTTTATGTTTACCACCTGACTTTCCTTTTCTTTTCTTACTACTAACTTAAAAAAAAAAAAAAAGGTTTACCTTTTTAATTAGTTTGTTTAATCGTGGTGAAAAAGAGCGAGAGTTATCATTTGTATTAATGTTCTCTAGTCTTCCCTTCAGGGGCGGGTTTAGCATATATTATGGGGGTTCTCAGAAACCCCCATGTATTTGTGCGAATCCTATATTTGTATTGAAAAATTTAATAATTATATAAAAAATACGATTTGGGAATCCATTAATAAATTGTGTTCTTGGTTCAGTGGCAAAGAAGGAATTCTTAAAGCTTTGTTTCTTTTGGTCAAGGGTTCGAATCCTTGATCACCTGTAGGTAGGGGTGTACATGGACCGGGTTGGTTCGGATTTTTTAAACACCAAACCAATTGTGTCGGATTTTAAAATTTATACACCAAATCAAACCAATAAAATTCGGGTTTTTCAACCTTGGGTTTTCTCGGGTTGTTCGGGTTGCTCGGTTTTCTCGGATTTTTCGGGTTTTTTTTCGGAATAATCTTGATACAAAACATATAACTTTTACTTTAAATATTTCTTTAGTCCTAGTAAGATACAATTATATAATTAAGGTGTTTCTTAAGAAAATAACACAAAATGTGAGTAGAGTGATGACATTGTATTAAAATATTCAACAAAAGCTAATATAATCGGTTAAAATAAATATTGGTAATTAACAAGCCATAAAAGAAAATGACCATAATCTAAAAATACTAAGTCATGCTAAAATAAGTATTAATTATATGACAAAGAAAAAAACTTAAGTTATGTATTTTTACTCTCTAAATCAATTATGCAAAACTAAAGAATAGATATCCAACATTATTGTCATTTCTAGTGTTAAATTGAATTTCTTTTGTTAGGATTAGTGTTAAGTTGGTTTTGGTTTGGACTTTATTTGAGTTACTAACATCCATAGGATATAAAACTTATTGACATTCAAAATTCTAAGTTCAAGCTTGAATAATATGATAATAGATAAAAAATTACGATAAAATTTAAGAAATATTTATAAATTACTTTACAAATAAATATTTTTATGTATAAAATATTTTAAAAATTGAATACATGTAATGTCGGGTTGGTTTGGTTCGATTTGACTTTTTTTAGTTAAAACCAAACCAAACCAATTATGGTCGGGTTTTTTTTTCCAACACCAAACCAAGTCAAACCAAACCACTAGTCGGGTTTTTTTCTCGGTTTATCGGTTTGGTGCGGTTTGTCGGTTTACCTTGTACACCCCTACTTGTAGGTTTTTGTTTTGTCTCTTTGTATTTTTTTATTTGAAATGGGTTGGAACCCACAAACATCAAATCCTAGATCTTCCCTTCAGTATCTTAACTTGAACACAATAGTTTTTCTTTTCCTGCCGCTTTACCTTTTTTTATGACTATTATTTGTCGTTAAAGGCGAGCACCCATGACCTTAAAATTCTGGATCCGCCACTGTAGAGCAACATCAAACAACTGAACTCACGGTCCGTCCCGTGAGTTCTCACTAGAACAACATATCTGAAGCTTACACAGCTCGTACACATGGAGAAAGGGATAATCCTTAGCTTGGATGACACAAACTAAACTCTTTACACCTCACTTCACCTTGAAGGAAGCTTGGATCTAACCACCAAACGAAGGAGATGAACTATGCTAGCACCACGAACTTTTCGAAGGAGGAATCACGTTAAGTCTCGTTGGACTTAGCCCTTGATGATAGGAGAACACTTAGGGAGAGTTTTGGGAACCTTATGGTCCGTCTTGAAGTGAAATTTGTGATAAATGAGCTTAGCACCGCTTGAAACAAATATATAATATTTCCACCGCCATCAACATACGGAGCAACATGCGGCCGTATGTTGCAACATACAAACCGTACGTTACCAATTTTCCCCAGGAAACTCTTTGAATCTATGCCTTGATCAGACAATGGACATATGGTCCGTACCTCCAATGTACGGTTCGTATGTCACTCTACAAGTAGAGAAATTTTGCCGAAACTCATTCTCTTCGATGCATTTAGCCTCTAATCCTTGGTTTTAACATTGTTTAAATCGCCTATAACCTTATGAATAACCTTAATCCCCCATGTTTGCGTCGATTAGCTATGGCACGTCCTAACGTAAAAGTATAGGGTGTTACATCTGACTTTTGTGTTAGTAGGATGAAAGTTTAGTGATTTTTTCTATTAGAAAACATAATTATGTGATTTTTATAAATTAAAAAAAAAAAAAAAGTTTATAATTATGTGACCATTTATGAGATGTAGTCTCTATTTGTCTTATATGATTTTCTATTCTACTTCTTAATTACATTGAAGAGAAACAGATTAAAATTTAGCCAAATTACTTTTTAAATTAACGAAATTTTTAAATTTTCCACACTCTCCAGCACATCATGGACGCTGCAACCGATGATTCTGATAAAGTCCGTGAATGCCCCATCAAGGAATTATGTTCGTGAGGCTAAAGCCTTAGCTGCCACACCAGCTGATGTCAAAGAGTACCCGTCAGGGTTGAAATCTGGAGATATCAAAGTGCAGGTGGAAGATGATAATGCGTTGTTGATAAGTGGAGAAAGGAAGAGGGAAGAAGAGAAAGAAGGGGCAAAGTATATCAGAATGATGGAAATGGAGGCTCTCTACTTTGATGTTTGATGGTATGAAAGATAGAGAGCTAGCATTGCTGCTCATTTCATCTAGATTTTTTATGTTTTATGAAATATGTTGAATGGAAAATGTGAGGAATTAACTACATGTGTATGTGTGCGATCTCTTGTTTAAATCATGTGATTTGCTACTCTGTATTCTGTTCTGTTTCTCCAGTTGCTATGAGCATATAGGGTGCAGTTCTTTCTTTCTTTTTAAATCTGAACAAGGAGCGAATAGTTTTATTTTCCATAATGTTTAATTTTATAGCTGTGAGAAACTAGTTCTATGTAGAAAATAATTAAGGTTTCGAGAGTATTGGTTCAAGAAATTAGGCCTTTGCTGGATTGTTTGTACACAAATTCTTCAGGATTACAGAGCCAATTACAATTCAAGAAAGTAGAATTTTGATTTTTCCGACAGCAGGGAAGATAAAAGAAAGGTGGTTCTAATGTATTGCTATTAATTATTGCCTATGCTTCAAATATTGTACAATGGGTGGTTTTTTTATTATGGCTTGGTAATTTTCACCTTTTAAGCTGGGCCATAATTATTTAAAATTAGGCTAAAATTCATATTTTTAACATGTGTACTTTTGGAAATGATTGCCACTGTTTATAAATAGCTCGGCTATCAATCTCTGTGAGAATTAAGATGGTAAGCAATTCTGAACTGATGACTGTCAACTTTTCGCCTACGCATTCAATTGAAAATCGTTATCTGTTTAAGCCAATGACACTAAGTTTTAGTTACTCATTCGAGAATAAATTATAATAACAAGATAGCTGAAATATCTAATTTTCGGTACTTTAGGCAGAAAGTCTAAGTTTTCCTTTTGGCAGCAAATTATTACGTATATTAAGTCAAAGTCAAAGATAATTTTTTTTTTATATTATTTGCATTTTCTTTGTTTAATATTTTGATCCGTCATACCTTTCTGTTTCAATTTATGTGAACCTTTTCAGAATACGAAAGTCAAACTTTATAACTTTGACCGTAAATTGTGACATAAATTTTTCAAGTTTAGAAAAATAAAAATTATATATTCAGAAACTACATAAAAATACAATAAGTCATGATAATTTATAATTCAAATAATTTAGAAAAAAAGTAACAAAAACGTCGTTAAAGAACCACCTCGAAGACTCCCTAAATAGTAATAGGTTCACGTAAATTAAAATAGAGAGAGTAATTTTTACTCGCATTTCTTTCAAAACGTTCTCTAAAAAATGATTTTCTTAAGCTGAGAGGGTTTACCTGAAAGAAGCTTCAAGGTAAAGGTCTTTCTACATCTCATCCTATAAACTCCATTTGTGTGGGTATACAGGATATGTTGTAAAGATAAAACTCATTTAAAAAAATCCATTATAAAATCACTTCCAAACAAGCACTTTAAGTAACTTTTTAATGAGCGTACCAAACCCTTAAAAATAGTGTAACGGAGGGACTAACAATCGGCAAAGTTCTAGATAAGTGTAGCACAGGGACAATGTGAAGAGCAGAAGCTCCTAGAAACTTCCTTCATTCTTCTTCTATTTTCCTCCGGAAGTTCCATATTTCCGCTATATAATCACCCCCCTCTACCCTAACATTCCCTGCAATCAGAATCCTGTTGGGTGTGCGAACAAAGTACTACATTGGTAGCTGAAAAGAAAAAGGAGCTATTTATAAGGAGTTGGATACTCTTAATGATATGAGGCCTTTTGGGGAAAACCGTGCGGGCTTGACCCAAAGCGGATAATATCACATCATGTTAAAAGTATCTTTGGGCCGTTTTAGCCCAACAACTGGTATCAGAGTCAATGGTTTGGCGGACGAGTATGAAAATGGCGGAGTGTGGCGTGGGGCCCGGATTAGTGCCTTTGCCCATTTATGGGCCGGTGTACAACCTTTACCCATAGCTTTGAAGACGCATACACAGCCTTTGGGCTTCGGTGACTGTAAATACTCTGACAGTATGGGTGGCACACAGACATATTGAATCTCTGACCCATGGTATGATAATGAGCCACGTGGAACTTAGTTCGAGGGAGAGATTGTTGGGTGTGAGAACAAAGTACCACATTGATAGCTAAAAAGAAAAGGGAGCTCTTTATAAGGAGTTAGATACTCTTAATGATGTGAGGCCTTTTTGGGGAAAACCGTACGGGCTTGGCCCAAAGCGGACAATATCACATCATGTTAACAGTATCTTTGGGCCGTTTTAGCCCAACAACTGGTATCAGAGCCAATGGTTTGGCGAGACGAGTATGAAGATGGTGGAGTGTGGCGTGGGGCCCGACTTAGTGCCTTTGTGTGTCTATGGGTCGGTTTACAACCTTTACCCATAGCTTTGAAGATGCATACACAGCCTTTGGGATTCGGTGACCGTAAATACTCTGACGATGTGGGTGGCATATTGCCACGTTGAATCTCTGACCCGTAATGAGTCATGTGGAACTTAGTTCGAGGGGGAGATTGTTGGGTGTGGGAACAAAGTACCACATTGGTAGCTGAAAAGAAAAAAGAGTTATTTATAAGGAGTTGGATACTCTTAATGATGTGAAGCCTTTTGGGGAAAACCGTGCGGGCTTGGCCCAAAGCGGACAATATCACATCATGTTAACAGTATCTTTGGGCCGTTTTAGCCCAACAAATCCAACACACAATTTGAACATTCCAAACACAAATCACACATCAAAATTAAAACCAGTTGATCAAAGAAGAGAAAAATGGATTTGAGGCTGATGGGTATCGACGCACCACTCTTCCACACACTCCAGCACATCATGGACGCTGAAACTGACGATTCTGACAAGCCCGTGAATGCCCCATCAAGGAACTATGTCCGTGACACTAAGGCCATGGCTGCCACACCCGCAGACGTGAAAGAGTACCCTAATTCTTATGTTTTCATTGTTGATATGCCAAGGTTGAAATTTGGAGATATCAAAGTGCAGGTGGAAGATGACAATGTGTTGATGATTAGTGGAGAAAGGAAAAGGGAAGAAGAGAAAGAAGGAGCAAAGTATATCAGAATGGAGAGAAGGTCGGCAAATTCATGAGGAAGTTTACACTTCCGGAGAATGCGAATAATGATGCTATTTCTGCTGTTTGTCAAGATGGGGTTCTGACTATCACGGTACAGAAGTTGCCTCCTCCTGAGCCCAAGAAGCCCAAAACCATTGAGGTCAAAATTGCATGAAATATTGGTGAAGTGATGACTCTTTTTTGGACATGGAAAAGAAATGTTATTTGTTTTGATGTTCGGTGGAATTAAACCTGTTAACCGGTTTGAATCGGACCGAACCGGCAACCGATTAACAAACCGGCCAGTTTCCGGTTAATAAATCGGAACCGGCCACTGGTTTCGGTTTAACCGGTTCCGGTTTACCGGTTAAAAATCCGAAACTAGAACCGGTTCGGTTCAAACACGTCCAAAACCTCTTTTTTTTGTTTTATATATATATATATATTTATATATATATATGTATATATATATATATATATATATATATATATATATATATATATGTTTAAGTTATATGTACACTATATATTATAAGTATATTCTTAGTATATTTTAGTTATTTTTTAAGTATATAACTTTCTAGTTTTTAATTTAAGTAGATGTATATTATAAGTATATTTTTAGTATATTTTAGGTATATTCCTAACTTAATATAAGTAAAAATATGAACACAAGTAAATAGAAGAAAGCTCAATGAGCCATATATTTTATTCATTCTTGGATAATATTTATTTGCAAGTTGTAGTTTTTTTAATTTGCAAATAATACATGAGTTGCAAAGAAATAGTAGAATAATAAAATCACCAATTCTCAATCATTTGGTTAATTTCCCCCATATCATATTCGGCCATGGAGATATCTTCAAAATCTTTCATTTGGTCCAGTCCACTTGCTATCAAATCTTCAATCTCTTCCTCTTCGCCTTCCTCCGCTTCTAAGTTTTGGTTGCGTCGCTCCGATCTAATCCAATCGCGAATGCACGCTAGTACTTGCAAGCTAAAGCCGGATAATGAGTGTCTATGGTCTCCAATTTGTTGTCTTCCTTGGCTAAATGCACTCTCTGAAGTCACGGTTGATACTTGAACCGTAAGGATATCTCGAGCCATTCTTGAGAGTATCGGATGACTTGCCCTGTATTTCTTCCACCATGCTAAGACGTCCAATTCATCTAGTTCCTTGATATCCACATTTGGCTGCATCAAATAAAAGTTATATTCATCAAAGTTTACACTATAAGAAGGAGTTAGCTGTGAATGTAAAACTTTTAAATGCGACAAATTCAATAAGCCCTTTTTGCTATTTTGAGAAATAGTAGGGCGTGGAGCAACGGGTGTAGCATGTTCTTCCAAATTAGAATAATGAGTAAAAACTTTTCTAAACTCGTCATCAATAGCGAGTTCGACTTTCACTAAAGATGGTTGAACTCCCTCTTCAATTTCTAAAAATGTATAAATTTGACCAACTAATGCTCTAGTATAAGACACTTTTAAACAAGGATTTAAAAGAAAATCCAATATAAATAAAGTTGGGATGGAAAAAAAATACTTTTTAAATTTTGTTGTTATATCAAAAATAGCCGCTTGATAACCGGTTTATATTTATACTCTTATAAAACTCTAGCTATTTCCGCTAAGTAGGTTAAAATTTCGGATATCGTGGGATAGAAATGTTTAGAAAAAGCAAGAGTTGCATTATAAAAAATTTCTAAGCGTTCAACACATTCCTTAACATCTTCCCAATGCGTAAAATTTAACCAATCATCATTATTAATATTATATTTGTTGTGAACTTATTGTATGGGAATCCTATACTCATATGTTTGTTGTAGCATAATGTAAGTGTAGTTCCACCTAGTCTCAATTTCTACTTGAATTTTTCTAGGTCTAAGGTTATTTTTCACACAACAATTCTTAAAATCTCTAAGTCTTCCCTATTAGCATTACAAAAAAAAGAAACGCAACCGCATCTCTAACTTTTTGAATAGAATCGTCAAAACACACAAGACCATCTTTAACAATTAAGTTTAAAATGTGACAACTACATTTCACATGAAAATTATTTATTAGCGGAGGGTTTAATTATCTTTTTAAAAGACCAATCGCCTTTGTATTATTAGAAGCATTATCTAAAGCAATACAAAGTGTTTTTCTATAAATGTTAAAAAATCTCATAATAGTAGACATTGAATCCGCTAAAAAATTTCTATCGTGACGACCTTTTCCTTCATCATATAAAAAAGCTATAATTCTTTTTTGCATAACCCAATTGTCATCAACCCAATGACATGTAATAGCAAAAAAATTTAACTTGTTAAGACTAAGACCCAAATCAGCGGTAAGAGAAATATTACAATTTAAAGAATTAAATACATGGCGCAAATAAAATCTATATTTTTTATACAAATTTATAACATAAAATCTATATTTTTTTATACAAATTTATAACATCCGCTCTACAAGTACTTCTAGGAGTACCCTCAAATAACGCATTATAACAACGTTGAATGTAAGTAACAAACCTCAAACCCGAAGGAAAGGAAAATGGTAAACAATTATAAGCTACCATTTTAGCTATTTCTACACGCTTTTTTTTCTTGTCATACTTAAAATTTTTACCGGTTCGTGGGTCTATCGTCATTTGAATACCCCCACATTTGAACCCGTTTGCTCTCCCCAAACATCCATATGTTTCTTTCTCATATGACCATTTAGTGTACCCATTCCACAATCCTTACTAGTTCCTTGCCTAAAAGCAAATACTTGTCCACAAAGGGTACATTTAGCTGTTTGGCTTTTCTTATCCTTAGTCATAAATTTTTAAATTTTAGCGGTTGGCTTACGAGTTCTAGGCAGTTTATCTTGTGTATGTAATTGTACAGGACCTGTATCTCCATGGGATTTTCGGGGGCTTGTGTTTCATCATCATCATCATCATCAATTTCATTAAAAGTGTCGGTATAATGTTGTTGCATTGCCTCATGACCTAAAAGTGGATTATTTCCACCAACATCAATACCTAAATTAGGTGTTTCTTCCACAAATGTTTCCTCATTAAACCCACCCCTAACAATATCCCTACTACCGGCACCACGTCTAAATCTCTTCGCCATTATTAAATAGAATTAATTTAAATCACAAGAAAATAAATTGCAACAAATTAAATTGCTAGAATTAAATTGCTTAAATTAAATTACGAAAAATAAAGATAGAGTTAGAACGAAGGTATTAAATTGCCGGACTAATTTCCAACAAAGTGAAGGTGGCTAGAATTGCAAATCCACCACAGCTATTTCGGATTGTTGCAAAATCACCAACTCCACCAAAAATATTATAATTGCAAAATTAATAATTGAAACTATAATAAGAATTTATAATATTTAATTGAGAGAAATTTAAAGTGGCTAATTGTTGCAAAGTAACTATAATTGAGAGATTGAGAGAAAGAGAAGAGTGAATTGGTGTGGATTAAAATGAAAATGGAGAGAGGTTTATATAGGGGTGGGGGATGGGTTAAAGTGTTAAAAAAAAAGTTTGGGGGGTTGGGGGGCCAAAATATGGGTTTGGGACCGTTTGGCAACGGCCATTTTTGCAAATGGACCGTTGGCCAACGGTCCAACAGAGCAGCCCAACGGCTCTATTTAAAAAAAAAAAAAAAAAATTCCAACAGTTTTACCGGTTTAACCGGTCCGGTTCCGATTTTACCTATTTAACCGGTTCCGGTTCCAAAAAAATTGAAACCGGACCGGTATATAATAAACGGTTAATCGGAACCGGTTCCGGTTCCGATTTTACCGATCCAGTTACCGATTTGAACCGGTTAACCCGAACCGGTTGACGGGTTTAGGTGGAATGATGTGGTACGTAATAAAAATGGTAGAGATGTAGTACTGATATTGTACTTCATTTATTGGGCATGATCTTTTGTATGTTTCTTGTTTGGTGCAGTGAAATGCTTCTTCTAGTATATTCTGTTCTGTTTGCTCATTGGCCATCAAATGCCCATTACTTTTACTTTAGCCTATAATGGTTCCCCCGTTCTATATAATTCTAATTGAGGTGCGTGAGTCCATAAATAACGGACGATAAGTATAAGTGGTGCTACTTTTAGTGGAATTAGTAACATTGATCCAATTGTAACTAAAGAAAAAAACAAGTCCTTGTCATTCATAAATTTCATTCTTAAAAATAGTTTAAGATAAATGGATTAAAGGTGTAATGAACTTTACACCAAGTAATAAACTAGACTAGGGATGTCAATTATACAGATGAGGTCAAGTTAGAGCAAATTAGTTTATGTTACTCACAGCGGAAAATGAGAAGGCGAATAGGGGATACAAGCAGGGGCAGAGCAGGTAAGGGCCGAAGGGTTCATCCAAACCCCTTTATGGCAAAAAATTATATTTTTTATATATGGTTAAAATTATTTTTTATGTGTATTAATAGATATTGAATTTCTTTGGCTTTTTTGTGTGTTCATTTCTTCATATTTTGAACTCCTTTATGAAAATCCTTCCTCAATCACTGGATACAATAAGTTAGTGCGGCTTTTTTCAATTCTAAATGACTTTCTTCATTCACATTTTTTTCTAATGAGACTCTATAATCGGATTGCTAAATAATGATTCCTTTATCATCAAGTAGGAATATATCGTGAGGTCTGTTTATTCTTTTAGTTCCTTAGCTAATAATATCCTCTTACAAATTAACTTAAACTACAATGTGCGATAAGTTATAAGCCAACTGTCATGGAAGGATGGACTCGAGTAATATCTAGACGATCAGTTTCATTTCCATTTTTGACACCCCAGGTGTAGAGTGAAAAGATCTTTTTACTTCCATTAACGAAAAAATAACCACAGAGAGAATAATTCGGACTCGGCTCCCCTCTAGTGAGCATCGTGTCCAGTTCCTCTAGTGTCATTTTAAAAAAAACGTGACACGTGTCCCCTTAACAAATCAATGGCTCTGATTTATTTTTATTAACCAGTAATTTTAATCATAGTTAAAGGATAATCTTTACTAATGTTCTGCCAATGATAAAACCCGTTTTACCAATTCCGATTGTTGAAATCCGAAACTTGCCTTCAGTAAACTTCTTTTTGTTTCTTAATTATTGATCTTATCCAAAAAAAAAAAATATTACACATAAAATTGCACAGAGAATCTATATATAAAAAATAAAAAAAAATAAAAAAAAAAGTTCACATAGAAAATTGAAGTCCTATACCAAGAAAGGAGCAAATCAAGATGAAATTTTAAGTTTCAACTTGAACAAATGTTGAGTTTGCGTCCATGGAACGATCAATCGATCTAGAAAGAACTGAAAATTGAGGATCTATGACTTTGTCATGGATTGCTGTTGATAGTGTCGAGGAGCATCCATCAGTATAATTGCTTCCAAGTCAGTAGATTGATAAATTGTCCTCTTAGATTCCACACTTACAAGTGAAGTTACGGTTGGGAAGAACTCCTTCAAGAAGCTTTTTTTGTGTGTGTTTGTGTAGTGAATAATAGGAAAATCTTTACTAGACATGGTGACTGGACCCAGATCCATTGATGAACGGCGAAGTGCGCCTTAATTACGGAGAACGTGAAGGAAAGAAAATAGATGGAAGTAATTCTTTTTTAATCGGAGAAGGCTCTCGCTCCAGTTGAGCTAAGCTGAGCAGAGCATATTTTTCACAAAGTATTTGGGAAATCTGACAGTAAAACGGAGAGAGAGAAATGTGAGAAAATTGTTAACCATGGTTTAGACGTTTGAGTTAATAAAATAAATCAGATCCATTGATTTACTAAGGGGACACGTGTCACGTTTTTAAAATGGCACTAGAGGAACTGGACACCAGGGTTACCAGAGAGGAGCTGAGTCCGAATAATTTGCAGGGTGTTCTAGGAACTTTCAAGCCTTTGGTATTCTTTAATTTATATATTATTACCTTTTTTTAGGCAGAGTGGTCACATTCAGTCTTATTCTTTGAAAGGGACTCAATGTGTCACTCGAAGAGAGCCAATCTATCTTCTATCTACATAGAGTAGAAGAGGAGAAGCAGAAGAAGAATGGTGGGATGACAAGTGTCATCATTATAAAAATTAAAATTTAAAATTATAAAACAAAAAAATAAAATAAAAAGTGCAAACTCCCAAAAAACAAAAAAGCAAAAACAACTGCCAATTCAAATTAAGATGCCCTTATTATAGTGGAGCCATACTTTTTTTTTCGCGGTAAATCAAGATCTTCATTTTATAATTTAAATTGGCGGTCCATCCGGGGCATTGCCGCGGTGGACCCCAGCAGTAGTCATTGTAGCATTTACAAAAACTTTCGGAGAAAGGTTTCGGGAATATCTATTAGTGGCAATTACATTTGGATCATCCAAAGCACAAAAAGATCTAGCATATGTAGTTCCTTCCATGTCTGCCCAAAAACTAGCTACTGCATACACAGGTGGAACTACCAACGTCTTCTTTTCTCCAAAACTCTTCTCCTTTGTTCCTTTCATGGCTAGTGCATCATCTACTGAGTTCTGCTTCCTGTAGCCATCTCTTACAACCGGCCTGCCCATCATCTCTAGCAAGTACTTGCATTCAAGAATCAAAGGAGTGTAAGTGTCGTGGCCTTGCTGTTGGATAGTAAGTACCTCTGTTGAGTCACATTCCACTTCAAGGGGTATTAGCTTATGTTCATGTGCTAGCTTCAATCCCTGCATTAGAGCTGTTAGTTCTGCATGAATAATAGAAGAAAATGGCAGTCCTTTGGTGAAGCCTATGATCCATTTTCCACTGCTATCTCTAATAACTCCCCCAATCCCTCCTATCCTAGCTTTCCATCAAAGGCTCCATTAGTGTTAAGCTTAGAGAAACCTCTTTCGGGGTGGGGGGGGGGGGAGGGTTCCTTTTTAGGTTGATGGTGACATTGTTCTTTAGATGTAGTAGGGTGCCTTATGAGCATTACATACTCCATGGTAGCACTGAGAGTGGTGTTGTAGCTAACAGGTTGTGGAGGTGGTTGTAGTGGTTCCTATTTCTATTTAACCATATGTTCCAGAGACAGTAGGGAATAAGATCATTCCATTTCAAGTAGGTGTTATACTGCTTGTTTTTTAAGGTATTCCAAGTGGACTGCCAAGTACCAGGATCAAAAGTAAGTATGGTTGCTCCAGTAGTGCTTTGAGCACATATTTCATCCCAAAATGAGGTAGCAATAGGGCATTCAAAGAAGATATGGTTCAAGGATTCATTTTGTGCATTACATTGCTGGCAAATGTTAGGGATAGGGATTCCTATAGAGGAAAGATAGCTGCTAGTTAGGAGTCTGGCATGGTTGAAGGTCCACATGAAGAATTTCATCTTATTAAGGATCTTAAGTTTCCAAATCTAGTTAAAGTCCTTAGTAACAGCTTGCTGAGGGTTCTTGGCATTGGTGTCAATGATGTCATAGGCAGATTTGGTACTGAACTTGCCACTATTATGAAGGTTCCAAGCAATGGTGTCATCTTTGGCTGTGTAGGAAGGGATGAAAGTGTTTTGGATTGCCTCAATGATGTTGATGGGGAACTTAAAGGGGATGAGGTGAAGGTGTTGATTGTTATCACGATAGATGTCATCTACCTTGGTATTGTCCATGCCTAAGGGAATGGGTCCGAAGATCCTGCTTCTAATAGTTCCTAATCTAGGAATCCAATTACTATGCCAGAAGCTAGTGCCCTTGCCATTGTGGATGACATTAGTGATTCCCTTGCTGCAGATGCTCCATCCTCGGAGGATGGCTTTCCAAGGTCTGGAGTGAATAGTTTTGGGGTTCTGCCCCATTCTGATGTTTGGCTAGGAGGATGGATGCCCAGTTGGAGTTAGGATTATTTAGGAGTCTCCAAGCAAGGCTTGCAAGCAGTATCTTATTTTTAGTCTCATCTTTTTTAATACCCATACCTCCTTTGCTTTTTGGAAGGATGATAGTGTCCCACCTCACCAAGTGCATCTTTTTCTTTTCAGAGGTGGTACCCCATATGAAGTTTATTTGGGCTCTATTAGTATGCTTAGTGATAGTGCTAGGGAGAGCAATGTACTGCAAGGTGTGGTTTGGAATGCTACTAAGGGTAGCTTTGGCAAGTGTGGTCCTCCCTGCCATATTTATGAGTTTAGTTTTCCAACCAGCCATTCTATTGTTGAGGTTATCTATGATGTACTGGAAATCAACATTGGTTGGCTTGATATGGAATTTGGAAACCCCAAGTACTTGCCAAAGCTGTCACTTTGACTGATCCCTAGCATGGAGGAAATGTCTCTTTTGGAATCCTGAGTGGTGTTAGAAGAGAAGACAACTTTTTACTTGATGAAATTTATCCTTTGCCCTGACTTAGAGCTGAAACCGGCAAGTGTCTCTAAGATGGTATTGACATTTATGTTGTTTGCTTGGGAGAAAAGGGTCAGATCATCAGTAAAGAACAGGTGGGAGAATCTTAGGCATTCTTGCACTAACAGAGATAGGGGTCCAATCCTTTTGAGAGACGCTTTGTTCAATTCTTTTAGAGAGAAGCTCCATGCACAGGATAAAGATGTAGGGTGACATAGGCTCTCCTTGTCTAATTCCTCCAGTGGGTTGGATCGAAGTTGTTTTTCCTCCATTCACCAAGACTGCGATGGAGCTGGTACTGATACAAGACATAATGATCTTGGAGAGTTTTGGTGGGAAGTGAAAGAAAGAGGGCATCTCTGTAATGGATCCTAATCTAGGAATCCAGTTACTATGCCAAAAGCTTTTGCTAGGTTTATAAACCACCAACTACTCTCACTTTGGTATATTACATGTGGTTTCTATCGAAACTTCTTCTTCCTCTTTCTTCTCATCTCTCAGTAATTTTCATTCAATTTTCCCATATACTCCATTGCAGAGCAAAAGGAAGAAACAAACGAAATGGCTAAGAGAAATGGCTCATATGATGAGAAACATGATCAATTCTTATTCTTCATATGATAATGATGAATTCAAGATTGTGGCATCTACGACCTATGTTTTCCTCTATTGCTCCAAGTCATGCAATCTTGGTCAGGTTGAAGTCAATCTACGCATTTTTATAGTTCTTTTTTTAAGCAAATGTACTAATTATTAACTTGGGTGATGAAATTAGTAGGAATTGACCGACAAATTATGATGTTTGCTTACGGTATCAATACCATACTCACTATACATAAATAAAATATTTAGCTTATCAAAGATATAATACTTAAGTGAAACGTCTTTGTTAATTACTTTGGGATTGTAAAGGAGAAGATCCGTGAAAGAGAAGAGTAACCTAGAAATATATTTTGATAATTTAATTTGTTGTACTATATATTTTCGTGTCAAAGTTGTTGGTTCGTGTTAAATCCTAGATACTTGATTTACTTATATTTATGATATATTAATTTTTTATTTTTGATGTTTTATGTTGGAGAATTCAGGAGAAAATCAATACATGCTACGAGTGAAACATCTAATGTTGCAATTCAGAGTTCGAAGTCTTATAAATTTTACCCCATAATCTCATTTTATGTATCTCTGGTCAAATTGCTTAATGGATATATGATTCATATCCTTTAATTTTACATAGATTTTGTTATAAGGTGTAACATATTAATAAATAAAATAAGATGAATATAGGACTTTCATTTTAAAAAAAAATCTCTAACAAGACATATCGGAGTTTATTTATGACTAATATTTTTTAATATCACCGCGCGATCTAATACTAGGTTATAAGAGTAACAATTATGGTTTAAAATAAAGCTCTCCACTCACATTTATATTATAGCTAATTTTATTGTAGCAAAATATTATTATTTTACAAGACGTGATCTTTATTTCTTTATTGAAGTACTAGCAAAACTTTTCTTAATCATTATCCGTGCATCACGGGTAAATATACTAGTATGCATGACATTGCAATTCAAACTAATGTAAAAAACTTATTTTCAGTGGCCGGATTAGTACTAACAGTTGAGATTTATGGGGAAAGGAAAACTCAATAAGTTCATTTCATAATAAGTGGTGGCGTTTAGTTTGAGTAAAACTCTTTAGTCTAGAAAGTAAGAATTGTTTTACTAATTTGCCGTTAATCAAGTTTTACCTCGTTTAAAGTTGAAATTGACGAGGATGTTACATATCATATTGAGGCGGGGGTGTATGAAATGGAGGCTCGGCAGTGGCAGACCTAGGATTTTCACCAAGCGGGTTCAATATATAAGAAAATAAATGCACAGAGAAACAAACAAAACAAAGTTTGATTAATTAAAATATACTATTAGAATTGTACTCTACGAGTTTTCATTTTCTGAAACCTATTCATAATACTCTCATCATAAAAGGTATTAGATATTCTTTTTTCTACATAAGGTACTATACAACCGCTCATGAAGTCATCAATCATTCGATTTCGCAATTCACTCTTGATCAACTTCATTGCCGAAAAAGCTCTTTCAACTGTAGCAGTGGCGACCCGCAGGAGCAACGCAAATTTTACAAGGCGAAACACAAGGGGATAATGTAAATGCTTCTGTGCTTTAACTAGCTCTTCAGAATGATTACCAAGTCCTTTTAGGTTGGAGAACCTTCCATCAACATCACGGACATCAACAATATAAGTCTCTAGCTCATTCTTAAGAGTAACCATTATATTTTCACCAAAATCATCAGGATATAATTCAACCATTCTCAGTATTTTCTCGATGTTAAAACTAGAAAATGTATCAACTGGATTCAAGCAAACAACTCCAATAAGCAAATTCGTTCTCACCTCGTTACAACGTTCCTTGAGTTTGTTCTTGAAGTTTCCAATCAATAATCTTAAAAAATATGTCAACACGATAGTGATGTGAGAAAGTATACTCAGCAACTCTACGTCTAGATCTTCCAAAATTAACATAGAACTCATCAAAATTAGGTATCAAAATATCATACTTGACACCAAATGCAGACCTCTCGATAAGCAGATCCCATCCTTCATCTCTTAGATCTTGCAATCGTTTCTTCACCACTTGAACAAGTAACATACCATTTGCAATATATTGTTCTTTCTTCTGTAGTGATTCATTAAGTTCAATTGTGATCGCCAAAATAACTCTCATTAACTACAATATGAAAGCTATCTCAAATGTTTGACAAGCCCTGAGAAATCCTATTGCCTTAGCTCTATCTTTAACACATTCGAAATCAACAACAATAGTATCAAGAACATCAGTAATAGAGTCAAACATACTAATGAAGTTTTTAAAAGATTTGTAGTGTGAACCCCACCGAGTGTTGGCATCCCTAGCAAGACCAAGTTCTTGATTCAAGCCCTTATCAGTTTCAACCTCGCCCATATCTGGCGCCTCTTGAACTTTTTCTTCTTGAGATTCTCGAAGTTCATCCATGCATTTAAAAGAACCTCCCAATACATTTAATACATTAGAAACCAACAATACAGGTTCTTCAACTTGAAGACATTTTTTAGATACCTCAACAAAAAGTCAACTGAAGTTGATGAGCAAAAAAATGAATCGCATGAGCTGATATACTTTCTTGTTGAATCAAAGTTTTAACGCCACTTAGACGCCCTTGCATATTGCTTGCTCCAATATAGCATTGTCCATGGATATGAGATAAACTCAAAGAATGTTGAGCAAGGTAGTTAACAATTGCAACTTTTAAACATAAAGCATTAGTATCACGAACATGAATGATCCCAATAAACCGTTCCACCACAGATCCCCATCTATCAACATATCACAAAACAATTGTCATTTGCTCCTTACGTGACACATCAAAAGATTCATCAACTAGCAATGAGAAATAGTCTTTAATTGTTTCAAGCTCACATGAAGTGATAATATCTTTAATTGTTTCAAGCTTACATGAAGTGATAATATCTTTTTAAATTTTATGAGAAGTCATTTGATCATTTTTTGGAGCCTTTTTCAACACAAGATCAATAATTTTATCACACCGCTTCGCATACCATGAAAGAATTTCAAGAAAGTTACCCTTTTTAAATGATGATTCATCTTCACGATGTCCACGAAATGTCAATCCTTGATTCAAAAGGAGTCTCACCACATCAATTGAAGCCTTTAAATGAATTTTGTGCTCAAGCTTAGATTTATTATCCGGATTTACAAACGTAACTTGAATTGGATTCTTGTCGCATTAGATCCTCACACTTTTTGTTTGCCTGGTTATGATCACTGTTCAACTCACCAACGTTCTTATCTAATCTTTTCTTTTTATGCCAGCTCTTGAACCCTATACTTGAAAATGCTTCACCTCACCTTGATGAATGCTTCCATCTTGAAATAAATAACAACAGAAACTATAAGCTGCATCTTCTATCACACTATACTTCAACCAATCATGATATTTTTTATACCATTTACGATTAAAACGACGTTTAAATCCTTAAAAATATGTTTGATAAAACATAGGAAGTTGAGGTTTATGAGGACGTCTTTAGATATATGCTCGTCTTATGTCATCACGTTCATCTGGATGATAGTCTAGAATGGGTATTCGTTTCTTTGGATCTGCCGGTAAAGAATCCAACTCTACTCCATGCTTTTGTTTTTAGGAGAATGATGATTTTCTACTAATTGGTTCAAGTATTCTTCCACCTGAGGAGCATTTGGAGCGGATGAATTTGATTGTGGCAACTTGGACGATACAGGAGAGAAAATCCCTTCATTGAATTTTGAAACTGCATTACCAAATTAAAATTCTAATTAGAACAATAATATAACAAATATAATTAAACTTAAATTTCAACTAAGAAACAAAGATGAAGTGCTATCACTGGGAAACAAACTTCAGAATGTCAGGTATACAAGTTTGGATTCCGCATTACCTGAATACCAAATTCATCAAACTAAGTTTAGTAAGTGTAACTCCACAATCAGTTGAGAAGAAGCCAAAGATGATCAACAATAGACAATTTGCTTCAAATTTCTCAATTAGTCAAGCAGTCTATTTTTTACTTTAGTTGTGACATGTTCAATGTTCAACCATATTTAGATCTTAAAAATAATTTCACTCACATCTACTACGAAAGAACTAAACATTTTTTAGGAAGTACCAATTTAATTCATATTATTGACAAAATTCCACAAGAAGCCAGTAAAAGGTACAACTTAAAAAGACCTAGATCCCATTACAAGAGCTTGAAATTAGGAGCAACCAGGAAAACAAGAGAACAAAACCAAAAGTCAACATCTAATGCAACAGGGAAAGAAGTTTTGTGAACCCAAGGATGGGTGTTTTGTGATTGAGGATCGTGAAAGATATACGCATAATGAATTGTTAGGGTTTATTTGTTCTTCGTATTCATCATATAGTTAGTGGTTGCAAACATTAGCTCACGCCATAAACTTTAGTTTATTTGGGAAAATAGCTAGGGTTAGGTAAGAACAAATAACAAGAACTCAGGACTTTAAACCTTGTTTAATAAATTCACTTAGGAATAAGAGAAATTTACTTGGCATAATTAACCGTTCTTCATGCATACTTTCTTATCTTTGAAAAAAGCATAGAAAGAAATAATCTTTTCTTATTGGGAAATAGTTTAGATTCATATAGAGGTTAAGTGCATCCATACAAACAGTTCATTAGAAGTATATCAAGATCGATACCCATGATCATACACTTTATCTAACGGGGACACAACCTTGATTCTTTTTACCCATATATTTACAACTTTAAATTTTCAGTCACTTTAAATTAGTCCACAAACCAAATCAATTATAAAATTCATTTCTGGAATACACCAGGACCACAAGATTAGTATAATACTCGTTTAGTAAACTTTTCACACCATATTCTCTGTGGGATTCGACCCCAACCTCGCTGGGTTACTATAGTTGACGACGTCCGCGTTATACCATTAATAGGTGTAATTTGAGCATATCAATAGCTCAATTGTTGTAGGCTGGTTTCGAACACGGGATGATTTGAAAAAATCGAACCCACTTCGCCACTGGGCTGAGTGTTGCATTCTGTTTAAGTGGAGTTAAATTTAACATATACATGTATATATTTTAAAAACATATTAAATATACATGTATATACAATTTTATTTTTCAACAAAGTGGGTTCATATGAATCCACTTGACACCATGTGGGTCCGCTCTCGAGGCTCGCTTTCGGAGTTCTGTGTGATAAGAATGTGCCTCCAAGACTTAAAGATAAGTTTTGTAGATGGTTAGACCGACTATGCTATATGAGGCGGAGTGTTGTCCAGTCAAAAACTTCCATGTTCAGAAGATGAGAGTAGCAGAGATGGGGATGCTGAGATGGATGTGTGGGAACACCAAAAGCGATAAGATCAGGAATGTAGAAATCGGGGCCAATGTTCGGTTGGTCCCTGTAGATGATCAGATGTGGTGGGTGAGGCTGAGATGTTTCAGGCATGTGAGGAGGAGAGAAGCAGATACCCCAGTAAGAAGGTGTGAGAGGTTAGCCGTTGTGGGCTGGAGAATGGTACAGGTAAGACGAAGAAGTATTTGGGTGAGGTGATTAGGCAAGACATGGAAAACTTCAGCTCACTGAGGACATGACCCTTGATAGGAGGGCGTGGATGTCGAGAATTAGGGTAGGAGGGTATTTGTTAATCGGGCGCTTTTCTTCGCTGTTTCCAGAGTTTTAGCATTATTCTTGTATTTTCTTATTTTTGGATTTTTATTGGCATATGTTGTTTCTTTAGCCTCGATTATCCTATTATCTTGCTATTATTTTTGCTTGTTTCTAATGACTATTTTTTGTCTTGTTAAGAGCTAGAGTCGCCCGAAAACTTATCTCTCTACCTTCTCACTTGTGGGATTATACTGAATATATATGTTGTTGTTGTTTAAGTTGAAATAATGAGTATTGGAATTTGGATGTTAGGTGATCAAAATTTTCATTTAACAAAGCATTAGCAAGTTTCTCAATGTGCTCTTTTGGAGTACTCAACGTAATAAGCATTTTGAACAAAATAGGCATGAGTAGGGTGTACATGGACCGGGTTGGTTCGGATTTTTCAAATATCGAAGCAATTGTATTGGGTTTTTAAATTTATAAACCAAACCAACAAAAGTAGAGTTTTTCAACTTCGGATTTTTCGAGTTTTTTGGTTAAAGTCTTCATACAAAATATATAACTTGTGCCTCAAATATTTCTTACAAAACATATAACTTGTGCATCAAATATTTCTTAGTCCTAGTAAGATACTTCTATATTTTTAAAGAAAATAACACAAAATGTGAGACGTGTGATGACATTGTACTAAATATTCAACCAAAAAATAAATAATGAAATCGCATAAAATGAATATTGCTAATTAATAAGCCATAATAAAAATAATCATAATCTAAAAGTGTTAAGTCATGCTAAAATAAGTATGGCTAATAAGTATTAGTTACATACTAATATTAAAATAAATTAAGTTATGCATTTTCACTGTCTTAGTCAATGCAAAACTAAAGAATAGATATCCAACATTATTATCATTTCTAGTGTTAGAATTTTTTTTTTTTTAGCATTAGTATCGATTTGGGCTTTATTTTGGTTACCAACCCCCATGAGATAAAACTTATTGAACCATTGAAAATTTCAAGTCGAAGCTTTAAATAGTATGTAAAAAGACAAAAAGTATGAAAAAGTTTAAGAAATATTCATAAATTACATTACAAATAATATTCTTATGTATAAAATATTTATAAAAATTATACCAAACCACTAGTCAGTTTTTTTCATGAGCCCGTCCTCTTCCTTTTGCCCCTGCCCTATGACCTTTTGACCTTCAGTGGGTCAAAAGCAAGATCGCACTCCACAATACGGTCTCCAGGCTCCGTAGGCACCCCGGTATTATGGCAGAGATGGGTAATCAGGGAGGGAAACATCAAGCTCGGGCCAGCCTTGGCCATAAAACCCCGCCACTCCTCAATCACCTGCATACCCATTTTCACGGGTACACCATCCAGAATGCAAGCCACCACAAGGGCCCGCGGGTAAGTGACATCAGTAGTATTGCTCGAAGGGTGAACCCACCGGGCAATGAGGTTTAGCCACCTTCGAGCCTCAATAGTAAAGTACCGGCTCTTTATAGCCAATCGTGAGACAGCCCAAGTAGCCTTCTTCCTCTTTGATTCTCGTACCAACATCCTTTTCAGCCACGGTCCATTACCGTCAACATCACTGGCCCGAAACTCATCCTGCGGTGGGTTAGGCAGCCCGTGAACAGTATTGATGGCCTCGGCACTCGCCGTCACTGCAACTCTCCAAATAGTAATCTGCGACTGCAGGGCGGTCCAATACACAGTGGGGAGCATATCATAAAACTCCCTGGCCCAGTTGCAATTCACATCACCGGGCTCCTCAACTAACTGGGCCTAACCAATACGGTGTAGGGTCTGGTAAAATACCGAGGACATTTCTTCGACCCGGTCCATGACAAGAGCCCTCTCATGAGGCAAACCCTTAGTCTGCTGCTCCATGAAGTGTCGCTTGCAAGCGTTGTTGAGGAACCTGATATATTTGGGAGGAGTCGGGGGTTGTTGTCCTCCTTGTTGTTATTGTTGTTGATCCGCCATGTTTGGGTGAGAGAGTTAACCTGCAAAGGTGAAAAGCGGAGTTAGAATAGCGCGGCGTAAAGTATTAACGGGGATAGGCCATGCATAAAATAGGAGAAAAAGCCCAAAAAAAATTTTCTTCCTAAAGCGACTGCGATGGGCCGTGTATTAGCTAACGTCAAAATAACGCTATAGCGGTAAGAGGGCCGCTAAGGCGTCGCCATAGCGGTGCCTTTGTCACTATAGCGGACTCGCTATAGCGAGCAGGTCACCGCTATAGCGGCTACCTCCATGCCCTGTTGGGCCACTTCCAAGAATGTCTCCATAGCGGTACCGGCACCGCCGTAGATGAAGGACCTTCGTAGCGGTCCATCTCTCCAGTCCGTAAAATCCTTGCCCCAACCTTGTTCCAAACCCAAAATTTTCACCATGATTTTTTCTGTTTTAGTAAAGGATCAAGTAGTAAGATAGCATGCATGATTTTTACAACGTGTTCTACCCTATTTTCAACTAACACAGTTACCAAAATTTTGAGCAAGAACACCAACGATTGCACCATAGCAAGACCCCCACCCTAACACAAAAACTAGCCCCCTGATCAGTAAATCTGCAGTATAAAGTGTTGCTAAGGCATTATGAATGTAAATTAACCCTCCATGATCCTAGGAACTACCCGCCCCAAGAACCAAAAACCCTCTTTTATAGGAAACACAATTACCCTTCCTAAACTAGAAAGTTAAGCATGAGATTTTCGAAATACAAAGCCATATACAAGTTATAGGATAGTAAAGGAGAACATTTACCTTGAAATAGAGGAAGATCTCGCAAGCCCGGCAAGAGAAAAGCGAAATTTTTATTTTGGAAGGGAGCTTCTTTTCGGATTTTGTGAGGGATTTGGGTGATGGTAAGGGTAGGGTGTTTATAAGGGAGTGAAGACGGAGATGAGGGGTTGAAAAGTGTTTAAGGGGGAAGAAATTTTCGTGGGGAGGGGGAAGGTTTTTCAGTTATGGGGGTGACAGAAGTGGGAGTTCACCCCCCTTATATTTTTTTGCTTTTGTCCAATGATCGCAGCGGCGGCACTTGGACGGCTGCAGCGATACCGCTATAGCGGTGGCAGTGGGACATTTTCCGTTTTTGTTTCGTTTTGTGTTGTCATTCTTTCTTTGCCCTTAACGATGGGCCGAGATCCTGTTTAGCATGGCATAGGACCCAGGATGTTAAACCCTATTGTGTCTCACCCCGTTCGGGGACGAACGGTAGTTTAATCGGTATCTGGTGTAACGACCAGTCCGGCCATTATTTAATATTTAGCGAAACCACGCCCAATTTAGGTCAAGGTTTATAAATATTAAGCTTCATGATGTGTTGTAAGAGTTAAGAGTGGGAAAAATCAATTTCGGAAGGGTTGGAAATTTCGGGCCAAAATTTAAGGCGGACCGCTATAGCGGTACCGCTATGGCGGCCTGAGGACCGCCACAGCGATCCACGCGGAAACTGTGTCCGAAATTTGATACTCAGTTTATTTTTCTCTCTTTTTTCAACATAATACTTTCAAGGGCTGCTCCTAGGGTACCTCGTGAAAGAAAAACCATAGCCCCCAAGAAAACGAAAACCCTTCTAATCCCTTTTTCCACCTTTCCCTACGAAGGATATCCGCTCATGGGTTCAAGTGGAGGTTAAGAAGACGAGCAATTCATGGAGAATCAAATATATGTTCGCCAAAGAGGTAGGCTACGGTTTACTTTAGTTAGACTTTGATTAGCTAATCCTATATACGCTTAGAGTTGACGGGAGAATGCATGCTTAGGTCTTCGAACACAGAGTTTGGAGGGATGTACTTGTAATATGATTAAAATAGGGTATAATTAGGGCTATGATAATAATGATTTAGCTTAACAAAAGGTGATGGTATCACTACGGAGATACATCGTATTTACTTAATGCTACCCTGGGGGGGAAGGGGGGTGAATTACGTGTGTATATCTTATTGTTGAACGTTCATATGGTTATTTCCTTAAAATTAGGAGGTCATATTAATTGAATTATACAGAGTTTGTTTTACATTACGCCCATCAAGGGCTGGGATCATGATTGATTTGTCATGTAGTTACGTGCATTGCAACTGCCTCGTTCATGCGAAAATACAGGTAACATGCAAGGCTGAGTATTGCATTGTGTTATCCGTCCTTGTGGCCGTGGGATCGAGTACTTGGATTACATAAATGTATACGGATTAATATGTCCCGCGTCCGAGGTTCGTTCCGGAGCGGAGGTTTGTGCTCGGGTCCGAGGAGTATTCTGGAACGAGCAGTACATGGACACTATGGGTCCCCTACAGGTCATGGCTACTGAGCAAAGATATCAGATAGCGTGTATGTACAGTGTGTCGGGTCTTGCATCACATTTGCATTGTACTGGATTCTCATGATTTATTGTTATACATGTGTGTGTTACTGTCATTAACATTGTCCATTAAACCGTGTGCGTTGTTGAGAGCCTGGTGGGGGAGGGGTTTTACACGAGGTAGGTGTAGTCTTGGTCATCAGATAGTGATTTCTCTTCCTAGAGATATAGTAGCACGGTAGTAAGGTGAGTAGGTGAACTCTTTAAACAAAAAGGGTAAAAGTACAGCATTATGACGAACGTGAACGCGAGAGCTACTAGGTTGTGATTTAGGAAAATACCTTAGGGTTGGGGAGTTAAAGAAGCGAGTTTCGAGAGTAGGTAGGTAAGGGGGCGGCGTGGCAAATGGTATTTATCTAGAATCTTGAGGTTCATCGACTTATTTTCTTGTCTTATTAACTTTATGTTGTATTACGTGAACTAATCTTAGTCGACCTATAATGCTTACTAGTAAGTATGGTGTACTGATACTACTCTTGCTATGCCCTTTTTGGGTGTAGATGTGTTGCAGGTTTTAGCTGAAATTTCGCCGCAAGGGTCTATCGGATATTCTCCTACAGCTTTGCCTATCTCACTCCCGGCGGAGGCTGTGTCATTTATTTGTCCTCTTGTATTTTAGGAGCTCTTGTACCCGTCTAGACTAGATCCCGAGGTTTTATTGCGGATTTATTTATATTGAAACAGGTCTGTAATAAATGTCTGCGTTAAATTTTATTATTTTTAAGGATGATTATCATATGCTTTTAATTGTTGGGTTTTATTGGTAAGGGTTCGCGTACTAGCTTGTCATATGATAGGTGCCTGCACGATCCGTGGGTTGAGTCGTGACAGTTGGTATCAGAGCTTTAGGTTACTGGTCTCACGAGTACAAGAGCAAATGTCTAGTAGAGTCTTACGGAATAGTACGATGACGTTCGTACTCGTCCACAAGAAGCTATAGGACATCTAGAAGTTTCCCTTCGTGCATTCCATCATGCTACCACAGTACGTCGTCCCCCAGTTGGATCCAATTGGTATCGGGTCAATTTCAATTGGTATCTTGATGGGCTAATTGGTAGCTGTCGATTCAAATTGTTGTTTCTCTATTTCGATTCAAGGAAGACCTTCTATAAGGAGGTGCGTAATTAATTGTGTGACCAAGTAAAAGTTCCGTAGTAATGTTGTGTGGTAGACTGGGTGATTATTCTAGGACCATTAGCGAATTTAATAGCACATTCCTACTTACGTCCTAAGCGATTAAGTAAACCCCTACGCGATCTGAGCTGAAGTACTGGAAAAATAAAAAGTTTCAGTCACTGGCACTGTAGCACCGCTGTAGCGATATGGGGACCGCTACAACGGGATCGCTATAGCGGGCCTTGGATTTCTGCCAGGACCGCCATAGCGGTACTGCTGCAGCGGTCGAGTGACCGCCACAGCGGTACCCCCTGACCAGTAGCCTCTTCCTTCCATCCCCTGTTCTTCCAAGTTTTGCAGTCCATCCACAAAACAAGAATGAATCAATTTCCAAAAGCAGGCACGTGCATAAAAACATCAGCCCAACAAGGGCAATTGTCTTACGAACACCCTTAAACCAGGGCACCCGAGTCAAAATGACCAAAACAAAGATTATCCAAACAAATCAAAACATAACCAAAGCAGTAAATTGTCTAAACATCCAAGCCCAACACGGGCGAATACTAACCAAAGCAGATAAAAAGGGGGGGAGGAGAAATCTCTAAGCCACCCCGTGGCTAGTCGCCTCATCGCCACCATCCGAGTCACTAGAATCCTCGCTACCAAGTCCGAACTCGCTAAGAAAAGAGAACTGGGAGGCATCTCTGGTAGTCACCTTCGGGACTAGGGCTTTCAGAAGACTTTTTACACCCTTCCATATCCTCACGAATAGCTTGTCTCTAGCAGTGCTCCGTAAGATTACTAAAACATTCTTTTATTGCTTTTAAATCAAGTAAAACATGTAATTGTACAAACTTGTATTACAATACAAACCGACTCCCAAACCCACGACTCGTCTCCTTGCAAAGTCTCTAACCGTAATCGTGACTCCCGGCACGTATACTCGACTCGCTTCACTCCAGGCCAAATGGAGCTTGCCAACTTCGCCGAACATCTTTTACATTAACTTCGATCCGTCCGGGTGTACCGCGCGGCATGAACGCAGCCCCCGAAGAAGAGGGGTCGCACGAGCAATGTACCGAGTATGCAAGACATGAATAATAATAATACGAACAAGAACGTAAGTATGAACAACAATACCATGGGATTATAGAATGGAATCCGTGATGGATAAGAGGATAGCCCGTACCTATAAGTGCCCTTGCGTATGTCGTACTTTCTTAGCTTTCCTTACTCATATATATATATATACATAAAAAAAAGAATATATTATATTGCCGAGGCGTCGGCACCGATCCATTTAACCATAATATGCACACCCCGCGTCCGGCATCCCGCGTCCGGACGATATCATGTGCCAAACTCCAACCGATCGTGTGATACGCGTACATAACGCTCTCGCCCTTATCCCTATTTTCCCCGTAAATATATGCATATTTCGTGTATAAATATCGGCGTCTATAGCGCCCGTCTCTTTCATCATATACATATATCGCGTCTATAGCGCCCTGATTCTTTTTGTCACATGCACACACTTATATCATATATGTTTACCGCATCTATAGCGCTCTGGTTCTACTATCATATTCCATGTATATTTATCAGCGTCTATATAGCGCTCTGATTCTGTTATTATATATATATATATATATATATATGTCGGGTTCACACATCAATCAGGGTCATAAAGCACAATTCCAGGTATTTAGAATCCTTAGAATAGTCATTACCCGTAAAGACTTGGGATATCCGTAACTAGTTTAACATTCTCATATTTTCATTCCTATAGCAAGGTATATCACCTACATATCTAACGTAGGCACTTTCTCATTCTCGACTCCATCGTTGTCCTTACAAGACCATATTCTTTACCTTAGTCAAGGAATCATCGACATATTTACATTAGGATAGCGTTGTACCTATTGTTTGATATTCGGGACAAGGATCTGAAGTTCCCTTAGGATTCCACTCCAAAACAAGCCAAAGAAAGTAATAAGGAAAATCCGGGAACAATGGGCCTACCTCGGGTCAAATGAGGCGGCGCACACAATCTACGTGTAAGACGCTTCACGACATTGCTTATGAGAGTTTTAAGGTAATCGGTCTCATTTATGCAAGTTCTAAAGGTCTAAGAAGTTTTCCTACATTTCGCACCATTTCTAGTTCAACCTTACTGAATGAATAGTAGCGAATTTCAATCTTGGATTTCGAGAAAAGGAATGATCCCCGAGGCCCGTATCCAACTTAGTACGTCTAAGACATGCCATAGAAAGAAGGGTGAAGTCTTACATACCTCTTTCCGCTCCTTCTGGTACTCCAATTCCAAGTTGCAAATCCGCCAAAATCTACAATTTGGTCATGTTTACCAAACTTGATTAGTGCATTTAGAACTCGGATTCTTCAAATGACCCTTGGCTACCGAAATTTCTACAAAGACTTCCTCCGTACATATACCATGCCACCAAGTTAAACTTGGCCGATTTCAATCAACCAACACCCTAGAATGCAACCCGGCCAAACTAACAACATACCAACAATCACATTAACAATTTCAATCAATATACTCGCTTCCTTCAAGACTTTCCAATTCCAATAGAAACAACAACTACCTTGTGATCTATATTCCAACAATACCATAACAATATCATTGTCTTCCATACATGTAAAAATATTATATTTAATTCACATTAACTTTGAAAGCAAGTCTCCAACTACTACAACTTCAATAGGGTCATTAGGCATTGATTAGCCACATAACCCTTCAACTCCACAACCAAAATACTAGATTCATTAGTTCATCATTTTTACACACAACAACACATACACGGCTACACCTACCTCATGCACACGGCCAAACACAACCACAACATATATTTTTATTTTTATAAATTTCCACCCTTTCCTTTACATTACAACAACAACCAACATTCTACATAGAATCAATCCATCCATTCCATACCACACTACACAAATACTCGGCCATGCACACCCTACACATTACACGGTTACATCCACAACTTCTATATTTCATGCTTTCACTTGTTTCCATTATAGAATACATAACAACAACAATTGAAACACTATATAAACATTGATTCATTATTCTCACACACATAACACCACACGGCCAAGCTCCAACATCCATAACTTCATGAATTTCGTTCCTTCACACACTACAACATACATAATTCTCCAAAACATATACAAGAACATGAATTCTTACCTTTGTTTTTCAACTTCTACACTTGGTCAAGGTTCATGAATTGTCCATTTAAGTGTTTTGCTTGCTCCAACAATTGTTCCATGATGTTTAGCATCTTCCAAAGGGTAGAAAACATGGAAGAAAATAATTTTTCTTGCCAACTTCCCATGGCCAATTTTTTCCTCCTTGGCCGTGACTCTCCATTTCTCCACCCTCTTCATCTTTTTTTTCTTCTTTTTGTTCTTGCCTTCAAGTGGAGATGAACACACACATATATATATATATATATATATATATTTTTAATAGCATGTGAGGGGCACATGCCCCTCTCTAGAGTTTTCTCTTCTTTTCTTTCCATTTTCCTTTTCTAGAATTTTCTTGAAATTTAACAAAAGATGACCAAATTATTCTTGCCATGCAAGCTTTGACCACATGCATAATTCCTCTTTTCCTTTTTTTTTTTTTTTTTTTCGGCCAATATGGCCTTTTATGAATGCCTTGTGAAATTACCATTTTACCCCTAGCCTTTCCACGAATTTACCATGAACTCCCTTGCGGATTCTTCCTTCTTACCCTTGACCCTTCTCAATATTTCCATGCAACAATACTCATAAATAATATTTATAACCAACTTGTGCATTAAAATTATTTTAGAACATAGTCTTGTCCTTAACTTCCCGCCATTAACTCGGAATATTCGAATGTACAAAATGCGGGATATAACATCCTTCCCCCCTTTGGAACATTCGTCCTCGAATGTTCGACTAGTCTTACAGGCTCTCATAAGCACCTCGGGGGAGCTCCCTTTTTATAGTCATCTTTGTCCTTTATACTATCTCCTAAGCCGTCCAATACCATTCTCTTGTCATCCTCGTTTCTCCTTATATACATCCATTTTCTGGTGTCGCACTACTCAAAGTTTGTGCGAACTTCTCATATTACCCTAAATATTATCCAGACTTCTACCCACTTGGTGTCGTTTTTTTTTTTCCGACCTTACTAATTCACTTCCGGGGGATCTCATTTGTAATCCAAGCATCCATCTCAAACACATTACCGTATCAACCGTCTTCATCTCATCCTTACATTTCTCTCACCTCGCTTCCCCCTTTTGGGGTGCACCTATCCCATTATCCATTTATACTTCGCTCATATCCTCATTCCAAATCTCAATCTATAGTAGAATAATAACAACTTACTTTGGCCACACTTGTACCATTTACTCTTCATCGTCACTCGAACTTCGGCGCCTCTACTCGATTAATGCCCTTTGTACCATGACTTCGGTTGCTGGGATTCATATGTCCACCGATGCAATCATATTTAGGATATTCTACACCTTTATACACACGTATATATATTTACTATTAACTAGCCCACAAAATACGTCCAACCGCTGTTCAAGCCTATCCTAATTCCCTGTGGCCGATGGTACTTTCCGTCTCTTTTTACCGAACTAATCCACCTCATCCCGTATGTTCTCTTATAGTCTCCAACCATTCCGTATGCTCTATTTCCCTTAGGTCACTCCTAACTTCTCATTTGTCCCTTATATCTCACTTTATAAAACTTTTAGTTTACTTCCCAGGGGGTCACCCATCCTAGAATTACTCCCACCTGAGCACGCTTAACCTCGAAACTTTGGTGGGATTTGGTACCTTAACACTCATATCTTCGCGTCCGCTTTCTCACATGGCCTTTATTACTCGTTCCAAAGCCAGTCGAAGCCTTACAGCTTTCGAAACGTTTTCGTATCACGTCCTTTCTTTTACAAGGACCGTTTTACCCTTTTCTCTTCTCGATGTCCACCTTTCGCCTGCATGTATGGCTATTTCCTGTCTGGCGCCCAGCTCCACACAACAGAACAAGTATATCAGTCCCATCTTACCTTTTCTGACTTTCCATATCATCATTCGCCTTTTTCCGCCGATACTGGGCGCCTACGGAAATCGACAATTAATATAATGAATCTTACTTCCTATGACTTGGCTCTATCGCACGATCTCAGACAGAAAGAAGGTCAACATTTCCTAAATGCCCCGCAGCCTCCTGTTTATAAATGTGGCCGGCTTCACACCATAAACAGGACTCTACCGGACACGACTTTGCAGACAACCCTTGGACCGACCTGCTCTGATACCACTTTGTCACACCCCAATCTTGATTAGGGTGTGATGGGCACCCGACCCCGTAACCGGAGCCGAGCGAACCCGTCGACCCTTACTACGTACTTGAAAATTTTTTTTTTTTGAACCTCTAAGCCGTGTGTATACAATAAGATTACTAAAACATTCTTTTATTGCTTTTAAATCAAGTAAAACATGTAATCGTACAAACTTGTATTACAATACAAACCGACTCCCAAACCCACGACTCGTACCGCAAAGTCTCTAACCGTAATCGGACTCGGCACGTATACTCGACTCGGCTTCACTCCGGGCCAAATGGAGCTTGCCAACTTCGCTGGAACATCTTTTACATTAACTTCGATCCGTCTGGGTGTACCTGCGCGGCATGAACGCAGCCCCCGAAGAAGAGGGGTCAGTACGAGCAATGTACTGAGTATGCAAGACATGAATAATAATAATACGAACAAGAACGTAAGTATGAACAACAATACCATGGGATTATAGAATATGTGATGAGATAAGAGGATAGCCGTACCTATAAGTGCCCTTGCGTATGTCGTACTTTCTTAGCTTTCCTTACTCATATATATATATACATAAAAAAAAGAATATATTATATTGCCGAGGCGTCGGCGCACCGATCCATTTAACCATAATATGCACACCCCGCGTCCGGCATCCCGCGTCCGGACGATATCATGTGCCATACTCCAACCGATCGTGGATACGCGTACATAACGCTCTCGCCCTTATCCCTATTTTCCCGTAAATATATGCATATTTCGTGTATAAATATCGGCGTCTATAGCGCCCCTCTCTTTCATCATATACATATATCGGCGTCTATAGCGCCCTGATTCTTTTTGTCACATGCACACACTTATATCATATATGTTTACCGCGTCTATAGCGCTCCGGTTCTACTATCATATTCCATGTATATTTATCGGCGTCTATATAGCGCTATATATATATATATATATATTATATATATATATATATATATATATATGGGTTCACACATCAATCGGGGTCATAAAGCACAATTCCGTGTATTTAGAATCCTTAGAATAGTCATTACCCGTAATAGACTTGGGATATCCGTAACTAGTTTAACATTCTCATATTTTCATTCCTATAGCAAGGTATATCACCTACATATCTAACGTAGGCACTTTCTCATTCTCGACTCCATCGTTGTCCTTACAAGACCATATTCTTTACCTTAGTCAAGGAATCATCGACATATTTACATTAGGATAGCGTTGTACCTATTGTTTGATATTCGGGACAAGGATCTGAAGTTCCCTTAGGATTCCACTCCAAAACAAGCCAAAGAAAGTAATAAGGAAAATCCGGGAACAATGGGCCTACCTCGGGTCAAATGAGGCGGCGCACACAATCTACGTGTAAGACGCTTCACGACATTGCTTATGAGAGTTTTAAGGTAATCGGGTCTCATTTATGCAAGTTCTAAAGGTCTAAGAAGTTTTCCTACATTTCGCACCATTTCTAGTTCAACCTTACTGAATGAATAGTAGCGAATTTCAATCTTGGATTTCGAGAAAAGGAATGATCCCCGAGGCCCGTATCCAACTTAGTACGTCTAAGACATGCCATAGAAAGAAGGGTGAAGTCTTACATACCTCTTTCCGCTCCTTCTGGTACTCCAATTCCAAGTTGCAAATCCGCCAAAATCTACAATTTGGTCATGTTTACCAAACTTGATTAGTGCATTTAGAACTGGATTCTTCAAATGACCCTTGGCTACCGAAATTTCGGCAAAGACTTCCTCTGTACATATACCATGCCACCAAGTTAAACTTGGCCGATTTCAATCAACCAACACCCCGGGAATGCAACCCGGCCAAACTAACAACATACCAACAATCACATTAACAATTTCAATCAATATACTGCTTCCTTCAAGACTTTCCAATTCCAATAGAAACAACAACTACCTTGTGATCTATATTCCAACAATACCATAACAATATCATTGTCTTCCATACATGTAAAAATATTATATTTAATTCACATTAACTTTGAAAGCAAGTCTCCAACTACTACAACTTCAATAGGGTCATTAGGCATTGATTAGCCACATAACCCTTCAACTCCACAACCAAAATACTAGATTCATTAGTTCATCATTTTTACACACAACAACACATACACGGCTACACCTACCTCATGCACACGGCCAAACACAACCACAACATATATTTTTATTTTTATAAATTTCCACCCTTTCCTTTACATTACAACAACAACCAACATTCTACATAGAATCAATCCATCCATTCCATACCACACTACACAAATACTCGGCCATGCACACCCGACACATTACACGGTTACATCCACAACTTCTATATTTCATGCTTTCACTTGTTTCCATTATAGAATACATAACAACAACAATTGAAACACTATATAAACATTGATTCATTATTCTCACACACATAACACCACACGGCCAAGCTCCAACATCCATAACTTCATGAATTTCGTTCCTTCTTACACACTACAACATACATAATTCTCCAAAACATATACAAGAACATGAATTCTTACCTTTGTTTTTCAACTTCTACACTTGGTCAAGGTTCATGAATTGTCCATTTAAGTGTTTTGCTTGCTCCAAAAATTGTTCCATGATGTTTAGCATCTTCCAAAGGGTAGAAAACATGGAAGAAAATAATTTTTCTTGGCCAACTTCCCATGGCCAATTTTTTCCTCCTTGGCCGTGACTCTCCATTTCTCCACCCTCTTCATCTTTTTTTTCTTTTGTTCTTGCCTTCAAGTGGAAGATGAACACACACATATATATATATATATATATATATATTTTAATAGCATGTGAGGGGCACATGCCCCTCTCTAGAGTTTTCTCTTCTTTTCTTTCCATTTTCCTTTTCTAGAATTTTCTTGAAATTTAACAAAAGATGACCAAATTATTCTTGCCATGCAAGCTTTGACCACATGCATAATTCCTCTTTTCCTTTTTTTTTTTTTTTTCGGCCAATATGGCCTTTTATGAATGCCTTGTGAAATTACCATTTTACCCCTAGCCTTTCCACGAATTTACCATGAACTCCCTTGCGGATTCTTCCTTCTTACCCTTGACCCTTCTCAATATTTCCATGCAACAATACTCATAAATAATATTTATAACCAACTTGTGCATTAAAATTATTTTAGAACATAGTCTTGTCCTTAACTTCCCGCCATTAACTCGGAATATTCGAATGTACAAAATGCGGGGTATAACAAGTAATCTGCGACTGCAGGGCGGTCCAATCCACAGTGGGGAGCATAGCATAAAACTCCCTGACCCAGTTTCAATTGACATCACCGGGCTCCTCAGCTAACTGGGCCCAACCAATATGGTGTAGGGTCTGGTAAAATCCCGAGGCCATTTTGTTACACCTTGGAAAATTTCGCGTTATCAGACCGTGGACGGCTTAGTACGAGCTCGGGGAGAGCGTAGTTACACAAGGATTGGATGAGTTGACTTGGAGGGGCAAAAACGGCATTATAAGTTTGAAATTTAGAAAAATACCAAGAATAAAAGTTGTAGATAATTGAAAGATCTTTCCAACCATATGTCGTGGGCCCTCACACGATGTCGGAATCAAGAGTTATGGCCATTTTAAGAGCAAGACCCTAAGCTGCCAAATGGCTCCGCGGGCCCCACGTGAGAAAGTCGGTAAAACCAACCTAGGAGGGGTATAAATACCCCCCATAAACCCCATTTTTTCAGCATAATAACATTCCAAAGGGTCCTAGAAAATTCTCTACACCTCTCCCAAGCATTATAGTCCGATAAATCAAGAATTTGACAAGATTACGCCAAACTAGTCCGTGAAAGGTGATTGTTCTTGCTTCTACTTAAGCTTGGTGTTGGAAAAGGTTGATGTGGCTGAGTTTTTTTCAAGTATAAGGTATGTTATTTATCCCATCTTTTATGTTGAGTTTATTTGAAGGTCTAGCAAGCCTTAAAAAATGAAACTAGTTATGGAGAAAAGGTCATAGAGTGTTGTATTGTAGTTGTTGTGTTTATAGGCTGTTTTGAACGTGTTGTGGCTGTGTGGATGAACTTATTTATGCATACAAAAATGGTATCTAACATTGTTGGCGTGTTGATGAGATTATACTCCTTGATTGGGATGGAAGAAAGTGCATATTGTTGTTGTATGTTGAAAAACGTCGTGTGGGATGTTTATGGAATATGTTGGTATGAATAATAGTGTTGTTGATATTGGTATTATTGTTGTTGTTGATTGGTTACTGAATTGTAATTTTGGGCTAGGCATATAAACAGGGGAGATGCTGCCCGATTTTCGGCAGAATATAGAGTAGTTTGATTTGAAATTTGGAACAAGTGTGCAATAAAGAGTCTAACGTTAGTATGAATCCTTCTAAGTGTAGGCTTACGAGCTTGGACGAATAGGCGTAGCTAATAAGAGGTGGAACAGGTATGTAAAGCTTACCTTTCTTTCTTTTGGCATGTCTTAGATGTAAGTAAGATATGATACGAGCCTTGGGGTAACTCCATTCTTAAGTTCCGAGCATGTCTATGATTCTTATTCACTTTTTGATATTCGCATTCTTAATATAGTCGGGCTATTGCCCTCGAGTCTTTGCATGATTGGATAGTACATGGTGCATAAAGAGATTCGTTCCTAAAGAGTTCTATAATGAATAATGTCCCTAACTTTCATGAACGGGCTCGGATTGCTTTGATATGTTCGTAAAGTGTTCTCTAATGAATAATGTCCGTAACTTTCATAGGCGGGCTCGGATTGGTTTGATACATGTTTACGATCTCTAAGACTCTCTTTAACGTAGTCCTAATGGCATTTAGATCGGATTTAACGTGACTATCGTTTGATACTTGAGCGTTGATTTGTCTACTTATCTATTGAGTCTTAAAAGATGATCTATATGCATATGGTTTCTCACTACTCTGCTCGTGCTAGCTGTTATTACTTCTTTCACCGAGTCCCGGGCGGCATGTATTCGTGCACGCGACCGCATTATTCACCGAGTCCCTCAATATATATATGATGATATGATGATATGATGGTACGATGATGGCGCCGAGCCCACAGGATGGGCCGAGTATGGTATATATGATGGAGACAGGATCTCCTCTACCGAGTCCCTCACTAGAGGGCCGGGACACGTTATATATGCATATGTACATGATGATTATTTACTTATGTCTCACCGAGTCCCTCACTAGAGGGCCAGGACACGTTATATGTATATGTACTTGATGATTATTTACCTATGTTCCTCAGTCCCATAATGGGCTGGATATGATATTGATACGCATGATTTATGTTTCAGAGGCAAGCCTTATGATTTTCTATACTCCTTATTTCAGTATGATCCTGTTTACTGTATTTCATGCTTTACATGCTCGACATGTTCCGTACCGACCCCCTTTCTTCGGGGGCGTTTCATGCCACGCGAGGGTGTGTACGCATGAGTGGAAGATACTAGTAGAAGATGTTTCATTGGATTACAGCTCCATTTCCTTCCGGTCCGCCGAGTCGAGTATCTATGTTATGGTATCTTGAGTTCCGCAGAGACTTTGCGTACGCAGTCACGTATGTATCATGTCAGTCTTGTAAGCGGCTCTGTAAGCCGATGTATCATTATGCATTACATTATAGATTTCATATGATTACAGATTTTACTTGATTTGAGAAGGACGGAAAGCATGTTTTTTTTGAAAAGCTAACATTATGCATTCATTTTATGATTTAGAGTCCATAAATGAGTATCACGAGGATTAGCGGGTTCGCTCGGCCTGCGGTAAGGTCGGGTGCCCATCATGCCCTATCAAAAGTTGGGGTGTGACACATTTCTTCGACCCGGTCCATGACAAGAGCCCTCTCATGAAGCAGACCCTTGGTCTGCTGCTCCATGAAATTCCGCTTGCAAGCGTTTTTGGGGAGCCTGATATATTCGGGAGGAGCCGGGGGTTGTTGTCCTTCTTTTTGTTGTTGTTGTTGTTGATCCGCCATGTTTGGGTGAGAGAGTTAACCTACAAAGGTGAAAAACGGAGTTAGAATAGCGCGGTGTAAAGTATTAACGGGGATAGTCCATGCTTAAAATAGGAGAAAAAGCCCAAAAATTTGTTTGCCGCTAAACCCACTCATTGCGGCCCCGTGGTACGGCATTGCCGGCGAAGGCCGCTATAGCGGTAAGAGGGCCATTACAGCGGCCAACGAGTCGCCATAGCGGTGCCTTTGTCGCTGTAGCGGGCTCGGTATAGCAAGCAGGTCACCGCTATAGCGGCCACCTCCAAGCCCTGTTGGGCCACTTCCAGCGACGGCCTCACCGCTACAGCGGTACCGTTGTAGTGGTGGAAGGACCGCCGTAGCGGTCCATCTCTCCAGTCCGTAAAATCCTTGCCCCAACCTTGTTCCAAACCCAAAATTTTCACCATGATTTTTCCGTTTTAGTAAAGGATCAAGTAGTAAGATAGCATGCATGATTTTTACAACGTGTTCTACCCTATTTTCAACTAACACAAGCACAAAATTTGAGCGAAAACACCAACGATTGCACCATAGCAAGACCCCCACCCCAACACAAAAACTAGCCCCCTGATCAGTAAATCTGCAGTATAAAGTGTTGCTAAGGCATTATGAACGTGAATTAACCCTCCATGATCCAAGGAACTACCCGCCCCAAGAACCAAAAACCCTCTTTTATAGGAAACACAATTACCCTTCCTAAACTAGCAAGTTAAGCATGAGATTTTCGAAATACAAAGCCATATACAAGTTATAGGATAGTAAAGGAGAACATTTACCTTGAAATAGAGGAAGATCTGCAAGCCCGGCAAGAGAAAAGCGAAATTTTTATTTTGGAAGGGAGCTTCTTTTCGGATTTTATGAGGGATTTGGGTGATGGTAAGGGTAGGGTGTTTATAAGGGAGTGGGGACGGAGATGAGGGGTTGAAAAGTGTTTAAGGGGGAAGAAATTTTCGTGGGGAGGGGGAAGGTTTTTCAGTTATGGGGGTGACAAAAGTGGAAGGGGTGAACTGCGTTCCCCCCCCCCCCCCCCCCCCCATATTTTTTTGCTTCTGCCCGATGACCACAGCGGCGGTACTTGGACGGCTGCAGCGGTACCGCTATAGCGGTACTGTGGCCACTATAGCGGTGGCAGTGGGACATTTTTCGTTTTTGTTTCGTTTTGTGTTGTCATTCTTTCTTTGCCCTTAACGATGGGCCGAGATCCTGTTTCGCATGGCATAGGACCCAGGATGTTAAACCCTATTGCATCTCACCCCTTTCGGAGATGAACGGTAGTTTAATTGGTATCTGGTGTAACGACCCGTCCGGCCGTTATTTAATATTTCGCGAAACCATGCCCAATTTAGGTCAAGGTTTACAAATATTAAGCTTCATGATATGTTGTAAGAGTTAAGAGTGGAAAAAATCAATTTCGGAAGGGTTGGAAATTTTGGGCCACAATTTAATGCGGATCGCTATAGCGGTCAGTGGACCGTCGTAGCGGTACCGCTATAGCGGCCTGAGGACCGCCACAGCAGTCCACGTAGAAACAGTGTCCGAAATTTGATACTCAGTCTATTTTTCTCTCCTTTTTCAACATAAGACTTTCAAGGGCTGCTCCTAGGGTTCCTCATGAAAGAAAAGCCATAGCCCCCAAGAAAAAGAAAACCCTTCTAATCCCTTTTTCCACATTTCCCTACGAAGGATATCCGCTCATGGATTCGGATGGAGGTTAAGAAGACGAGCAATTCATGGAGAATCAAATATATGTTCACCAAATAGGTAGGTTACGATTTACTTTAGTTAGACTTTGATTAGCTAATCGTATATACGCTTAGAGTTTACGGGAGAATGCATGCTTAGGTCTTCGGACATAGAGTTTGGAGAGATGTACTTGTAATATGATTAAAATAGGGTATAATTAAGGCTATGATAATAATGATTTAGCTTAATAGAAGGTGATGCTGTCGCTACGGAGATACCTCGTATTTACTTAATGCTACCTTGGGGGGGGGGGGAGGGTGAATTCCGTGTGTATATCTTATTGTTGAACGTTCATATGGTTATTTCCTTAAAATTAGGAGGTCATATTAATTGAATTATACAGAGTTGGTTTTACATTAGGCCCATCAAGAGCTGGGATCATGATTGATTTGTCATGTAGTTACGTGCATTGCAACTACCTCGTTCATGCGAAAATACAGGTAACATGTGCAAGGCCGAGTATCGTATCGTGTTATCTGTCCTTGTGGCCGTGGGATTGAGTACTTGGATTACATAAATGTATACGGATTAATATGTCCCGCGTTCGAGGTTCGTTCCGGAGCGGAGGTTTGTGCTCGGGTCCGAGGAGTATTCTGGAACGAGCGGTACATGGACACTATGGGTCCCCTGTAGGTCATGGCTACTGAGCAAAGACATCAGATTGCGTGTATGTATAGTGTGTCGGGTCTTGCATCACATTTGCATTGTACTGCATTCTCATGATTTATTGTTATACATGTGTGTGTTACTGTCGTTAACATTGTCCATTAAACCGTGTGCGTTGTTGAGAGCCTGGTGGGGGAGGGGTTTTTACACGAGGTAGGTGTAGTAAGGTTGGTCATCGATAGTGATTTCTCTTCCTAGAGATATAGTAGCACGGTAGTAAGTAGGTGAACTCTTAAACAAAAGGGTAAAAGTACAGCATTATGACGAACGTGAACGCGAGAGCTACTAGTTGTGGTTTAGGAAAATACCTTAGGGTTGGGAGTTAAAGAAGCGAGCTTCGAGATTAGGTAGGTAAGGGGGCGGCGTGGCAAATGGTATTTATCTAGAATCTTGAGGTTCATCGACTTATTTTCTTGTCTTATTAACTTTATGTTGTATTGCGTGAACTAATCTTAATCTACCTATAATGCTTACCAGTAAGTGTGGTGTACCGATACTACTTGCTATGCCCTTTTTTGGGTGTAGATGTGTTGCGGTTTTAGCCGAAGTTTCGCCGCGGGTCTATCGGATATTTTCCTACAGCTTCGCCTATCTCACTCCCGGTGGAGGCTGTGTCATTTATTTGTCCTCTTGTATTTTAGGAGCTCTTGTACCCGTCTAGACTAGATCCCGGGATTTTATTGCGGATTTATTTATATTGAAACGAGTCTGTAATAAATGCCTACGTTAAATTTTATTATTTTTAAGGATGATTGTCATATGCTTTTAAGTGTTGGCTTTTATTCGTAAGGGTTCGCCTACCAGGTTGTCATATGGTAGGTGCCCGCACGACTCATGGGTTGGGTGGTGACATCTCGTAGCGTGTTTTATGACTAAAATGCACATTTGGTTTATGGGAGGTGGGGATGGGGGGGGGGGGGGGTTCTCGGATGAGTTTCGGGTATCCATCTCGAGTTTGGTGTCCAATTTCCTTCTTCGTGCGAGGGAGGGGACGCTTCGCCTGGGCCTCTTCAAGTTCGATGGGTTGGGCCGGCCCAGGTGAGAATCCTCGCGTTCGCGAAGGCCAAAATTCTTGGATCGGCTCGTGTGTCGCCCCGATTGCGATGGGCCACCGTGATCACGATGAAGGAATAATCACTCAATAGTGATTTATTCTGAAATTCGAAGGGCAAATTTCATTCTCAAATATTTGAAGGTTTAGAGCTAGGTTTTGGATAATTTCAAGTTTTCTAAATTCAAAATTCTTCATTCGGGTAAGTTTCTAACTTCCATCATGGCTTTAATTCACGATTTCATCCGTTAATTTCCATTTCAATCTATGATTCTAGGTTTGAGATAAGGGGTTTTTCATAAATTAGGATTTTGGAGTTAATAGTGGAACTGAAGGCTAAATTGTGGCTAGATTCTCATGAAATTTAGGCTATGGACAATCTAGACTGTGGGTAGAATAAATTAATGATCAATTTTCAGTTTTACCCTTGGGGTTCGGATTTGGTTCTTTTTGTGTTCCGGTCCAAAGTATAGCAATATGGGTATTGATAGACTCGTGTGACCGTGTAGAGTATTAGTTTGAACATGTGGAACTTGATTTCACAATAAATTACCATTTTGACCTCCGAGGATTTGGAACGGGTTTTAGATTGAGTTTTTGGTTTTGAATCCTTTTCATAGCAATATGGATATCTGTAGAATCGTATTTTAAGATAAAATTCATATTTGGTTGACTTTGACCGTTCGAAAGTACTCCGAAAGGGAAAGGCGTTGACGTGAAGGTTCATGGCACCTGTTCGGCCTTGAGGTAGGTTACGGTTTATCCTTGAGGTAGGTTACGGTTTATTCTTTAGATTCCGACTGGAGGGCATATATAGTTTATAAATATTGAAGGGGTATTGGGTGTGATGAGGGTCTGACCTTATGATTACGATGAGTACTTGGGTGGGTACCGGTGTATATTATTGGGTATCTAAAATGACGGGGAAAGCATGTTGATGTTTCGGGCGTGGTTATGGTTGTAAATCCACTTAGGTTGGTATATTTGTTGTTTATGTGGTCTATGATAGCCGTGATTTGACTGATACTTGCTTGATTGAATTGTTATCTCATCGATCAACATCTCGTATAATTGTGAAAGGAAATTGTTCCGGATTTATAAGTTGGCATATGTATCTAGTTTGATTAAGCATATTCATAATTCTGTTGACATAAGATATTATGTTATTGCATTTATTTCCCATTTATATGTAGACATGCATAAGTTATGACAAAGGAAGGATATGAGATGGTATAAGGATCGGAATGAGGTAAGGTTATTGTTCAGTCCGGCGGTACAGTGAGTGTCTCACAGTTCAGCGGTATAGTGAGTACTCACAGTCCAAAGGGAAAGGACCTCGGGTGGTACAGTGACAGGTATATGGACCTCGCGCGTCTCTCATGGGTCATGACTAGATGGAATGACCACTGGCATATATGCACCAGGTTTGATATTGGCCAATGCATTACACTTATATATTCATCTATCCATTTGTCTCTTATTCTCCTTATATGATACGTGTTTGGTTGTTTAGTGTAGTATGTGATTCAATTGGGCATTGTGGTGAAGTTAAGTTGAATTGATGCATTGAGTGTTTGACTTCAATCTTTATATTTTATATTTGTATTCCCTTCGTTGTCGGCCAATGATACCTATGAGTACTAGTGGTTGTACTCATACTACACTTGCTGCACTTTCTTTTGGTGCATATATTGATCCTTTCTCTAGCACTAGGCCTCGTGACTGATCCCGCGGTGGTCTATTTCGAGATTACAGGGTGAGCCATCAGACACTTCCGCAACCTTGGATCTCCTCCTATCTTATGATTCCGTCTACTTAGATTTTCAGACAATTTTCTATCTTGTATTTCAGACTTGCACTGTATTTAAAAGATCTTGTATGAGTTAGACCAAGTTTTGGAGATTGTAAAGACTAAATTATTTGACACACTTATTGATATTATCAAGCCTATTAAAATAGCATTGACGTACTTAATTTCCACACTTTCCTTTGTTATAAATGATTGATGATTTGGGGATGGTTCGCCTACCATTGAAACGAAAGATTCAAGTTAAGGTTCCTGTTCCTGCAGGGGATTGGATTACATTGTCCTTTAAGTAGGAGCGCATTGGCATCTTTTGCTTCTTTTGTGGCTTAGTTGGCCATTCTGATAAATAATGTCGAGGTTTATATCGCATATCGCGTATAACTCATGAATAATATTTGTATGGTACACGGCTAAGAGCGGACACTAGAGCATCACGTTCCATGGTGGGATCACAGTGGATTCGACCTGCCGCTAGCAATCAGGAATGTGAAATCCCCAATAGGGCAAGTCCTATTCTCTCACATGGAATGGGTACCCCTAAATTTGTGCTTGAAAATCAGGGATCTCATGCACCATATCATGGAAATCATACGGAGAGAAATAAGAATATGGTTAAGGATGTGCATATGACTGATAAGGAATGAGCCTTAATTCTTGCAGCGAAAAAAAAAAGGCCATAAGTGGAGGGAACCAAAACTACTGATGAGTGTGAGCTTAACGAAACTACTGATGAGTGTGAGTTAGAAATATTGTGCTTAAACCATATGCTAGAGATTGCAGATTTAGAAAGAACCAGAAATCAGAATTGAATTCAACAAAAGAAAATGAAGAGATCGTTGCTACTGTGAGCGAGATTTAAGCCATAAAAAGCAAATTTTCTGGTTGGCGGTATAATACATATGCCACTATTCATATTGGCTATTACAAGTCCCTCTTCAAAACTTACAGATAAGTTACTGATGAGCAAGAGATTCAAATGGGAAATGAAGGAAGGTCCAAAGTCTTTGGCATGGAAATGTTGAACTTGCATTTACTTCGGGCAAGATGGTTACACTAACCAATGTCTTAAATTTTCCCATATGAATCGAAATCTTGTTAGTGGGGTACTATGAATTTTTACACTAAGCAAATAGTGAAGAAATTCTATTGAAATACAAGAATTATGGAACTTGATCTTTTGGAATAGGGGAAGAAGAAGGATATGGAGAGAAAAGAAGTATTTTTTTTTTGTTTTGTTTTAGAGAAGAAAGTACTTTTTATGGAGAAGAAAAGTTACGTTAGAAATCAGAATAGTAAACTTTAAATAGAATAGGTGGTAACCAAATAATGAAAGGACACACCATTTTGTATGAAAGACGCCTTTTCTTTTAAAAATTATTTAATTTAATTTAAACAAATTTCTAACAATCCCCACTTGTTTAAATATAAATAGGACTCAAAGATCAAGTTATGTTCACACATAGAGTAATATATCTTTCGATTTGAATATTACCTTAGTATAACATCACAAAATGAAATCGAAATCTCATGTAGCATAATAGCATTGAACATGTGACATTATACACATAAACATTTCATTCCTTCTTTCCACTTAAACATGCTTAGAACTTTTATGGCCATGTGCTATCCAAAATTCATGAACATTTATGAAGAAAATCCACCTCTCAATCGAAGCGGCACAACTTCTTTGTTCATATAGGTGAAGCTCTTTCAGTGTCTTTGTCACACTTGAGACACTTGTTCCTTGAACTGAACTTCATTAAGAGTATAAGAACTCTACCCTCTAAACTGTGACAACCAAAGACTAGTGTATCTCTTAATTTAGTACTGAAACAAAGAACACTAGATTGGAGGCTTGAAACATGTACGAAACGCTTTCCTAAGAACGATATTTTCTCCCTCTCCTCTGCGAGATTGCTATGGGATATATGCAATTCGTTTTAATGGATATGACAAGTCTATGAATTTATGCACTACGCACATAGTGATGAAATTCTCTTAGAAAGCAAGAACTATGGAGGATTTGCATAGAAAAGAAAGTACTTTTTTTATGGAGAAGAAAAGTTACATTAGAAATCAGAATAGTAGATTATAAATAGAATAAGGGGTAACCAAATAATGAAAGGACACGCCTTTTTTATTTAAAAGGCACCTTTTCTTTTAAAAACTATTTGATTAATTTTAAACAAATTTCTAACACTACAGAAATGAGATCGAATAACTGTCAATACCGCGAGCCAAGAAAAACAGAGTTGTTAGACTTAGCATTCGAGAAGCTAAATCACATAAGGAATCCGAGAGACTGTTGACACCTAATTTTTGACTTCCCGTAATTAATTTTAATCACAATGAGGTATGCACCTTAAAGTGTTTAAATAATTTTTATATAAATTGTTCATATCAATGTTTTACACCTTTAAATTGGTAAAAAGGTTTTTCATGACACCACAAATTATGTAGAAATTAATTGGTACCTTTAATGCCATCTATGAGATACTTGTTAGATTTAATCAAAGAAAAAAGGCATTTTGTTTAAAAATAATAACCATTTATTTAATTATTTAAATTGTCAAAAAAATCAAAATTAGCAAATACTTTATTCCCTTCAATTCAAGGAGTTTGAGTAATTAGAAAAACTAACCATTTCATCCCTTAATCCCTAATTTTGTATAATTGTGATTTGTCAAAATTATTTATAATTGTCTATAAATATTTTAATTAGGCTAATTAATAAATTAGTTGGTCATTATTGCAAATTGATTTTTAATTGATTAATTATTTTTTGTTATGGCCACAATTAAATTAACCAATTCATGGTATAAGGAAATTGGGGTCATTTTTGTAAAATTAGCCTCTTAATAGCCTTAATTGAAATAACCAAATTCATTGGCTCAAATTAGTTAAGGTCATTAATGCAATTTAATTTTAAAATTTGCTAGTTAGGCCAAATATGGCCATAATTGAAACAATCAGTTAGATTAAAATCAATTGAGGCCATATTCGCAAATTTAAGCCCATTTACACAATTGGCCACTTTAAATTATTTAATAGGATAAATATGTTCTAATTTGATTATAATTAAAATATTATGACTAATAACCAATATTTTAGTTTTTGTCTATTTATTAAATTACCTACTTTACTCTGTATATACGTGTATAAATGAAGTATACATGTATATACATAAAAGGGGGTCAGCCTTTATTTTATGACTTGGACGGAGTCCAGTCCAAGAATAGACCGCGACCCGGCCCAAGCCCAGATGGCTTAAAGGGGATAATACCCCTTAAACATTTTAGTTCATACCAAATGACCACCCCCCCCCCCCCCTCTCTATTCCCTTTTCCGTGAAAACCCTAGGCGCCGCACCTCTTTTCTCTCCTCTCTCTGCGCCAAAAATGGCAAACATGCATAGGTAACAGAGAATTCACAGTTTTTTTTTTATTGTCTATTATGATGAAACAATTAATATTTCCACTTGATTTCGCGAAAACAATTCCAAACACAGTAATAAATCGCCTCTTTTACTCTATTTTTTTAATCCTTCAAGTTAAATCTATGATTTTTTTGTGCTTTATTGTTGTACCTTACTTGAGCCTCATTGGTTTAACAAGAATGGATCAGATCGAGTCAAACAAGACTCAAATCTGACCATTCATTGATGATTCGAGTCGATCTGGGCCGTAGGAAGGCTTACAAAGGGTAATTTTGGGGGAATCTAGTTTGTCCCACATCGTGTGTTTAACTCCTTGAATGAACCTTGGGATTCTATAAATATAACCCCAACACTCTCACAAAGGAGAGGTTTTGGAAGTTGAAAAAAGTTTCTTGACAACCTCAGAGCCTTAATTTGAGCATTTAAACTCAAAGCCTAAGCTCACAGTAACATTTTAAAAGATTTAGCCTTGTTCTAGGGTTTGAGTCTTCTCTAGTTCTAAAATATTTGTGTTTTCTTTCTTTTCTGTGTGGTCTGAGTCGGAGGTTTGGAAGCACAAAGGCTCCAAGTTCAACTTTTGACGCGACTGCGCATAAAAAAGGTAACATTTTATCTTATTATTACCTCCTTGTGTTCGCCTTTAAGTTTGGATGGTGATATGTCTAATATAGGAATATTGTTGTGCTTTGTTAACCTGCCTTAATATTATTTTCTTTACTTTTCTCTTGCTTGTCTTGACTATTGAGCATTACTGAGTTGGGCTATGTTTGTTCTGAAGTTTTGTGATCACTTTCCTGTAACCTTCCTTGTTTAGTTGAGTGTTGTTTTGTTGAAGTTACTAAAGTGGACATGTTTAGCTTAAGTTGATGTCTTAATGAACTGTGTTGGCCTGTGGTTGTTTGTAGTGAACATATGATCATGATTACTGAGTAGTACTTTACAAACCAAGTCTAAATGGAGTTCTACTTAGAACCACTAGTGTAATAATTCATTCCTTATCTGGATCATTCACTTGAGTAAGACTGAATTAAGAGTAAAAATGGGAGAAAAATGTTGAAGTAAGCTCAAGTTTAGAGAAATGCTGCTTAGAGTTAAGATTCAAAATTGGTTGTGATGTTGAGAATAGATTTGAGCTATTTGAGAAAATATAATAGCTAAAGTATAAGTGACACATGTTGTTTGCCCAGTCTTAGTATGAATATCTTGTTTGGTCATTAGATGCTTGAACTAAATTGTTTACTAATCATTAATCCGAGGTAGGATAAACCTGTTGAACTATAGTAACTGATCCAATACCAAGTGTTAACATACTTAAGCATGAATGATTCCTCTATGTGATCTCCTGAACTGATGGGATTGAGTGTGTTGTGAAGTTTTTTCTGACTTTGAATGATTATGTGCCATCCTCATAAAGGGAATGTGTGATCAAATTTGTCCTTCATTTGATGTACACATAAAATTAAGGACCCCTGCCTTGTCTTAACTGTTTCATGAGAATAATTCCCTAATTCTCAGAGATAAAAGGCCAAGGTGATATAAAATAAAAATGGCAAATCAGTGTTCTAGTTTGTCAAAGTCCTTTATGATAAGCTATCTGTGTAGTGTAATGGTCATAACTGGAATTAGACATAAGAGAATAGCTGTTTTGACCCTTGGGAGTTTAAGCACACATGTTTGTTTCTTCTGTCTTTGTTTGTTTGTACATCACTTAGTCCATAAAATAAAGAGTCACATGTTGGGGTGCTGCATTAAAACAGAGGATTAACTACCTAACCTTTAGAGAGGGCCCTGGTAGTATCACTTGGTTTTGGATGGGTGGAGAAGGGGAGTTTGTTTTGCGGGGAGTAAAGGGTGAACTTAGGTATGAACTGGAAGTGATGACCAGTGGAGCCTTTGCTCCTCTTTTATTGAAAGGAAAGATCAGGGAAAAGTGGGGGGTAATGGCCTCATCCTACACTGTCTTTTCTTTAGGACTTGGGAACTCTTTTCTCTTTCTAAATCTCATTTCCTATGACCATGGGATCTACTAGAGGTTCTTATATGACTGTCCAAACACCAATTCTGAATAATAAGAACTATCAATAAAGTCACTGAGTCCCAAGTATTAGTATGGCCTATCATGAGAACACTGCTTAATTAACTATCTTCTTGACATGTTTGAAATTGTCTGAAAACTCATATAGATCCCTAACTGTTAGGTGCCATGACCTTGTTCTAGATTCTGGGGATGCTTTGCAGATCCATCTATTTGGCTTGTGTGTTTTCTTTCCTTAGATATATCAGGTATCCCTTATTTAAAACATATAAAGTCTGTGTGTGACAACCTACCCATGAGATGTGTTGTTTGTTCCTGATGTCTGATGGCACCAAATTGTTGCATAAATGAGAGTTTTGATCCTTGTTCCTACAGGATATTGGTACACTGAATGGTATGGTAAAATCATGATATGCAACGGTTCCTGGTTCTGATAATGAACATGGTTGAAGGGAGGGTGTTGAGTGTTAATCAATTAAAGTAAAAGATTAAAGTAAAAGATAAGTATGATGTGGTTAATCCATGATAATATCCCTTCTGATAAATATGATTTCTGACTGCTAAAATGGGTCTAAATGATTTTTATTAATCAGTAAAGTGAACTGGAGAAGTCTTTTGACACTTCATTTGGTCTGAACTAGGACTTTATGATGTCAGAGTTCCTTAATGACTTTAAGCATGCAATTAAGGTCTAAGGTAGGCTAACATAAGACATTGATATGACATTTGTGCTAATGGTGTTTCACTAAAACTAATCACTTAGTCTTAAAGGATCAAGAAGTGCAAAAGGGGAGCTTGGTATGAATCTGCCTAGATCTTTCTGTGATAAACTGTTTGCATCATTTTAAGTATTATGGTTCAAATGATAAGTTTGTGGTGATCATGATTAAGAATAAGATTGAGGGTGGTGTTTCGCTCTCTCTCTCTCTCTCTCTCTCTCTCTCTCTCTCTCTCTCTCTGGGGTTAAAATATGTTGTGTCTAACATTGTCTTGTTCTGTTGTGTCAAATCAGGCCTAAAAGTGAGATGTGCAGATATGTTCTGAACTCTGTCATTATCAAAAAAGGGATTAAAAGTCATACCATAATTAGAATTCTAGGCTAAATAACTAAAAGTACTCATCTGAGGCCATGTTAGTCAAGTGTTTGGTTGGGAATTGATTCAATAATGGTGTTTGTGGGGATATAAGTGTTCATGGGCAAGTTATGAACCACTTGACAATAGGGAGCCTTTTAAAGGCATCTTAGAGAGAGGATTGGGAAGAACCAAGTCCAACTTGGTTCATAGTACCTTCCTCCAAATAAAAGGTGCCATGGCATACTCTATAAGTCTATGGGTGTGTGTTTGCCATATGAATACATTTGACTCTACAATCCTGTCATTGAGTCCAGTTATGCCAAAAGTCTTAAAGGAAGATTAGATCAAGTATTTAGAAGATCAGTATTAACCCAAGTCTGTTTGATCACCTGTTCACATGAGATGTCTCTAAATCCTGTCCGAAGATCCTAGATGCATTTAAATGAAGTTGACACTAGTCTTAGCTAACATGTGTGATTGTCTCATTCCCAAAATCAAAGAAAGAAACAAGAGAGAGTGTGAGTCAAAGTTGCTAACCTGGACTTATGCCTAAGTTATTAAATTCCTGCATGATCTTATTTAGAGTAAGTTGATTCAAGGCTCAATAGGAAAGCCTGTCTGTCATGTCCCCTCTTGAAATCTTTGAGTCTTGGCACGGCCTTAACACTTGGTCCATGTGTTTAGTGGCCACTACTTGACTGGTTGCCTTATAGGAATCTCTGTGACTTGGCTAGATAGAGCATACACTATGACATGGCCTGCTAGGTATTCAGGCTAGTGTGTAATGATTTTGTGGAGTTAAAATGACTTAATGATCCCTGTAACAACAAATTGACTCAGGTTTAAAACTCAATTCAAAAGAATGTGGAAATCACTCTTAGGTATACTTAGATTGACATACTCTTGTCTTACTGTCTTACTGCCATCATTAATTGTTTGTTTTCTTTTCTGAATACCACTATGTCCTGCAATGGCTAGTTAGATTCAAAGAGTCCTGGTTCAGTTCAGTTGTGCCATGCTTGTCTAGATTCCTAATTGGTTTTATTACACTATAATGTGATCCTGCACATGTCCTTTTGTAAATAAAATGAATGGCTCTGGTTCAAATGTGCAGATGAACCTGCTCAGCTGTGTATAAGGTCTCCATATGTATTTTCGTTGGTTGCCATTTTGTGAATTGCCTTGTGCTCTCCCATGAATATAGAGGCTTGTAGCTAACTTCCATCTGCACCATGTCTACTTGATTCAAGAAAGTTTTGAACTATTCCACTTCCATGTACCTGCTTATGTTGTGATTGTTTGGTTCAGCCTAACTTTGGTCATATTGTGTCCATGTATGCTATTTCATCCTTGTCTAAGTTATATTCAGTTGTCTTGGTCTTGGTTTATTAGAGTATTACATCTGCTTGGACCATTTATCTCTTCTCTTCATACTCTTCACTTGTTCCTATTAGTTTATGGTTATCCTATAACTGTGTGCATTAGACTTGTTCTATTTATTCCAAGCCTGTATATGGATATGTAAGTCTGTGTCCTCCATGGCTATATTGGTTGGGAGAACAAAGCAGTTTAGGGGGGGGGGGGGGGGGCTTGGTCTAAACCTTCCCCTGGTGACCAGCCATGCCGGAGGTTCATGAAACCTATTGGAACTTGTGCGGCATCAGGAATACGGATGGCGATGTCTTTTCCTCCCCACCACCCAAGTCTTCTCCAATAAAGTCTAAGGGCATGAAAGTGCATATGCATACTACATTAACTTGTGAATAAATAGGATAATATGTATGTATGTGTGTACAGCTATGCATGTGATAAGATCAGTAAAATATTAAACTAACTGGGGTCTTTGTTTCTTTCCTTCTTCACTGCATGGCCATTTGGGCCAAGGTTCAGCCACCCTATTGGGTCAAAAGTCTAATAAGAAAATTCTATCAAAGATTTTATTGAGTCCGAGAAAAGGAAGGGAAGCTAATATATATTGAAGGCCCAGCCACGGGCGAAAATGACATGAAGGCCCAACCATGGGTGAGAATGGTTAACTAGGGGTTTGGTACACCCCTAGTCTATCTCTTCTACGTTATTTATGTTATTCCAGCTTTCTTAAAATGTTGTATTGTATTTATAGTTGCAAAAATCCCACATTATTATTGGAATCAGTTATGGTTTGAACTAGGCATCTTAGGCAAATGGTACTTATGCCGTTTAGTTGACTCTAGATCCTTAAAACAATTTTTTCGAAATCTGGATTATGCGTACTGATTTTTGAACTTAAATAAGGATTAATCACGTTTTCAATAAGTTAAATAGTAAGGGGACTAAGAGAAGGTCAAAATGGCATGATATTTTACTCAAAACAAAAGAGAGGAAACAAATTGAAAATTTTCTTTCAAAGTAGACACGTTTTTCTGCGTTTGAATTGGCAAAAATAAAATATTTTGGGCCAGAGCCCACATGACTTTTCTTTTAGAAGCAGACGGTCAACAAAAATGGATAAACCTTAAACTGGATTTATTTTAAAATGAGGAAAATGGATCTGGGCCTTACCCAGAAAAAACTGCAAACTCCTTTTATAAATGAAAAATCATTTTTGCTCTAAAGCCCAATTCATTTTCAAAAGACCGAATGCAATATATCTAATTCATGAAAACCCCTTTATAAACTGTAAATGGCCAAAACATACCCATAATTGTACAAATTTTAAGTGAGACGTTCTAAAGGTATTATAAGTTGACCCGAGCCAAGTATGAGTTAAGCATGAATGGAGTTATATTCACTTTTTATTTAAAACATAATAATTTTTATACTCTTTTATAAATAACATATACTCTCCTTATAGATAAAAGGAAATTATTTATCCAAACATTACAAAGTCCAAAACTAAATACCCTATATGTAAAGGGGATATATTCAATTCTTTTCAAAATGATATGCAAATAGCAGATGTTATAAATGCGAGAATAAACACTAAATAAACAATTCATGCAAATACTCATACATTGGAATTCGAAGGTCAACCGTATAGTACGAATCCTTAATACTAGGGTGCCTAACACTTTCCCTAGGGGATCACCAGAACCCTTACCTAGAACTTTGGATTATGAAGGATTTTTCACTGTTTATGAATAAATCCTTCGAAACTGGTTTTCCTAATTTCCTAAAAATTAGGTGGCGACTCTTATACAACAAAGTCCGAAAGAGCACCAACGAGTTCGAACTAGCTTTCCGAGTGCTAGCCCCATCCGCGAAATGCGAACCGTTACAGAGACATTAATTCCAAACATGGGGAACCTGTTTTAGGTCATAGATCGTTTTCTCCAATTTGAACATATAATCCAGACCGCCTATCAGTTTCTCCAATTTGAACATATAATCTAGACCGCTGATCAGTTTCTCCAATTTGAACATATAATTCGGATTAGCAAGATCAACTAATTCAGGAGGTTGGTCCATGAAGACTACCTCATCAGATTTTCCAAGTGAAAAGGCTCGAGATGTCTAGTTGACAATCATCGATTAGCAACTGCAAGTGAGAGAAAAAGCCAAATAGTTTTGGAATTAATTAGATTAAAGGTGTTCGAAAATCAATTTTAGGTCATTAGTAAGCGCTTTTTGCACTAATCTAGCCTTATAATGATTTATTGATTCATCAAACGACAATCAACCACATTCTGAGATAGAGAAGGAGGAACCAGGTTTTAAGTTCCATCGGAGAGTAAAGCAGTATACTCGACAATTATCGTAGCGCGCCAATGAGGAGATGTCATGACCTAATTTCACTAAGTCGCGCGGGTACCTACCTTTCCCACCTCGGTAAGCGAACCCTTATCCCAACAATCTTAAAAACATGAATAAATAAATAAATAAATAAATAAATAAATAAATAAATAAATAAATAAATAAATAAATAAATAAATAAATAAATAAGAGGAAGAGATAGAAATACGTAAGTCTGACGATAATGATATAAGAAAATGCAGAAGTAATGAAATACATCAAAACCACACTAGAATCTAGTCTAATCATACAAGAGCATCTAACTAAATACTATAAGTCTAAATAATAAAAATACATCAATAGTCTCAAAACATATGTCTAGAACGGAAATAAAGACATAGTAGATAGAGAAGTCTTCGGGCAGCGAATGTCCCCATGCTCACCTTGAAAGACTTGAATCAGCAAATCTTCGAACAGTCAGCCACGAGGAGTAGAAGTCGATCCCTTCTGATACTCTGCATTCATAAAAGAATGCAGCAAGTGCAGGTCAGTACAAACAGCAAGTACTGGTAGGTATCATACGCCGACCAAGACTAGCTAACGTATATAAAGACAACAAAGCAAGATAAACACATAAACCAACAAGTACAAGTCAACAATAAGCCATATCCATGGTACAAGTCACCACCTATGTTGTAGCAGCAAAACCAAATTGTGTCAAGTCTCAATATAGCAATCTGAATCAGTACATCACAGTATTATCATAACAATCAACAGTAATCAAGATACAATGCAATGCAATAATGTATGTAGGATGAATCTAATGCATATGCATCTTTGTACAACATGTCTCGGACGGAATGACTCCACGTCTTGGCGATCATGACCCATGGGGCACCCGCGAAGTCCATATACCACTCACTCCGAAATATGACCTCGGATCACGAGCACACTCTCACGATCCCGACAAAGACCTCGGGCATCAGACACTCCATCATTCCCGGCAACGAACAGTCATCTCTCTTTTACTCTCTCCGGCAGAAACCTCGAAGGGTACACTCTCTCATATATCATCATCAATACCAGAACCATGTATATGTCAATGTTTCATGAAAAGGCATATGAATATAATGAGATATGATATCAACAACCAATGTAATCTGAAACATTACCACACATGGCACACAAGTAACATCAACAGTAAGGCTACACAATAAACCATAATGAGTCACCATTCTCATCTCAGTATCGAACGAGTAAGTACCATAATATCAAATCCATGATATATCACTAGCCACAATTACCAATGTCTCAACGTGTCAACGAATCAACAAGTAAATAGATCAAGATGAGTCAACAACACAACTGTAACGACCCAGCATGGGAGGGTAACTTATAAAACTAGACCTTCATTGAGAATTTTAAGGCCGCGGGTGAATCCGTAGCGTAATTTTATGTGTTTGTGCATGTTTTGTCCGAGTCTGTAAGGCCTTGGATTTGTATTGGGATTTTTAGGTAAAAACTGGTGCAAAAACTCGAGCTACTGATCAAAATGGACCGCTGCAGTGGGTCCGTCGTAGTGGTCAGGTGGTCGCCACCGCGGGAGGCAGGACTTTAATGAGGTTCGCCATAGCGGGGCCTTCCCGCTATAACGAGACCGTTACAGCGAGAGGCTGACCGCTGCAGCGACCGATGGGAGGCAGAATTAGTGATTTATATTCTTTATTTCGAACCCATTCCCCACATAACACCAAAACAGTTTTCAAGAACTGTTGTGGCGAAAAACTAAGGGTAGGGCTAAAGTGCACTTGAAAGGTAAATCTCAACCTCTGACTTTGTTAATTCCATCATCATGTTAGAATCCATGAGTAGTTAAAGGTCCATCAATGGTGAATGAAAGGGCTAAAACCCTAGAACTTAAGAAAACCCTGGGTTAATGAATGGGTTGTTGATTTTATTTTTACTAAATCATCTAGGAGTATATATTATGTCACGACCCAACCCCGTAGGCTGCGACTAGTGCCCGAACTGGGCACCCATACGCACCCGGTAACCATAATCAGCGTACAAACAGATTATACATATACAAAAGTCAAACATCAGACCATAGCTGGCATAACCAGATCTTATACATACAGAAATGTGAAACGTCGCCCCAAAGCTGTCACAAATGTATATACAGATCATAATCACATCTTTCAACAGACGATATCACACATAAGCCGGTGAGGCTATCATAATGCAGGGGGGGACGTCCAGCACACAAATCACACGGACACAGGCCCGAACGATAACTACCCATAACCCACATATATATGTCTACGGACCTCTAAGAATCATAACAAAATCATATGACGGGACGGGGCCCCGCCGTGCCCCCCGAATAAACATATACATATGTACAATAACGAATAACGGACCAAAGTATAGGCTCGGAACAAGGGGAGCGCTCCAAGACAAACAACAGAATCCTAAGGCGGTGGATCATCCAAATAAGTATTTGTACAACGCGGCATAAAAACGCGGCCCCGAAGAAAGGGGGTCGATGCGAATATGTCTTGAGTATGCAAAGCATGAAAAACGGAAATAGGATCATAATCGAACCGGAAGTACGAGAAAGTAAATGCAATATCCGAATATCAAAATGCTTACACATTAAAAACAAATCATGCATGGGGCTCTTAGAATATGGTCGCCCACCCGTCATTGGCGCCATAACACAAGATAACACCGAAAGGTTTCATATCTCCGTATCCCGAGTCACACATCATAACACATCATAACGCCATAACACAATATAACACCAAATATACACGGTACCCGGCCCTCTAGCGAGGGGCTCGGCGAACCGGACACATCATACTCCGGAATATAACATAGTGCGCACGATAACATAGCCGGCCCGGGACTCGGCGAAAGAGGTAACCACCATATGCACGAGCAGAGTCGTGAGCAACTATATGCAGTTTAAAACATTTTCAAAGACTCGATAGAATAATCAAAGTGAACCATTATTTAAAAACCAAGACGATGGTCAAATCAAGTTTCTTCCGAATGTCGCTCGAGAACATATCAAAGAGAACTTTAGGAATCATAAGTACGTATCAAACCATATGAAATAGCTTATGGAAATCAGGAACATACTCGTCGTTACAGACTCAATAGATACATAAGTAATTGACGCTCGAGGGTTAAGACGATAGTCGCACTAAATCCTTTCAAAGGTCGTTAGCATAACACAAAGGAAAGTCTCGGGGCCCACGGACGAGTATCAAACCGATCCGAGTCCATCTATGAAAGTTAGAGATATTATTCGTTATAGAATCTTCTACGAACGTTTCGGAGCGATCCGAGCCCGTCTATGAAAGTTACGGTTGTTCGTAGTTACAGAATCCTTAAAAAAAACATTCTTTATGCAACATTTGAAATCCAACCATACAAAAGACTTAAGAACCATAATTTGACCATATTAAGAACGTTAACATCGAAGTGAATAAGAACCGTATACGAACTCGGATCTTAAGAATGGAGTTACCCCAAGACTCGTATCATAGTCTACTTACAACTAAGACATGCCAAAAAAGAAAGAAAGGGTAAGCTTTACATACCTCGTCCACTTCCTAAGCTAATCCGAATTTACGTCTCGGCTTCCTAAAATCTACAACAACATCATTAGATACCAAACATTAGCCATAGGCACTTCGGAATTCAATTCTAGGCTAGCACTTTATCTACGAAAATTTGGGCAGCATTTCCCCTGCAAATTCAACAACCCCGAGAATTCAACTAGGCCAAATCTTCAACAACCATACCAACAACCATACTAACAACATCAACAATCAATTCAAAGTGCATTCTAACGTCAATAACTCTTTTCTACATAATTCGACGACATTCCATTTACATTCGAATTAACCACATACAATCAAGCCGACACCAATGCACATACCTTCAATTACTAATCCGAGACCATTCAAACAAGATCCAAGAACACTTCAAACAATCCACAAAATGTTCAAACGGCCCAACCAATATACTGCATAACCCGAATTCTTCCAATTCCAATAGGAACAATAACAATACATTCCTTTCTTCCAAATTCATAAACTACACCAACAATCCACACATTTACAACATCATTCCCAATAATACAAGAAACTATATTAAAATCACATTATCTTCTCTAACAACCTACAAACGACTCCAACTTCCATTTAAATCATTAAACCTTCATTTTCATTATGGAATCCATGCAACAACAACCAAAAATATTAAATAAAAATTAGTTCATCACCCCAACACCACCAACACCTACACGGCCCAACTTCAACATACCATATTTCATGAATTTCATTCATTTCCACACACTACAACATGCACAAATCATCCATAACACATGTAAAAGAAGATTGAACCTTACCTTTTTCACTTAGTTCTTCATTTTGGCTAGGGTCATGAATGGCACAAACGAGTGGTTTGATTGCTCCAACAACTACTCCATGTTGATTAGGACCCTCCAATTAGTAGAAAAGCTAGAAGAAATAATTTTTTTGATGAAGATTTTTGGACTTTAATTTTTGCTCCCTTGGCCGGAATGGCCTTCATCTTTTTTTCTCCAAGGTTCTCCATTTTTCTAAGTGTTGAAGATGGAAAATATGACTAATTAGTCATCTTACACAAGCTTATATAACTCATCCATGTGTCCATGGCCCACACATGGCTTGGATGAATTTAATTTGGCCAAGCCATGGGTGGTACCCCACTAGTGCCACACGGCCAAATGGCCATATATGGCTATTTCATGAAAAATTCTTAACTTTTCATAATTCACTTTTAACCCCAAATTTTTCTTAATATTCCATACCAATAAAATCATAAGCAGCTCGTACCTTAAAACAAATCGGAGGTCAAAAGTCTCAACCTCGTACCCCGGAATAGTCTTGTCCCTAACTTTTCATGGTTAGCTCGGAATATCCCAATGTACAAAAGACGGGATATAACATCCTCCCCCCTTTTAGAACATTCGTCCTCGAATGTTAAACTAGCCTTACAGGGTCTTATAAGCACTTCGGGGGAGTCTCTTTTATAGCTACCACATACGGTTCGTTCATTAATCAACATAACCCATTAAGGAGTTCAGACGACCTGAAGGTATAGGAAATACATAGGGATACTCATTTTTCATCTATTTCCTGTTATTGTTCCGCCATAATACCTTAACGAAAGCTATGTATTTAGTACACAATTTTCTCACCTGATGGTCCAATATACCTCGGGCTTAGCTTCTCTTTTCTGCTGAATCTCGTAACACCCTTCATGGGTGACACTTTTAATACTCGGTCGCCAATTTGGAACTCCAAGTGTTGACGTCGTTTATCTGCATATGACTTCTGTCGACTCTGGCTGCCAAGAACCTTTCCTGAAAAGCTTCACCTTATCAATAACTTGCTGAATCTTATTCGGGCCAACTGACTTAGTTTTGCCAACATCGAACCAGCCAATTGGTGACCTGCACTTCCTGCCACACGAAGCCTCGTACGGTTATCTGGATGCTAGAATGGTAGGTATTATTATATTCAAACTCATAAGTGGCAAATAATCATCTCAGCTGCCTCTAAAATCAATAACGCAGGCCCGCAACATATTCCTTAGCGTCTGAATAGTACGTTCGGTCTGTGTATCAGACTGAGGGTGGAATGTCGTGCTAAGGCTTACTTGCAGTTCAATGGTCAGCGTCATTAGTCCTTACCTCTCTGTCATCGTTTACCTTTACATTCCGAGTGCTCACCCAACATAACTTCGTCGCTAATGAGTATAATGGTCATGTCCTTCAAACTATCCTTCACAGTACTGCTACACTTATGGCAACTCATAATTCGGGTTCAACCTAAGTTCTTGGGCTCTTGCCACAACTATTCCTTTAGCTTTCTCGCCACATTTGTTCCTTTAACCTTTATCCCTCAAATCTTATAATACAACTTAAAAGCATGAAATTTCGGAAATTAACTTACTCCCTTTATTCCCTCATAACACAAATATATGTGTTTTCGATTTCCTTGTGTTGGCGATCATTTCGAACTCTGGTTCCAAGCTAATGAATTTCCCCTTCTGGGGCATAAGAACGCCATAATTCCTTCCAAGTCCAATATGTTCTCCCCCCCTTTATTAAGGAGGTCCTAATACACTAATAATTTTTAGATACCCGTCGCCCTGTTGCTCCCAAACGCACACGCAAGTATACGCGGTCGTACAAGTAATATAGGATTTAAAGTCCAGATATCGTACCCACAGGGACTTATGATTAACTATTTACTAAATTAAACTAATTCTAATTATCTAAACAAGAAATAAAATCCAAATTATATTTGTAAACTAACTAAAAATAAAAGAAAGCAAATAATGAACTTCACCAGAAAGAGCGGATTTTATCGGAGAAGAGATAGATCTAGGGCTATGACCACTAACAATCCAAATTTGAGTTTTCAAATCGTTCTACCCATGGGTTACTAGTTGACGGGTTAATTGTAACTTTATGATATTCTCTCGAACTACTCACAAGCACCGTAGATGCTACTATAACGCCTATATCTCTATGGTCGTCGGAGGTAACAAGAACGCATTTATTTCTCCGTATTCAACTAAGTAGGGCTAAAGGGTATATCTCTATCCTCAGTAGCGAAACGATTAAATCGAACAAACTCTATTTATTCTTATTACGTACGTGAATTCCCTTTCTCAAGTCCAATTCCCGCACCACAGATAGTGTTCAATTAGTGATCAAGTAATCAAACAATTAAGACCAAGAATAAATAAATAACCCAAAGATGGAGAATCAATAGATAGAAACGATAATCAAACGTCAACTTTCATGTTTGTGTCAAAGCCCTAGAACTAAAGAGTTTAGCTCCACATAGACATGGAGGAAAAACAACAAATCATCCGAATAAAAATATCAAAATAAATATTACAGAGAAGAGAAGATAAAACCACAGCAAATACGGCCTCCACGGCGGCTCCAAGCTCTCTCTAGGTCCAAAGTTATGAACTAAGGGGTTTT
>NC_081350.1:8833065-8873473 GCF_029784015.1 Lycium ferocissimum
GGCCCGGGGCACGTTCTGCCTTTTATGTTATGATTTTGATTTACCGCGTCCCTCGTTAGAGGGCGGGGCACGTTACATGAACGGTTTATATATATGTGTGTTATGATTTTACTCACCGCGTCCCTCTTCGGAGGGCGGGCACGTTATATGTTCATATGATGATTTTATGACATTGATATGCGTAATACATGTTTGCAAAGGCAAGTTTTATGATTTTACGTACTTCTTACTTCGGTATGATCCCGCTACTACGTGTCATGCTTTACATACTCGGTACATATTCCGTACCGACCCCTTTCTTCGAACCGTTTCGTGCCGCGCGGTACACCCGGATGAGGGCGAAGACTTTAGTAGGAGACATTCCGGCGGGATCGGCGAGCTCCGGTTCCTCGAGCGCTACCGAGTCGAGCATTATGTTATGACGGTTTGTATATGTTAGAGACTTTGCGTAGGTGTTGTGGGTATAAGACGTCGGTTATGTAGCGGCTATGTCGGACGACGATTTGTTACGCATTGTATTATAAGTCCTATATTGTTTTATATGTTCCGCATTTTCATTGATTCGAGAAAGGAAAAATGTACACTATTCTCCGCAAAATTTTCATTATGTATTTGTGTCATGATGCGAGGGCCGGTTGTGATTATAAGAACTATGTGAGTCAGCGGGTTCGCTCGACCCTAAATAAGGGTCGGGTGCCCATCACGCCCTAACGGAAATTAGGGTGTGACACCTAGTATACCTAGGACATGCCAAAAGAAGGAGAGGGATAGCTTCACATACCTCACGGGTGCCTTATGCTCGCTTGAGCTCAATTCCCGTTTCGTCCGGAGATACGCAAATGGTCACCTTTACCGCTTACTATTCATGAGAGTTAGCATTTCAATAATGAGTTCATACTTGACTACCGAAATTTCGGCAAAGCATTTCCCCTATAAATATAGCATCCCCGAGATTCAACTCGGCTCAGAATAACAACAACCAACCCAACAACAACATCAACAACATCAATAATCGCTACAAAGCACATATGAACACAAATAGTCTTTCTTTCTATATAATACATCGACTTCCATTCTAACTTCGTACTTCTCATCCAATATCGACGTTTTCATATTTATTTACTAATTCAAGACCATTCAAACACATTTCAACACATTCCTCCTTATTTCTCAAAATACTCAAGTTTTCCATCAAACCATAAGCCAACCCAACTTCCTACGATTTCCACCAATTTACAAAATTGCATTGTCATCTTCCAAATTCATTCACAACAACATTAATTCACACCTTAGACCATTACTTCCACAATTATGTAAAAACCATATAAAATCATATAATTTCCCATAACAACATACATGCCATTTCAACGCCAACTTGCGTCGCTAAGCCTTTATTTACGTCACAAAGTCACAACAACACAATTAACAAGCTAAGAAAAATCAAATTCTCTCTCCTCCACACAACATGGCTCACGGCCACAACCCTTTTTCACATACACACACGCCATGCACACGTACGTCACACTTTCATAATTCTTGTCTAATTCTAATCATCATAACATATAAAGTCATTCCATAACATGAAACATAAGAATCTTACCTTTTTTCTTGAATTTTCAACTTTCCGCAAACGGAGTTCTTTCTCCAAACCAACTATACTACGTCGAAGAGCACCTCAAACTTGTTAAGAATTCAAAAAGGACAAGATTTTTGGATCAAGATTGAAGCTCCAAGAATTTTTTTTTTTTTTCTTTTCTTTCTCCTCTTAGCCGATTGCTCTTCCTTTTTTTTTCTCAACTTTTCTTGAAGTTTCTATAGTTATTCATGCATGATTATCTCTTATATTAACATTAAGTGGTCATGTGACCACCACATGCATGGGCTTGGGCCAACATGGCCGGCCACCTCCTCTTTTTGGGCTCCAATTTTTCCTTTTTTTTTTGGCCCAATTAGCTAGGAATCTTATTTTGCAAATTCCCGAAACAAATTTCCACAATTCCAATTTTGCCCTTGGCCTTGCTCGATATCCCCGCACCCATACTTCCATAAGCAACATTCATATATAAAAAAAAATAATCCAAACATGACCTTATTCCTTATAAGTCAAGGTTATTTCCAAATTTTCAAATACGCAAAAATGCCGGATGTAACAACAGCTCTAACGCACGATCTAAGATCAGAAGAAACGACAACATCCTAAATGCCCTGTAGCTTCCTGCTTATAGATGTGGTGCACAACACATCGATAAACAAGACTCTACTAGACACGATCTCGTGGACATTCGAGACAAACCGCTGCGATACCACTTCGTCACGACCCAACCCCGTAGGCCGTGACTAGTGCCCGATCCGGGCACCCAAACGCACCTATCAAACGGCGCAGTCGCACACGGATGGCTTATACAGACACAATTATCAAACACATCCAGGTATATAACAGAAGCCGACAAGGCTGTGTTTCCAATTTATAAAAATTTTAGAAAAATTTCGACAGAGTTTCCTTTGTTTTACGGACTATCCAAAATAACCACCGCACGCGAAAATAACAACAAAGGCCACACACAGGGCCAACAAAACATCATATACACATATGCGGGCCGACGGGGGCTACGCGCGGCGCGAATGGAATCGCCCAAACACAACATATACAAACACAACCGTACGGAAGTAGGCACAACCCACTACCATGTCCACGAGACCTCTAAACGGACGGACAAAATCATATGACGGGACGGGCCCCGCCGTACCCCGAACAAATATATACAATGCAACGAACGAATATATACCAAAATAAGTAGGCTCCGAAATAAAGGGGAGCACTCCAAATAGCGAGAAGAAGGTGTCCTAAAGCGGTGGATCACCAAACGTGCGTCGTACCGCGGCATGAAATGCAACGACCCGAAGAAAGGGGGGTCAGTACGAAATATGTACTGAGTATGCAAAGTAGAAAATGTAGTGTATAAATCTGAGTCACAATCGAAATAGAGGTACAGAAAGTAAATGCATTTCCAAAATATCAAATGTTCCTTCAAAATATAAATCATGCATAGGGCACAGGAAATATGGTCGCCCCCCCCCCCCGTCGATGGCGCCATAACACGGCATAACTCCGTAAAGTTTCAAATCTCCGAATCCCCGTCACATATCACAACACGGCATATCGCCATACACGGCGTCACACCAAACATAAGCGGAACCCGCCCTCGAGCGAGGGCTCGGTGAACCATAAACACGGCATAACACCGGAGTATAACCAAACGCGCACGACAACAGAAGAGCCCGGAACCGGCGAACGATATCATAGTAGGCACGAGCGGAGTAGTGAGTAATCATATGCATAAAATCATTGTCATAAATCCAAAGATAAGTAAAATAGTCATATTTGAAATCGAATAATAATTATAACATTCTTTTTCAAAATTTGTCAAAATTTCATAAGGGAACGTCGCGGGACCCACAGACGGGTGTAGACCCGAACTGAGCCCGCCTATGAAAAACATACTCATTCTATATCATACAAACTCCTACGAAAATTTCAAAGCAATCCGAGCTTTTCTGAGAAAGTTATAGGCGTTTGTAGTTTTAGAATCGTTAAGGAATAAATTCTTTCCAAAAAAAATCAGCTTTCACATAACCTTTGCAATTTATGAATTCCAAGGATATAAGGATCAATGTTATGGCATATTAGCACAAGAATACCAAGGAAACAAATGCGAATCATAGACAAGCTCGGATTGCGAGAATAGAGTTTCCTAGAGGCTCGTATCATAGCCTATTTTAACTAAGGCATGCCAAAAGAAAAGGTTACTTTACATACCTCAAACGCTCTCCAATATGATCCAAACTCAAGCTAAATCCAACCTATGATTCGGGCTGCCCATGATCTATAAACAAGCCATAAAATGCCAAACATTAGCTAAAGACTTTTTGGGCATTAGATTCAATTTCGCCCTTAATTCTACAGAAATTTGGGCAGCATTTCCCCTGTAAATAGGCTACCCCGAGAATTAAACTCGGCTAAATTCATCAACAACCATACCAACAATACCAACAACCAAACCAATAACATCAAAAACCAATTTAAAACGCATTCCACATTAGTAGCCTTCCTTTCCAACATAATTCATCAACATTCCATTCAATCACGAATTTTCAAGCCGATATCGATTCTTACATGTCCACTACCAATTCAAGATCATTCAAGTGCAATTCAAACGCATTTCATACCATTTACAAAGAATACAAAAATCCACCAAGACTAGAATTCATCCGAAATCTCCAACCTTTGACACAACATTCGCAACACATTTTTCACCTTCTTATTTCATCAACAACAACCACATTTACACCTTAACAATTCCATTTCCATAATTTCATAAATCTACAATAAAATCACAAAATTTTCCTACAACAACTTAGTCAAAAAAATTTCATGCCAACTTGAACTAGAATTCTTCCCTTTGCATTAGAAAGCCATTACAACCCAATTTACATAATAAATAAAATTTGACCATTCCTTTGCATCAACACCCATTTTCGGCCACACACACATATACCCATACACAAAGTTTTCATACTCTACATTCACTCCCACACACTACAACATATATATAACATTCTTCCAAGATAAAAAGGAGTAAAATTCTTACCTTTTCCAAATTCTCCACTTGGTAAAAAAAAACACACTTTCTTGCTCCCAAAGTTGTATCACAACTCACTGAAGAGGGCTTTGAGCTTAGTAGTAATTCCACAAAAGATGAATTTTTGGACTAAAGATTTGAGCTCCGATTTTTTTTTTTTACATGGCCGAATGGCCCTACTTTGTGCTTGCTCTCCCTTCTCTTTTTCTTGAAACTTCTAAAATATGGAAGACTAATTAGTGGTCTTCCCTTTTTATTTCTTGAATTAAATTTCCATGGGCCTTGGGACATTTTTTTTTTTTTAATATGGCCGGCCACCCTCATAATTTGGGCCCTTTTTATTTTGTGACTTTTTTCCTAGCCCAATTACTTAGTTAAAATTTGTAATTCACGAAACTAATTTCCAGAAATTCCAATTTTACCCTTAGCCTTCCTCGATATTTTCGCATCAATATTTTCATGAACAACACACATATATTATCTAAAATCAAAATATCACCTTACCTCTTACAAGTCACAATTATTTCGAAATTTTCGACTATGCAAAAACACGGGATATAACAGATGACCACATATATATATATATATATAGCTCTACAAGCATGTGAGGGGTACATGCCTTTCCCTCCATTTTCTAGAGTTTTCTTTTCTTTTTCTCCTTTTTTTTTCTAGAATTTTTCTTCAAATTTCCCACAAGATGACCAATTCCTTTCTTTTCTCTTTTCCTTTTTTTTCGAACACATATATCTTCCAAGAAATTTCTTGAATACTCGTGAAATGACCATTTTGCCCCTATCCTTTTTTTAATATTTCCATAACCATTTCATGAATTTCCCGTTTCGCCCTTAGTCTTTCTCAATATTTCCACACTAACAATATTCATAACCAATATTCATAACCTACTCGTACGTTAAAATAATTTTGGTAAATGGTCTTGCTCTCGACATTCCACGACTACTTCGAAATATCTAAACGTACAAAGTACGGGCTATAACATCGCCTATGAAAGGTGTTATGAGATTCGGCAAGAAAGGAAGCTCGGGTTATATTGGGCCTTATCGATTATTCGTAAGATAGGCAAGGTTGCCTATGAGTTAGATACCGATCATTAGCGGTACACCCATTTCATGTTTCTATGCTTCGTAAGTGTATTGGTGACCCTTCCGAGTCTTTCACTGTAGATGATATCCTTTCACGGAGGAGCTATCTTATGAGGAGCAGCCTATAGCCATATTGGATCGTCGGGTAAAAAGGTTGCGGAACAAAGATATGGCTTCGTTAAAGTCCGTGGCGGAATAATAACCGAGAAAGTGACCTCGAAGCGAGGAGATGAAGAAGAAGTATCCTCATTTATTTTCGCCCCTACAGGTAATCCAATCCTCTATTTGACTTTGTTGTTTGATAAATGAATTCTTCGTCAGTGAATGTATTATTGTGATAGTTGAAAAGAAAACTCCCCCAAATTGTTTGTATGACCCGTAAGGTTAATCTAACATTCGAGGACGAATGTTCTTAAGGGGGGGAGGATGTTAGAACCCGTATTTTTGTACATTGGAATAATTTGGATTTAATTATGATAAATTAAGGACAAAACTATTTCGGGATACAAAGTCAGGATTTTGACCTTCGATTTTATTTTGAGATATCAGTTGTGCATGAATTTGTTGGTATGGAACAATTAGAAAAATTTGGGACCAAAAGTGATAAAAATTGGAAGATGAAAATCATCCACAATTCCATGGTTGGCCGTGTATAGTGGGTATTGGCCCACACAAATTGTGTTCAATTTTAATTGGGACAACACATTAATGTGGGCCAAGGGACAATTGTGCAACTCATTTAAGTGATAAAAAGATGACCACACGTCATTCCATTCATTCACCACTTGACACTTAAAAAAAAAAAAAAAGTTGAAGACCTCTCCTTGGAGGTTCTCGGCCAACACAAGAAAAATCAACCTCCATTTTTAGCTCTTCCAAAAATATTTTGTTGATGCAACCCACTATATTGAGGTCCCTAAGTAGCGTGGAGGTGTCGTTGGAGCGATCAACCCATTATTTTTCATCTTTGGGAAACCCTAGCCTATTGGAAGTTGAAGAGAAAAAGGTAAGATTTGATCTTGTTTTTGTGTTATGAAGGTTATATTCATGTTGTAGCATCTTATAATGGAGGAAAATCATGAAATATGGAATGTTGGAGATGAGTTGGGTTTGTGGTGCTTGAGCCGTGTGGTGTGTGTGTGTGTGTGATATTCAAATGATGAATTAATGCTTAGTTAGTTTATTATGATCATTGTAAGGTGAAGAACAATTGAGAATCATCCATATATGTATATGTGTAGTGTTGATCGAAATGGGTCACATTATATGACAATGAACGAATGAATGTCGCTTAATGTTTTAGTCGTCGTCGCTATGAATTCTATGTTGGAAATGATTGTCTAATGACTCAAATTGATGTTGTAGTTGTGGTGGACTGATTTGGAGATTATTGTACATTTAATGTATTTTGTATATTGATGAAAATAGCATTGTTAGAATGTAAATTGTGGATACAAATCATGATTTGGAAATAAAGAAAAAGTTAGAGGGGTGTCTCGGTTTGGGGCCGAATTCGGGGCAGCTTGGAGAAAAATTTGGATTATTGGAAATGTTGTATGAATTGCTTAGAATGTCCTTAAATATTGTTGGTAGGGGTTTGGGTTAGTATGTGAATGTATAAGCGTCGATTTTGGCTTGAAGGTAAGTCGTCGAATTGAATTTATGTAAGTTGTTGAATAATGGAAAAGAAAGCTATTGTTGTTGTATTGCTTTCCGGATTGGTTGTTGATGTTGCTAGGTTGGTTATTGTTGTTGTTGTTGATTGTTTTGGCCGAGTTAAATTCTCGGGGGTAGCCTATTTACAGGGAAATGCTGCCCAAATTTCGTAGAATTAAGGGCGAAATTGGAATTTAATGGCCAAAAAGTCATTAGCTAATGTTTGGCATTTTATGGCTTGTTTATAGATCGTGGGCAGCCCGAATCATAGGTGGGATTTAGCTTGAGTTTGGATCATTTTGGAGAGCGTTTGAGGTATGTAAAGTAACCTTTCTTTTTGGCATGCCTTAGTTAAAGTAGGCTATGATACGAGCCTCTAGAAACTCTATTCTCGCAATCCGAGCTTGTCTATGATTCGCATGTGTTTCCTTGGTATTCTTGTGCTCATATGCCATAACATTGATCCTTATATCCTTGGAATTCATAATTTGTAAAGATGTCATGAAAGCTGATTTTTGGTTTTAAAGCTTATTCTTTAGCGATTCCAAAAGTTCAAACGCTTATAACTTTCTCAGAAAAGCTCGGATTGCTTTGAAATTTTCGTAGGAGCTTGTATGATATAGAATGAGTATGTTTTTCATAGGCGGGCTCGCCGGGTCTATACTCGTCCGTGGGTCCCGCGACGCCCTTTTATGTGAATTCGATAACTTTGAAACAAAAAGTAATAATTATTATTCCGATTTCGAATATGACTATTTTATTTATCTCTTGGATTTATGATAATGATTTTATGCATATGATTACTCACTACTCCGCCGTGCCTACTATGATATCGTTCGCCGATTCCGGGCCGGCTCGTTGTCGTGCGCATTATGATACACATTCCGGTGTTATGCTATGATTATGGTTCACCGAGCTCGTCGCTCGAGGGCCGGTTCCACTTATGTTTGGCGTTGCCGTGTTTGGAGTTATGCCGTGTTGTGATGTGTGACGGGAGATTCGAGATTTGAAACTTTCTGGTGTTATGTTGTGTTATGGCGCCATCGACAGGCGGGCGACCATATTTCCTGTGCCCTATGCATGATTTATATTTTGAAGTAACATTTTGATATTTTGGAAATGCATTTACTTTCTGTACCTCTATTTCGATGTGACTCAGATTTGTATATTACATCTTCTGCTTTGCATACTCAGTACATATTTCGTACTGACCCCCTTTCTTCTGGGGGCTGCGTTTCATGCCCGCAGGTACAGACGCACAGTTTGGTGATCCACCTGTTTAGGACACCTCTCCTCGCGATTCGAGTGCTCCTCTCATTCCTCGAGCTTATATTTTTGTATATATATATCGTCCGTCGTATTGTATATATTTGTTCATGGGTACGGCGGGGCCCCGTCCCGTCATATGATTCTCGTCCGTCCGTTTAGAGGTTTGTGGACACGTTTGTGGGTTTGTGCCTACTTTCGTACGGTTGTGTTTGTATAGGTTGTGTTTGGGCGATCCCGCCCGCCGCGGCGCCGGTCCGCATATGTATATATGTTGTGTTGTTGGCCCCGTGTGGCCTTTGTTGGTATTTTTTTGCGCGTGTGGTTATTTTTGATAGTCCGTAAAACAAAGGAAACTCGCCGAAATTTTTATGGAAATTATATATATTCGGAACCAGCCTAGTCTTCGTTATATACTTGGATTCGAATATATAGCCTTGATAGGTGTGCTCGGGTGCCCGCATATAGTCACGGTACGGGGTTGGATGTATATATATACATATCATATCATATCACACCCACACGTGATCCCGCAGGGTGAAAATGACGGACTTACCTCGTATGTCCAACTCGAGCCACACCGGTTACACTTTCCTGTTTACTTTCCCTTTCGGTTTCCAACTTTACATTTCGATCATACTTCAATACCTTATTTCACATATACCTTTCGTACCTTTGCTTACCTACGTGCTTTGTAACTTCCAATATCGTCAATCGCTTTCTTCTGTCGATGTCGACCTTCAGCTGAAATCAAAAGTTAGTACGAGGAATCTCATTTCCTATGACTTGGCTCTATCGCACGATCTAAGACAGAAGAAATGTCATTGATTCCTAAATGCCCCGCGCCTCACATTTTATGAGCGTGGCCGGCTTCACACCATAATAAGACTCTGTGTGACAAGGTCCGTAGACAATCCGAGGACGAACCGCTCCGATACCACTTTTGTCACGACCCAACCCCGTAGGCCGCGACTAGCCCCGAACCGGGCACCCGTACACACCCATAACCATAAATAGCATACAAATATACATATACAAAAGTCAAACATCGACCATAGGCATAAATATCTTATACATACGAAAATGTGAAACGTCGCCCCAAAGTCACAAATGTATATACGGATCATAATCACATCTTTCCAATAGACGATATCACACATAAGCGGTGAGGCTATCATAATGCGAGGGGGGACGTCCAAACACAAATCACACGGACACAACCGAACAAGAACTACCCATACCCACACATATGTGTCTACAGACCTCTAAGAATCATAACAAAATCATATGACGGGACAGGGCCCCGCCGTACCCCTGAATAAACATATACATATGTACAGAAGAAAATACTGACCAAAGTATAGGCTCGGGAACAAGGGGAGCGCTCCAAGACTAATGAGAACAGAATCCTAAGCCGGTGGATCATCCAAATAAGTATCCGTACCGCGCGGCACGAAACGCAACCCCGAAGAAAGCGGGGTACGGAATATGTACCGAGTATGCAAAGCATGAAAACAAGAAATAGGATCATAATCGAACTGCAAGCAGTACGTAAAGTAAAATGCAATATCCAAATATCAAAATGCTTACTCATTAAAACACAAATCATGCATGGGGCTCTTAGAATATGGTCGCCCGCCCGTCGTTGGCGCCATAACACAGCATAACACCAGAAGGTTTCATATCTCCGTATCCCCGTCACACATCATAACGCCATAACACAGCATAACACCAAATATACACGGTACCCGGCCCTCTAGCGAGGGGCTCGGCGAACCGGACACATCATACTCCGGAATATAACATAGTGCGCACGATAACATAGCCGGCCCGGACTCAACAAAGAGGTAACCACCATATGCACGAGCGAGTCGTGAGCAACTATATGCGCTTTAAAACATTTTCAAAGACTCGATAGAATAATCAAAGTGAACCATTATTTAAAAACCAAGACGATGGTCAAATCAAGTTTCTTCCGAATGTCGCTCGAGAACATATCAAAGAGAACTTTAGGAATCATAAGTACGTATCAAACCATATGAAATAGCTTATAGAAATCAGGAACATACTCGTCGTTACAGACTCAATAGATACATAAGTAATTGACGCTCGAGGGTTAAGACGATAGTCGCACTAAATCCTTTCAAAGGTCGTTAGCATAACACAAAGGAAAGTCTCGGGGCCCACGGACGAGTATCAAACCGATCCGAGTCCATCTATGAAAGTTAGAGATACTATTCGTTATAGAATCTTCTACGAACGTTTCGGAGCGATCCGAGCCCGTCTATGAAAGTTACGGTTGTTCGTAGTTACAGAATCCTTAAAAAAAACATTCTTTATGCAACATTTGAAATCCAACCATACAAAAGACTTAAGAACCATAATTTGACCATATTAAGAACGTTAACATCAGAAGTGAATAAGAACCGTATACGGGCTCGGATCTTAAGAATGGAGTTACCCCAAGACTCGTGTCATAGTCTACTTACAACTAAGACATGCCAAAAAAGAAAGAAAGGGTAAGCTTTACATACCTCGTCCACTTCCTAAGCTAATCCGAATTTACGTCTCGGCTTCCCAAAATCTACAACAACATCATTAGCTACCAAACATTAGCCATAGGCACTTCGGAATTCAATTCTAGGCTAGCACTTTATCTACGAAATTTGGGCGATTTCCCCGCAAATTCAACAACCCCGAGAATTCAACTCGGCCAAATCTTCAACAACCATACCAACAACCATACTAACAACATCAACAATCAATTCAAAGTGCATTCTAACGTCAATAACTCTTTTCTACATAATTCGACGACATTCCATTTACATTCGAATTAACCACATACAATCAAGCCGACACCAATGCACATACCTTCAATTACTAATCCGAGACCATTCAAACAAGATCCAAGAACACTTCAAACAATCCACAAAATGTTCAAACGGCCCAACCAATATACTGCATAACCCGAAGTCTTCCAATTCCAATAGGAACAATAACAATACATTCCTTTCTTCCAAATTCATAAACTACACCAACAATCCACACATTTACAACATCATTCCCAATAATACAAGAAACTATATTAAAATCACACTATCTTCTCTAACAACCTACAAACGACTCCAACTTCCATTTAAATCATTAAACCTTCATTTTCATTATGGAATCCATGCAACAACAACCAAAAATATTAAATAAAAATTAGTTCATCACCCCAACACCACCAACACCTACATGGCCCAACTTCAACATACCATATTTCATGAATTTCATTCATTTCCACACATTACAACATGCACAAATCATCCATAACACATGTAAAAGATTGAACCTTACCTTTTTCACTTAGTTCTTCATTTTGGCTAGGGTCATGAATGGCACAAACGAGTGGTTTGATTGCTCCAACAACTACTCCATGTTGATTAGGACCCTCCAATTAGTAGAAAAGCTAGAAGAAATAATTTTTTTGATGAAGATTTTTGGACTTTAATTTTTGCTCCCCTTGGCCGAATGGCCTTCATCTTTTTATTCTCCAAGGTTCTCCATTTTTCTAAGTGTTGAAGATGGAAAATATGACTAATTAGTCATCTTACACAAGCTTATATAACTCATCCATGTGTCCATGGCCCACACATGGCTTGGATGAATTTAATTTGGCCAAGCCATGGGTGGTACCCCACTAGTGCCACACGGCCAAATGGCCATATATGGCTATTTCATGAAAAATTCTTAACTTTTCATAATTCACTTTTAACCCCAAATTTTTCTTAATATTCCATACCAATAAAATCATAAGCTGTACCTTAAAACAAATCGGAGGTCAAAAGTCTCAACCTCGTACCCCGGAATAGTCTTGTCCCTAACTTTTCATGGTTAGCTCGGAATATCCCAATGTACAAAAGACGGGATATAACATATTATACTTTCTAGGATGGAAACTTGTCTATTAACGGTGGAACTTGTGGATTGAGACCTAGGGTTCCATAAAGATAATAACTTTGGCATAAAAATTGCTTGTAATAGGGTTGGAACAATTAGAAAACCCATGAACATATAGTATATGATTATTGGGGTTGATATTGTGATGAAATAACGCTTAATGATAGTTCACCCATTTGAAAGGGGTAGAAGTAGTTGGGTTCTCTTCCCCAAAGTGTTGTATTGTTTGAGTAGATGATTTGAATACTCATATAGAACTATATTCCTAGACTTCGAATGTTCGGAAGCTTTGCAAAAGGGGAAATCTATAGCAGAGTGACTACATTGTTCCAGTTATGCTTTGAGGTAGGTTATAGTCTACTTGAGTTAGACTTTGATTAGTTAATTGTATATGATGCGAAATTGATAGGAAAAGTATGATTAGGGCTTCAGATATAAAGTGTGGTTGATAATTCCTACAGTTTGATATAGATTGATTAATTACATGATGAATTGATATGAAATGATAAAGCAGCAGTTCATATATACTTTTCTTGTTAATTTGGAGAATTCCCTTATTCATGTTAATGATTGTTGAGTCTTGATATGACTTGTGACATAGAGACTTGTATTCCCTGATATTGAATTATTGATTGTTCCCATTCCTTGTTTGCTTGGGAAACGAAAATATATTGTGATGAGGAAGATATTATAAATATGAAAAAGCACATTTGACAGGGGGTGAGAATGTGGCCTAAGTTAAAGACTCGTGATCCGAGGTAAGATTCCAGAGCGAGGGTACATGGACACCATGGGTCCCCTGCAGGTCATGGCTAATGGGTGAAACACTACCATTTAGCATGTGTATACGGATATGTGACAGAGTTGAGATAAATTGTGATTTACGATTATGTTTGGTGATTACGTGGACTGAGTTACTCTTATTGAATTCTATTTGTGTAGATTTACCTTATCCCTGTGTTGGATGATTTCTGTTGATTGTTCTTGAGATTATGTGTTGTTGTGCCTATTTGTCTATCTTATTGATTTTGAAATTGTATGCATGATACTAATCTTATTCGGCCTATGATATCTACCAGTACATAGCGTTTGTACTGATACTACCTTGTTGTATTCCTTTAAGGGCAGATTGTGATCCAGAGACTTCTACGAGACCTCATATTTAGCTGAGGCCAGATTCTGGGTGAGCATTCTCTATGCCAGGCCACCTGAAGATCTTCCAATTTTGGATGTCTATTTCATTTCAGACATTTATATTATTATTAGAGAGTGTTTCTTTCTTAAACGGTTATGTTAGAGTCCTTGTACTGTGACTTTTGAATTTTAGGTTGTAATAGTTTAGACTTCCGCATATTTAATTTATTTATGGCATGACTATAGTTTTAGAGATATTTGTACTTGTTATATCGTTGAATGCTTTAAAATTGGCTAAGTAATTCAATAATGGTTTGGGTGGTTGATTTAGTAGATGGTTCGCCCACTAGGAGATTTGGGTGGGTGCCACTCACAGCTGTTTGGGTCGTGACAACAACGGGGTGGCTATCCCTAAATCATACAACAAGGCCCAACCTAAGACAATATTCATCCCAACTTTGTACCCGAAGGCTTACATGCATTCTCCGACAATATCATCTAAACATACGCTTCGCTAATCGAAGTCTCATCATAAGGTAAGTCGTAACCTACCTGGAAAGCCGAAGAGAAAAGTCTCCAACAATCACTCCTTAGTCTTTCCTTTCCTTTGAGCCTCGAGATAATGAAAGTCTAACATATCCGAATCATGAAATTAAAATCGAGAAGAACATCATTCAAACCCTACTTCTATTCAAGACCCAAATCCCCAACCTATGGAATAAGGGTTTATGAACTAGAAGGGTGAAATTAGTAATATAAAGGTCTCAATATGAAAATAAAGCTCTAGGTGATTAATTCCCATCAATATCAAGCTAGAAGAACCAACAATTTGCTCAAATTCGGATTCTAGGCAAAAACCCCCAAATTTGGGTATAAATCCTAACCTCCAATCCCATAATTTAGCCACTAATTAGGAAGAAATCATGCAATTATAGGTTCTAGTCATCAATTCCATGCTTACTAGAGCTAACCCAACCATTAATTCAAGATTTAGAAGCCTAGAAGGAAGAACTCATGGAACCCTATTTTAATCGTCAAACACTTAATGAATTATCATGATAAAGGAATTCTAAGGTGATTAAGCACAATGAAATAGTAAAGGAAATAGAAGAAATTACCACTAAGAGTTCCCCCATGAATCACCTTGAAAAGTTCTCAAAAACTCTAAAGTCGAAATAATAAAGAATGAGGGACTTAGGGCTTTTAATGCGCAGTTAATGAAATAATCAGCCCGATACCGTCTCTGCGACAACGAGGGGTCCTACCTCGACGATCTCTCAGACCGTCACGGCGGTCAGCCAACATTACACTAGGATGTTGTGGCGGCAATCCCATCGCTATAGCGATGCCGCTGATGGGGTACTGGTGCCGCTATAGCGGGCACCAGAACTAGAATTTCCCAAATAATCACAATCTCAATCCCGAAATCCCAACTATCACCCGAGGCCATCTGCTCACATACCGCATACACAAACACACATAAAGACCCGCTACGAATGCACTCGTGGCCTCGAAGTTCCCAACGGAGGTCTCGTTGATCGAGTCAACCCTCGATACCTCAACATCAACTTCCCAACCCAAGTCCCAAAATGCACCCAAGTGCATTGGGAACCGAACCGAATATACGCACAAGTTCTAAAAGACCATCCGAAACTGTCGGAATCCACAGAGTTCTCAAAAAGGTCTGTTTATCCAAAAGTCAACTTTGAGTCAACTCTTTTTCGCCTTAAGCCCAATTTTCTCAAAAAGTCACCCAAATCAAATCCAAACACCTCGAGAAGTGTGTCAATAGTCCTCTGGGGTCAAATGTGAGCTAAAAAAGCTCGGGAAAAGGTCAAAAGTGCCGAAAAGACTATAACGATCCACTTACATCAGATACCAATTAAATAATCCCTCGTCCTCGAGTGACGAAGGGAAAGGAACGGAGAAGTACCTGAATCAGCAAACAACTAAGATATCGGCTATGCATGTCGGACTAGTCTCCCAAGTGGCCTCCTCAACAGGACGATGCTTCTATTGCACCTTCACTGAAGTAATCTCCGAAGACCTCAACTTTCGAACATGCCTGTAACGACCCGTTTGGTCGTTATAGTTCTTTTGGCACTTTCGCTCACTCTTGAGCATTGATTAGCTCCCTTTTGATCTGAGGGGACCGTTGACACGCTTTTTGAGATTTCTAGACTGGATTCGGGTAACTTTGATGAAAATATAGGCTTAAAAGTGAAAGTCGTTGACCCGAAGTTGACTTTTGAGCAAACAAATCTTTTTCGGAATTTTGTCAATTCCGAGAGGTCCCGATAGTCATTTAGAACTTGTGTGTGCATTTGATTCGGTTCCCAATGCATTCGGATGCATTTCGGGACATTGGATGGGAAATGGGAATTAAGGCATCAATAGTTGACTCGGTCAACGAGACCTCCGTTAGGAATTTCGAGGCCACAGACGCGTTCATAGAGCATTTTTATGTGGGACTAGGTATCTGGTATGTGAGCAGATGGCCTCAGGAGTTAGTCGAAAAATCAGATCAAAAGAAAATATTAAGCCAAGGTTCTGGTGTCTGGTGCCCGCTTTGGCGGCACCAGCACCACAGCAGCAGCACCACTGGGGCGGTAGCCCTGCCGCTGAAGTGGTCCCAGCCATTTTGGCTTGACCGCTGAAGCGGTCAGGTGGCCGCTGGGGCGGTCCAGTTACCGCTACAGCGGTGACGGGCAGTGACTGTGCATTTAATGAGTCTTAGACCCTCATTATTTCATATCTCGATATTGGGGCTTGGGAAGGCTGTTCTTGGAGACAAATTGAAGGAAATCTTGGAGGTAAAACCTTGTCTAATCCTTTACTTCTCTTTAATCACAATCATCTTAGACTTTCCCCTTCCCTTTTCAATCCCTTAGAAATAGAATTTGAAGGAGGGTTTTGGGAGATTTTTCTCTAAGAGTATACTTGATAAATTGATGATGTTAATGTTAAAATGTGATGAATCTAAGTTTATTAATCATATATCTTTCACTTTTAAGGTTGAATTTCAGATTTGGAGAATTAGGGTTCATACCCAATTTGGGGGTTTTTACTAGAAATCAGACTAGGGGATAATTCTTGAACTAAATCAACAATTAATGATGGGGTTATGATTACCTAGGATTCAATTTTGTATTTTACTCGTGAATTTTTCGTTTCGCCCTTGTGGGCCCATTTTCCCAATTTCTAGGATTAAAATGGACCTAATTGATATCATTGCAACATTAGTATCATTATTCATGATTTCTAATTTAGAATTCGATTGTGCTTAGACTACTTTGGTTCTGAGCTTCAGAGAAAAGGCAAGGCGATAGAGTGACTTGTTGGTGTTACAGTTCGGCAGTTCAGGTAGGTTATGGTTTACCTTTGGTAAGACTTAGTATAGTGAATCACATATTTAGATTATGATGTCGGAGACAAGACATGTGAACCTTCTGTGAAGTTAGGATAGATATTGCCTTAGGTTAGGCCCTGATGTGTGTTGGGACTAGCCACCCCGTTATATGTGTTTGATTGTTTAATTGTGTTGGCTTGATGCCATGTGTAGTTGGTAGATAGTGAATGTCGCTTGCTGTCCTGATTTGGGATAGGATTGACATACCCGTTGTTGGTATTTGTACTATGATACATTATTGGCGTATCCACTGTTGGTACTTGAGTTATTGATATATGTTGGCATACCCACTGTTGGTATTGTGATGTGATATATTGTTGGCGTATCCCGTTGAGGTACTTGTGATATTGAGCTTACTTGTTGATGATTGACATATGCATTGCACGCATTCTCTCATATTATCATACATGGCCGATATCCGGTGATGATCCGGTATCGTTGATTGAGCGAAACTGATATTTGATAAACTCTTTTACTTGAGTGATTGTGAAAAAGGCCGATGTCCGAAGATCCATTCCGGAATCGTTGTTTATATGACACTGATACTTGCTAAACTCTTTTACTTGAGTGATTGTGAGGAGGCCGATGTCCGAGGTTCAATTCCGGAATCGTTGATTTATGAAACTGATAATTGACAACTCTTTTGAGTGATTGTGAGGAAGCCGATGTCCGATGGTTATATTCGGGCATCGTTGTGCATGGCCGATTCCGATGTTATCCCGGATTCGATTGTAGTGCATGGGCTCCGCGGGTCCCCCAGAGTGGTACCGGTGAGACTCCCCCTGTGAACAATTAGCCAGGGTCCCGTCTGTCTGTTTGGAAAAGATTCGGGAGGGGTAGTACTCAGAATTCGCGAGTCACACTGAGTTGTGCTGTCGAGACGTCGATATTTCCATCCGAAGTACATGTGTACATCTCATTTACATAGCATGGCATGGCATCACATTCATACCATTATTGCATTGCATTATGACTTGAGTGAGATGTCGTGATGACTGTATTGTAATGGATTGTGTTGTTGATTCTATTGTGTTGAGTGTTCCAAGATTAGATATACTCAGACTTATTGTATTGGGGTTAGATACTTACATAGGTGTTGATGGATACTCGATTATGATTATATTGTTCATGCGTGATTGGTCTACTTGTTTATCTGCGTTATTTTCTGAATTGTGTTAACTATGTTTAGTCGTCCTATGATGCCTACCGATCGTTGTTTGTACCGACTCGCACTTGTCGCATTCTTTTATGAATGCGCAGTATCGACGATCTACTTCTCTGACTCGTGGCTGATCGACTCCTCAGTTCTACGTGAGTTTTCCAGGGTGAGCATGGCGTCCGCTGATCTCGACGATTCTTCTATTGTCTATGTCTTACTTTTCCTTCAAGACATAATTTGAGACATTTTACGTATTATTATTCAGACCAGAGTCATTCGTATTTAGATGCTCTTGTATGACCAGACCAGATACTGGGTGGATTCATTTACTTCCGCACTTATCTATATTATATTACATTGTGAGACTTACGTCATTTACTTCTTTCGCTATTTTATTATATTTATTGATTGTGAACGTTGAGTTAAGGGTTCGCCGACCGAGGTAGGAATGGTAGGTGCCCGCATGACCTAGGCTAAAATGGGTCGTGACACTGCCTATCCAAAACAGCAATAGGCTCCTCCTCATAAGTCAAATTCTCATCAAGCAAAACCGAGTCCCAAAGAATAATTTAAGTACCATCAGCATGATACTTCTTCAAAGATAGACACATGGAAAACTGGATGAACTCCCGCAAAGCCTGGCGGCAAGGCCAACTCATAAGCAACATCGTCCATACGGTCAAGAATCTCAAATGGCCCAATATACCTAGGACTCAACTTACCTCTCTTCCCAAATCTCATAACACCCTTCATGTGTGAAATCTTCAATAGAACCTGATCACCAACTGCGAACTCTAAATCTCGGACCTTCCGGTCCGCATATATCTTCTGTCGACTCTGTGTTGTCAAAAGCTTGGCCTGAATGGCCCTCACTCTCTCAAGAGACTCTCTCAACAGATCCGTACCCCAAGGTTGAACTTCGAATGAATCAAACCAACCAATCGGAGATCTACATCTTCTACCATACAAAGCCTCAAAAGGCGCCATGTCGATACTCGAGTGATAACTGTTGTTATACGCAAACTCTGCCAATAGCAAGTACTGATCCCAATTACCACCAAAGTCAATAACATAAGCTCTCAACATATCCTCGAGCACCTGAATGGTCCGCTCGAACTGCCCATCGGTCTGGGGGTGGAAAGTTGTACTAAGATCCAATCGGGTACCTAACTCATCATGAAAAGCTCTTCAGAAATAGAAAGTGAAGTTAGAACCTCAATCAGATATGATAGAAATATGAACCCCATGCAATCTCATAATATCACGAATGTACAACTTGGCTAACTTCTCCACGGTATAAGAAACCTGAACTGGAATGAAATGAGCGGACTTAGTCAACCGATCAACTATCACCCAAATCGAATCAAACTTTCCCAGGGTCTTCGAAAGACCCACAACGAAATCCATGGTAATCCTCTTCCACTTCCACTCGGGAATGGGCATCCTCTGAAGCACACCGCCGGGTCGCCGGTGCTCATACTTAACTTACATCTCTGGAAGCCTAGACATAGATAGTAGGCTCAAGTGTCATCGACAGCAAAGGATTAAATTCTTTTCAACTTAAGATTACTCATCTGTGCTTGAGTACCATAAGGTGCACTCGTGTGGGCCAAAAAGGATGGAGATGTACTGACACCAGCTTGGGAAATGCTAGACTCCACGTTGTGCTAATGTAAAAATCAATGTCATTTACTCAATGTGTCTATTAGAGAAGACAAGAAAGGATCCCCCGTCAATGTAAAAAATAGTGGTAGTAGTTGGTAACGAAGGTGGAGCTTGTGAAATATGCTAGGAGACGCGGCTGTCAAGGGTGTGGTGTTAGAACGGTAACGGTGAGAGGCAAATCCATCGATAGAGATGTAGGAGCGTCATACAATTTTGTGCCTTGGGAGGGAAGATAGATTGGTCAAATAAAACATGACACGAGACAATGGATTTTTAAATTATTTATCATAACATTTGTAATTATGTCTGAAAATTATAGTTGTAATTATTGGGCAATATAAATTCCAAGGTTGTAATTATACAATCAAATAATTATACAAAGACGGTCACTGTAATGACTTATTTGTTTGTCATTATATAATTACATATAATTCTCAATGTCATGTTTGGTTGCATAGGTGTATTACATAATTTTATTTTATTTTTTATTTTAAATAAAAATAATCATAAGAATTTTTAGAGGAATATATAAATAAAATTTAATATGTGATAAATAAATGTGAATTAAATATATTTTAAAAATAAGCTTATAATTACACCATGTATTGTCCCTTCTTAAATATTGAATAACGTAATTGCTCCCCCCTTAATAAGCTAATTTATAATGTATTGATCAAATAATTACCTTTTCTGACAAACATATAAAGTTTACGATAATCACTCTTATAATATATTCAGTTGTATTTGAAAATCAAACATCTACCGCTCTTATACCACGAAAATTGTAACACCAATCCATAATTAAGTGTATTAAATGTCCTTATTTCTTATGAAATTTTTAAAAAAGGATAAACATTTTTGTTGAAAATATCTATCAATAGGAGGTTTAAATATTTGATTTTAAAATATACTCTCTCCGTTTCAATTTATGTGAACCTTTTCGGAGTATGAGGGTCAAACTTTATAACTTTGACCATGCATTTTGACATAGATTTTTCAAGTTTGTAAAATAAAATTTATATATTTATAAACTACATAAAAATTACTATAAATCATGATAATTTATAATTCAAATAATTTAGAAAAAATGTAAGAAAAATGTGGTTAAAGAAACACCCCGTATATTCCCCAAATAGTAGAAAGTTCACATAAATTGAAACAGAGGGAGTAAAAGGTATATCCAAAATCACATTTTATTTCTATTATATATAGGCCTCTAAGGAGAACGAACACAACATTAAATACTTGTACCAAAAGCTTTATAAATTGTACACGCAATGAATGCTTGTACCAAAAGCTATATAACTTGTACACTTTACCCAATTGCTTTTTTATCCCACATGAACATATGTCATAGTACTTAATATTTATTCTCTTCTCATGTATAGACGTATGCACTTCAATTTTAATTCTCCGACACATTTATTTCCTCTGTGCACTTTTACTTGTTCACTTTTGACTTTTCACGTTCTTGCTGAATATTTATTCTCTTCTCATGTATAGATATATGCAGTTCAATTTTGGTTCTCCTACACAAATTTATTTCCTCCGTGCACTTTTACCTGTTCACTTTTGACTTTCACGTTCTTTAAGAATTAATAAATTCCACGTGGATATATGTCATAGTACTGAATATTTATTCTCTTCTCATGTATAAACGTATGCACTGCAATTTTAATTCTCTAACACATATTTATTCCCTCCGTGCACTTTTACTTGTTTACTTTTGACTTTTCACGTTCTTGCTGAATATTTATTCTCTTCTCATGTATACATGTACGCACTTCAATTTTAATTCTCTGACACATATTTATTTTCTCCGTGCACTTTTACTTGTTCACTTTTGATTTTTCGCGTTGTTTAAGAATTAATAAATGAAGTACTCCCTCCGTCCCATATTACTTGGCCACATTATTTGACTTTTCACGTTCTTTAAGAATTAATAAATGAAGTACTCCCTTCATCGCATATTACTTGGCCACATTACTATACTTGACTTTTCACGTTCTTTAAGAATTAATAAATAAAGTACTCCCTTCGTCCCATATTACATGGCCATATTATTAAAAATATATGTCTATTTTTCTATTCTATATTATTTTTATATTTATTATATATAAACGCCCAAAGTGGACGAACACAGCAACAATAAGTTGTACAAAAAGCAACTGAAATTGTACTCTAAGCAGGGATTAACATGTGTACATTTCAGAAGTTGAACATTAATTTTATCTCTTGTGTGTTTACTTTTTAAGTCCTCACTAGTCCGCAGTGTTTTAATTGTCCTTTCATTTTCTTCATTCGGCATATACTCCTTCTATCTCAATTTAAGTATCTACGTTTGACTAGACACGAAATTTAAGAAATAAAGATAGACTTTCAAATCTTATGGTTTTAAATTAAAAATGTGTATAATATAATAAAATATCCTTTGAATTTTGTGATTATAAACTTTACAGGTAAGATATTTGAATTGGCAAGTGACTAATTATAAAAAGAGGGGGATATAACCAAAATAAGACAAATTTTTTTAATTTAACAACAAACGCCCAAGGTGGACGAATACAAAGAACAATAAGCTATACAAAAAGCAACTGAAATTGTACTCTAAGCCGGGACTAACATGTGTATATTTCAAAAGTTTAACAGTAATACTACCTCTTGTGTATTTACTTTTTAAGTCTCCACGTGTCCACAGTGTCTCAATTGTCCTTTCATTTCTGTCATTTGGCATATACTCCCTCTGTCTCAATTTAAGTGTCTACGTTTGACTAGATACGAAGTTTAAGAAATAAAGATAGACTTTTGAATCTTGTGATTCTAAATTAAAAATGTGTATAATATAATAAAATACCCTTTGAATCTTGTGATTATAAACATGACATGTAGGATATTTGAATTGTCAACTTATTAAATATAAAAAGAGGCGGACATGACCAAATAAGATAAATTTTAACAACAATTGAGAAATTAAAGCAAAAAATAAGAGAAAAAGAAAAAAATATAAAGACTCACTAAGAAGAATCGCAGTATCCTTTACAAAATATACAAATCATAAAGACTAACTAAATGGAGTAATCAAATAGTTTGCTAGTCATAATATAAGGTGCATTTATCGTAATTAATCCTATATGATAATAATATCTTATCAATTCCAAAGTGACTTTTCAAACGAGCACTTGAGTAATTTCTTTTGATGGATGAATAACTCCAAGCCCTTAAAAAATGGAGTAAAGAAAGAGAGAAACAGTCGGCAAAGTTCTAGAAAATTGTAGAACAAGAAAAAAGTGAAGAGCAGAAGCTCCTAGAAAATCTATCATTCTTCTTCTGTTTCTCTCGAGAAGTTTCTACATTTCTACTATATAACCTCCCCTTTTACCCCCAAACATCCCCTGCAATCAGACACTAAACCCGATTTGAACAACTCCAAGCACAGAATAACACATTCGAAAATTTTAATTTTCTTAGAATTAAAACCAGTTGATCAAAGAAGAGGGAAATGGATTTCAGGCTAGTGGATATTGACGCGCCACTCTTTCACACTCTCCAGCATATGATGGACGCCGCAGGTGACGATTCCGACAAGACCGTGAATACCCCATCAAGGAACTACGTTCGTGACTCTAAGGCCATGGCTGCAACACCAGCAGACGTGAAAGAGTATCCAAATTCATACGTTTTTGTTGTAGACATGCCAGGTTTGAAGTCTGGAGATATAAAGGTGCAGGTGGAAGATGACAATGTGCTGATGATAAGTGGAGAAAGGAAGAGAGAGGAAGAGAAAGAAGGGGCTAAGTATATCAGAATGGAGAGAAGGGTTGGGAAATTCATGAGGAAGTTTACTCTGCCGGAGAATGCAAATACTGATGCAATTTCTGCTGTTTGTCAAGATGGGGTTCTGACTGTCACTGTTCAGAAGTTTCCTCCTCCTGAACCAAAGAAACTGAAGACCATCGAGGTCAAAATTGCTTGAATGTAGAGGAGTAGGTGCTCTGTTTTTTATGCTTGATGGTAGTATGATGTAGTAATAAAGTGATAGACATCTAGGAGTGCTGTTCTTTTCCTCTTTCTTCGTGTTTTGTTGCCGTGTTTTCCATGTTTTGTCAACTACTATTATGAATGCGATGTGAGGGAACTATATGTTGTGTTAATATTGTTTGTTTCGTGAAATGCTTCTGGTATCGTGTTCTGTTCCCTCCATTGCCATCAAATGGCAATTACTTTTTCTTTACAAAAAATAGTACTAGCTTTTTTCTTTTCAATTCAATTTTAATTGAGGTGGGTGAGTCCATGAAACACGGACGAGGGTCAAGGAGGATAAAGTGATGCCACTTTGGTAGGATTAGTAACATAAATGATAAATCCATTCAAAATGTTGTACTTGTCATACATAAAATGGAGTAGGCTATAAGCCAAACATCATGGAACGATGGATTTGATGTAGGCGATATTAAACTTGTTTAATATCTGGACAATCAGTCTCATAATCCATTTTTGACACCCCAGGTGGACAGTGGAAAGATCTGTTTTTACATCCATTAACGAAAAAGTATCCATAGATTGAATAATTTGCGGGGTGTTCAGTCCAATTGAAAGGCAGTAGAGACTTTGAAGGCCTTGGGATTCTTTATTAAACTAGACGGCTGCACGGGGCCTAACACTTTGAATTATAATGTATTTATGTGTATATAATTGTGTTTGGATAGTAATAATATATGTATATATATATATATATATTATTTTTTTTATTTACTAATAAATATATATAAGTTTGTGCTGTTTTATAAATATATATTATGTTCAAAACACGATTAATATAATATTATAATTTGTGTTTCGTATTTAAAATTTTATTATATTAATGTTTGCTATAAATCTGAAATTGGTAAAAATTTATTAATAATTTTTAAAAGAGAAGATTTATTTAAAAGGAAATTATTATTTTTTTTTAAAATAAAATAATAACAATATTTAAGCATTAGTTGATGCTTTCAATTTTAATTCGATTAATTTAAAGGTGTAAAATACCTATTATTTTTTATTAAATTTTAATTTGAATAATTTTAATTTAAATTGTTAAATTAATTTTGATTTTCTATTTAAATGAAGAATTACTATTTTTTTATTTTTGATAAATATTCTCGATTTAGCTCATTTTATTTATCATGTTGTCTTTTGCATGATTTTTTAAGGAAACGTCAATTAGAATTATAATTTGACTAATTTATCTTATTCATTATTTAATCTCTATTTGATATTATTTTTTCTTTTACGATATTGATCTCTTTTTACATTTATTAGTGTAAGAATAAAAATGAAAAAGTAATTAAATGCTATTTTATTTTAAAATATAAATATTTTAAGTATATTTATTTTAGTAAATATAACAAATAAATGACATGACGGAATAGTAAATATAAGAGTTCAATATTTAGATTAGATCTCGGGCTAATATAAAAAAAAAAAAAATTATATGGTTTGGCTACTTAACATTTTAAAGAAAAGCAATAATATGGGGTCTATATTTTTTGTTATACAATAACTTTATTTGCTCTCACTAATGAGTTGATACGTATGTAGCAATGAATTCATTATTATTGACTTAATGAGATACTTTGAAAATTACATGAATATTTTTTAATTTTTTAATATGAGATGAACTTTTTTTTTATATTATTTGTGTTTTTTAATATGGGGTTTATTTTTTTTTTTTTGATATTGCTTGATTTTGTTAATATGGGGTTCATTTTTTTTTCGTGAGTTTGGAGGTGGTGAGTTTCACTTTTTTTTTCTTTTATATTGCTTGGTGTGTAGTATGGGGTCCACCCCCTTTTTTTTATATTTAGTATGGGGTCCACCTTTTTTTTTTTTTTTATGGACAACGTACGACAAAAAGTGAACAAACTCATTCTTCTATATAGTTACTAGATGGCGTATGCTCGTGCGCAATACTTTGGATTATAGTGTATGTATGTGTATGTAGTTGTGTTTGGATAGTGATAATATATATATTTTGTATTGCTACTAAGCATACATAAGTTTGCACTATATATATATATATATATATATATATATATATATATATATACGTATATATATATATATATATATACATATTATGTTCAAAATACGATTAATATATCATGTAGTTTGTGCTTCGTATTCAAAACTTTATTATATTAGTGTTTGCTACGAATATAAAGTTGGCAAAAATTTATTAATACTTTTTAAAAGAGAAAACTTGTTTAAAAGGAAACTATTTTCCTCTTTTTGAGATAAAACAATAGCAATATTTAAGCATTAGTTGATACTTTGAATTTTAATTCGATTAATTTAAAGGTGTAAAATATTCTATTGTTAATGTATGTAGATTGGATCTAAACAATACTTATTATTTTTTATCAAATTTTGATTTGGATAATTCTAATTTAAATTATTAAACTAATTTTACATGTTTAAAACGAAACAAAGTAGAAATTTAATTTTCTATTTAAACGAAGAACTACTATTCTTTAATTTTTGGTAAATATTCTTGGTTTAGCTCATTTTACTTGTCATGTTATCTTTTGCACGATTTTTTAAGGAAACGTCAATTAGAATTAGAATTTGATTAATTTACCTTATTAATTATTTGATCTTCATTTACTATTATTTTTTCTTTTACGACATTAATCTCTTTTCATATTTATTAGAGTAAGGAAAAAAATGAAAAAGTAATTAAATTCTATCTTATTTTAAAATATAAATATTTTAAATATATTTATTTTAGTAAACATAACAAATAAATGACATGGCAGAATAGCAAATAAAACAGTTAAATATCTAAATTAGATCTCAGGCTAATATAAGAAAAGAAAGAAAATTATATGATTTGGCTACTTAACATTTTGAAGAAAAATAATATTTTTGCACCATTATTGACTTAATGGGGGATACTTTTGGGAATTACATGAATATTGTTTGATTTTTTAATATGGGGTGCACATTTTTTTTTTTTTTACACTGCTTGTTTTTTTAATATGGGATCTACTTTTTTTTTTTTTTTTGATATTGCTTGTTTTTTTAATATGGGGTTCATTTTTTTTTTACATGAGTTTGGAGATGGTGGGGTCTACTTTTTTTTCCTTTTTTTTTTTATATTGTTTAGTGTTTTTAGTATGGGGCCCATCTTTTTTTTATTATTATTTTTTTTTAAAGAGTGACTGACGACGAAGCATGGGTAAATCCATGCTTATGCCCGTGCTGCGCACGATCTCAACACTTTGGATTATCTTTATTATCACTTTGGGTAGCGATAATATATATATATATATATATATATATATATATATATATATATATATAAGTTTGTTTTTATATATATATATACACACACACACTATGTTCAAAATACAGTTAATATAAGAAAAGAAAGGAAATTGTATGATTTAGCTACTTAACCTTTTGAAGAAAAGCAATAATATGGGGTATATATATACATATATATATATACACACACACTGTGTTCAAAACACGGTTAATATAAGAAAAGAAAGGAAATCGTATAGTTTGACTACTTAACCGGTTGAAGAAAAGCAATAGTATGGGGTCCATATTTTATGCTATACAATAATTTCATTCTTCCTACTAATGGGTTGATACGTATGTGGCAATGAATGCATCATTATTGACTTAATGGGGATACTTTGAGAATTACAAGAATATTGTTTGATTTTTTAATATGGGGTGCACTTTTTTTTTTGATATTGTTTGATTTTTTTAATATAGGGTTCACTTTTTTGTTTATGAGTTTGGAGATAGTGGGATCCACTTTTTTTTTTATTATTAATATTAATTAGTGTTTTTAGTATGAGGCTCACCTTTTTTTTTTTTTTTTTTTTTAAAGGGAGATGGACGACGAAGCATGGGTTTATACCCATACTTCTATATAGTAATAAAATAAAAATAAAATATGATTTTCCCTTTTTATTTGCATAGGGGTCACATCCAATGATGTAGGACGAGGCTCATGTGTCACAACTCACGAGAAGACACCTAACAGGCAAACTAATGTATCAAAATTATCTCCATGGGTTTAGTACCACCAATTGAGATTTATGGGGGAAAAGAAGGCCAAATACATATGCGATTTTAAACTTGTTAAGAATTTTCATGTATCACCTCAACTAAGAATATGATCTATTAAATACTGGATCCATTCATTTTATGGGAGAGTCAACTTTATTAAATTTTGAAGTTAAATTAAATTATATTAATGTAATATTTTAAAATTAAAATGAAAATATATTAAAAACTATATAAAAACTACTATAAACTGTAATTTTTCAAACATATTTTAAAATGTTGGTTAGATTTTTCATAATATGAATTTCAAAGAGTGAAAAATACCACATAAGTTGAACAAATGAAGTACCAAAAGACTAAAAATATCCAACTCCGACCAATTTGCAGGGTCACCAATTTTAGTACATGGATAGTCCATTCAATGACTACGCAACTAAGTAATTTTACTTTTTATGTGTTAATAATGTGGTTGATTCGGAGTGCTAATATCTAATTAATTAATGTTTGATATAAATTCGGATATAGAATCTTCAATTTTTTAAACAAAAAAATTTAAAAATTAAATAAAAAGTATTATATAAGTCACAATAGTTAACAACATCTACGTCTAGCCAAACAAGTAGGAATGGTTATATGAATTCTCATTTCTTCATTTAAGCTCATATCACATTATAGTCATATTAAATAAAATAAAAGTGATAATAATAATAATAATAATAATAATAATAATAATAGTAAAATCTATCCTCAACCAGAAGCTATTACCTATATGGATTTTTTTTTCCTTCCATTGTGCCCTATATTTAGTTAAGTTTGCATTGATACCAAGCATTTGTAAGTCCTTTTCGATCATTTTTTTTCGTGTAATTTTAGGTCTACCCATCTCCTTGTAACACCTTCACTTACCATATTTTCACCTCTGTGTATTGGTGCGTCTATAGCTCGACGCGGATCATGCCCAAATCGTCTTAAGTGAGCTCACATTTTATCCTCAATATGTGCTATTTGCACCTTTTTGGTGAGTGTGATCATTTCTAATCTTATCTAATCTGATATGACAACACATCCATATTCGCATCCGCATCTACTCAACACTCATCTTATGAATATGTTGGACTTTAGCGACCCAACATTCACTAATATATACTCAACCACTTGATCTAAACCATATGAATCATTCATTCCATTCTATTGAAATACCGAGCCTAGATATCTAAATTGTTAGCATTTTGACACCGCAATCTCATGTAGTCTCACCTTAACTTCTCTTTCTGATGCTGACCAAATCTGTAATTCTTGTATTTAGTTTTACATCTACTTATCCTAAAACGCTTACTCTCTAAAGTGTTTCTCCATAGTTCAAGTTTTTGGTTGACACCTTCACTAGTTTTGTCAATTAACACAATATCTTCAATTAATGGCATACAATGTGGGAACAAATACTGATCCTTGGTGTAAACCCACAGTTATGGGAAACTCCTCTGTAGCATCTATATACTATTTTCACGACAATAACAGCTCCTTCATGCACGTCCTTTATGACGTTTAGATATTTAATATAAATTTCATTTTTCTCCATCATCCACCAAAGAACCTTACGTGGTACTTCATCATATGCTTTCTCTAGATCAATAAACATCACGTGTAGGTCTTTCTTCTTTTCGCGATAGATTAGTCTTCTTAATAATAATATAACCTTTGTTGTAGATTTATCAGACATAAATCCAATCTGATTCTCTTTCACCTTATCGCATTCTTAAGTTTATGCTCTATCACTCTTTTTTTCAGAATTTAATCGTATGGCTCATGAATTTAACGTCAGGACTCACAATAATTCGCACAATTTTAAATATCTCCTTTGTTCTTGTCAATCGGAACCAATATTATCTTCCTTCACTTATTGGGCATCCTACCACTTCTAAGCAGTATAATATTGAATAGTTTAGTGAGGCATTAAAATATTTTAAAAGTATTATTAAAAAAATTATGGAAAAAAAGTATTTGACAAACTACAATTAAAAGGGTGGATTACTAAAGTTTCCTTGTTCCCCCAAAACCTTTTCTTTCCTCATTGCTGCGCTACCCAAACTTGTTGGCGCGCTCACTGTCTCTCCCTATCGCGTGCCGGCGCAGCGATTCAACTTCTGCCTGTGTGCGCAACTGTGAGTCTCTCTGTAATTATCAAGCTGGCTCCTATTTCTTTTCTTTTCTTTTCTTTTCATTTCTAATTTCTCGCCCTATTTTTACTTTGCTTCTATCTTTATTAGCTACTCTCATTTATCAATACAATAACGTACAACTTATTTTTTTATTTATTTTTCCTTTCTAGAAGAACAGTTCTTGTAAATTTATTTGCAGAAATCTAGAAAGTTGAAATTTTTGAATAAAGTTACTTCTTTAATCTAGGATGGGAACTTCATCTTTTTGTGGGTGTGTGAGATTTTTCTGTTCAAGGATACAAGTATATACTTTTTGAGTCTTGAATGAGTCAATTTTCATGAAATATGATCGTGAGTTGAAGACCTGGCAGGTGTATTCAAAATGTTAAAACCTGGTGGAATGCTGAATTTGGGAATGGGACTAATGTAATCTTAGAGTTTCTGGAATTCTTGCAGTTTTAAAGGATTCTTAACTTGTAATGCCTCATTTGGTACTGAATGTTCACAACAACATAATACCCAGTATAATCCCACCGGGTGATGTCCGGGGAGGGTAGAGTATAGTAAAGTGTACGCAGACCTTTCCCTACCTTGTGAAGGTAGGGAAGTTGTTTCCGATAGACCCTCAGCTCAAAAATTTGGTAGGCGCGTCTTGGTACTGAATATTTATTAATAAAATCTACTTATCCGAAAATTTCTTTTCTTTTGAGTCAAGGATCTGTCGGAAACAGCCTCTGTACCTCCACAAAGGTAGGGGTAAGGTCTTCGTACATCCTACTCTTATCGGACCCCACTTGTGAGATTACACTGGGTATGTTGTTGTTGTACTTATCTAAAAAAGCCTTACTTTTGTTTCAAAGTTTAGAGTGCTTATTATAAGTTTTTGCCTCAAGTATCTAAATATGCATCTACAGTGAGCCCTTTTTTCTCGTACAAAATACATACTCCAATATTTTAGTTCTGGGATTGTACTAAATTGAGTTGGATTAAACTTTTGTTTTGTAGGGAAGTGTTCCTAATTCTTGTGAATTGAGATGGATAAATTTTTTAAGAAGCTGAATCATTCTCAACCAAGTTCTAGTTCTAGTTGCCCATCCTTGAGTCAGACGGTAGCTCCAGTAATTCGCATGGATGTCAATCTTTCTGGTCTTATAGATGAACTTGATTTGGAATCACTTAAAGATGATCCGGGAGAAAGAATACCCATTGTTAACTATAGCCGTCGAATACGAGATGAAGTGAGGAGATACTATATTCAAAAGGGACCTTGTCAACCTTTCAAGCATCAACAACATACCCATTGTGATCCCACAAGTGGGGAACCTTTGAAGCATCAATTTCCTAAATCTAAGTTTGGAGAGAAAATGCGTCAATTTAATGCAAACTGGTACGAAAGTCCGTTTTCTGGATGGTTGGAGTATAGTGTGAGGAAGGATGCTGTATATTGTATGTGTTGTTATTTGTTCAAACATGAGTTCACTCATGGAAGTGCAGGTGAAGGTTTTACAAAAACTGGTTTTAGGGCTTGGAATAAGGCTCTTGAAAGATTGCGTTTACATGTTGGTGAAGCTAATAGTGTCCATCATAAATGTTTCGATAAAATGCTTGATTTGTCAAATCATTATCAATCAATTCAAGTTGCTTTTGACAAGCAATCTGAGAAGTCCAAAAGGGAGAGCCAAATGCGTTTGGAAGCTTCAATTGATGTTGCAAAACTTCTCTTGCATTATGGATTGCCGCTCTTCCACACTCTCCAGCACCAAATGGATGTTGACGGTGATGACTCCGACAAGTCCATCATTGTCCCATCATTAAACTATGTCCGTGACGCTAAACCCAAGGCTGCACCACCAGCAGACATGAAAGAATACCCAAATTCCTATGTTTTTATTGTGGATGTGCCAGGGTTGAAATCTGGAGATATCAAAGTGCAGGTGGAAGATGACAATGTGCTGCTGATAAGTGGAGAAAGGAAGAGGGAAGAAGAGAAAGAAGGGGTTAAGTATATTAGAAAGGAGAGAATGATTGGGAAATTCATGAGGAAGTTTGCACTGCGGGAATATGCGAATGCTGATGCAATTTCTGCGGTTTGTCAAGATGGGGTTCTGACTGTCACTGTTGACAAGTTGCCTACTCCTAGGACAAAGAAACGCAAGACCGTTGAGGTTAACACTGCATGAGAGTCTTGACATGGGAATGGGAATTGCTCTGTTTTGATGTTTGACGGCGCAATGTATAAAATTAGTAATGATCTAGGAGTGTACTAATCTTTTACACTTTCTTCTCATTTTGCTGCTATGTTTTTCCCTGTTTTCTGAAGTATTATGGAGCAACATGAGGCGCTATATGTTGCTTGTAATAGGCATGATATCAGATGTTTGTTGTTAATGCAGTGAAATGCTTCTATTATTCTGTTCTGTTTCTCTTATTTCACCTATTAGGTTCTGTTCCCTCCATTGCTATCAAATGCAGTTACTTTTTCTTTAAAAAAAAAAATGGATTTACTCCCCTCTTGTTTAAACTTTAATTGAGGTGGATGAGTCCATGAATAAGGAGAGACGATTATAAGTTGTGTAGCTTTGGAAGGATTAATAACAGTAGTCTATTTGTAACAAAAGCAGAATATAGTCCTCGTCTTCCATAATTTCCATTCTTAAAAGTAGCTTTATTCCTATTGATTAAAGGTGTAATAAATCTTTACACTTTGTATCTTGTGCAACTGGGTAAACGACCTAATTAACTGGAGTAGGGGTGTCAAATAGACAGAATTTCAAGTTGGAGCAGATTAGTTTATGTTACATAAATAGATGAGATGCCACCAACTCTTTGAAATTCTGATTCGGTGAAAAGAAGAGGGTGAGATACTATAAGTTGGTGCTAGTTTTCAATTATAAATGGCTTTCTCCTTATGCATTTTGCCGAAAAAAATTATCTTTGTGCCGCTAAGTAGGAATTATTCTGAGGTCTGCGTGTTCCTTTTAGTTTCTTTCATTTTCTTTTATTGATGAAATCCTCTCAAAAATGTGTACTAAGCTATCGCCAAGGTGGATTCAAATTGGACAACATTAAGATTAACGTATGATTCATTAATATCTGGATGATCAATATCATAGCCCATTAAGGAGAACTTTTTCATAGATAGAAAGAACAATTAGGGTGCTCCAGGGGCAATAGGAACTTTCAAATGTAACACGTAGACACAATATCCAAGAGATTACATTTCAACTAATGCATCAAAGTTATCTCAATGCCCTGTTTAGTACTACCAGTTGAGATTAATAACGTTAAAAGGAAAACTTACTAGATGAAAGAGTAAAAAAGTCTTAGCCCGACCAATGTACAGATTCGCCAGTATTTTTAGTGCATAGATGATCCATCCATTGATTACACAACTAAAATAAAAATTACATTGAAAAAAAAAAAAAAAAAAAAAAAAAAGAACAGAGGAGAAATACCAGTTGGTGTGAGCATCAAATGCGAATGCGAGTAAGTTTTTGCTATATAACTGTTTGGTAGGCAATTTAGAAACCTGAAAATGGAAAAACAAAACTTCGGCCAAAACTACATTCTCACCGGGACAAAAATTCTGGCAATTGTCTCTAGGATTTTATCAATTGCGGATTGCCTGATTGATAGAAGTAAAACTAGGATTGCAAGAACAAACCCAAAGTTCTGAGGAGGAAGAAAGAATTCATCTTTCTTTTCTTTCTTCGTTGAAGAGCTCGTAACGTGTTTCCAACATCTCTGGTGTGCTTGGCTGGAGGACTCACGCCCTTCTTAACAAATAAAGCAATAAAGAAGCCCTCCTTGTCCTCAATGAGATTGGTTCTCAGCACATGTTGAGCTGCGAAAAAATAAGAAGATAAACATACACATGCAACTGAAGAAGTTCAATTGATCGAGTAGGATTGATTTCTAACATGCACAATATTTAGGGGTCGTTTAGTTGGTGGTCAAAGTTGGGCAGGGATTAGTTATAAGGGAATCTATGTATTATTTTATGTGGGTTTAGTTATTCATGTATTAGTTATTGCATCTTCTACCCAACATAAATAATACATAGAATCATTCATTAACTTATACATTATTAGTTATGTGGGATTGTAACCAAGTAACCAAACACCGTACTTGGTTTGGTTTGCTGAATTTTATACATAACAACTAAAATACTACCAAACATGGTACTAGTTATGCCAGTACTAATACATAAATAAACCACTTCCTAACCAGCAACCAAACGACAGGTAATAATGAAGAACCACAAGGGGCTAACTTAGATATATATATTTAAGACAGGCGTCATGCAGGAAGAACCAGCATCTATCAGTCCAAAACGGGAAGCTAGTTCAAAGGGGAACTGAGTTATTATTCTTAATGATGGTATTGTATATATTTAGAAATCTCATATGTACATGTTTTCCTGCTGCCTTCAGTGTAAAGCAAATACTATACGCAAGAAGAGTATTGAAGGTGTTAGAACGTAGTTTTATCTTCTGGCCTTTCGAAGATAAACGGTGCTTTATTTCTGAAAGAATATCATTGCGATAGTTTCGGTTAACCAACCAAATCTGGCTTACACTATTAGCAATTAAACACGAAAAAATATGATGCCTGGAAATGCTTAGAGGACTTGAAAACTACAAGAATACTTTCTTTCCACTGTGCTCTTTCTTTATTTGTCTAGTTTGACCAACTTTTGGAAGGTGGGTTAATTCTAAGGACTAAGGGTCAGGTAGGCACCTATAAAGGAAGCTTGTGAGATATGATCACTTACATCCATCAAAAGTTGGATGACCTCGGCGAGGCCATTGAGGAAAGATTGTTGTCAGTTCAAAACCATAAGAAGAAGCAAGAGGAAGAACAGATTTGACGACATCTTCATTCTCAACTTGGTTAATCGAACATGTGCTGTAAACAATTCTCTCAACAGCTGGGACTGCATCAAGATGAGAGGATAAATTGATCAGTCGCATGCACAAACATACATGAATTTACACATTTGTGGTTAAACAAAAACAACTTAGAAACAACGTTATAAATCTCACAAGATAATGCATGTTCCAAAGCCTTTTTCTGGAAAGCAGCGAGCTTTTCTAGTCTATTTACATCAGAGTCTGCAAAATTATTCCAGAAAAAAGTTAAAAAGGAGATGAGCAAAGGGTTGATTACACAAAGGAATCAAAAATGAATACATAATGAGCAAAGTCACCTGCAGTATATGAGGGGAGCAAGTGATCTAATCTATCAACAGCAGTTCCAGATCCTGAACATGACGGATCCAACAGTATTGCTTGAACCTGGTGTCCGGTTTATGTGTTAAATAAAGAACTCCGTTCAAAAACTCCAAACAGGAAAAAAAAAGGGTAACAAAGTTCTCAGATCCCGAATATCAGATGCTTGACAACCTATACTGCAGAATTCTCTTAATGATTAATACTTCGAATAATGTTTGTGAAATTAGGTCAACCAATTACTTTATTCCAGTGCTGCAAGTTAAATAGATTGATTAACTGGACAGAAAGTAATAGATTCCATTTAGTAAGTTGATAATATCTATCAGCCAACAACGCCGTTGATAATATCTATCAGCCAACATCGCCTCATTCATCCAAAAAAAATGTCTTGCATGTTTACCTTTGAGTACGCTGGATCCTCAGGACTCATGTTTAAGAAGTCGCCATGCTTGACTTTCACGTCTTAGAATAAGTTAAGTTATCGGGGCATATTACGACAACAATGAAACAAAAACCATTAGACAAATTATTATATAACTAATTGGTTTTAGGAATTACTTGAAATTGGAAATTGAAACACCTAAAGATGACTAGCAGTTTCAAAAGCCATATTTCCTCAAAAATAAACTTCAGACACCTAATGCAGAGAAGTGTTTACGGTATTAAAAGTCAAACTGTATAGAAACTAATAACTCCATCCAGTTTGAGTGAATAACTGCAAGATTTTTGGAATTACTTAAAGATGGGATAATTTAAACGAAAGCAAGGACCTAAGCAGACAGTTTTAAGGGCTTCCAATACATTTTAGGTATATGTCCATCTAGAAATCAAGTTATGGTTAAATTTGCTCTGAAGCAATTTTATGTGAAAGATGAATAGGATACCAGAAAGCTGTTAAAAGGATACTAGTCGCTCCAGCCAGTTTAACAGTGTCCTTCAGACGTTTAACCCTTTCTTTATTAAGTTCACAAGCTATTATCTTTCCATTTCCCTTCATTAGAGCAGCAAGATGAACAGTTTTGTTCCCTGGTGCTGCACATGCATCGATGACCTTCACCAGAAAATAAACAATCATGAACAACAACCAAGTGAAAATGAAAATCAAGAGAACGCCTAACTACTCTTTGTTCATGTAATTACCTCCCATCTGGGTTTAGACCCAAGAGCAACTGCAACCATGGAACTTGCCTTACCCTAGTGGAGCCAGGGACATTAATTGCATGTCAATACAAGCTAGAATAAAACCCAAAAGAGGGGAAAGGATTGCTTAACAAGAAACTCTTTCATTGTATTCACATTAAAATTCCATTCTAAGAAAAGGAGGAAAATTTTGCACCTGCAAAAAGACACTTCCACTTTTCACCAAAGGATGATCATGCAGGTCAGTCCTTGGTGGGAAAATCAACAGGTCAGGAACCATGGCATCCTGACAAACCTATTCAATGTGCAGAACGTAAGCATACATAAACTTTATAATAACGAGAATAAAGCACCAATAAAAATCTATCAGACTATGAAGTGAATAATTTTTTATTTTTTTTTCGAAAAGGTAACACTCGTGTATTTATCCAAAAATCAGACCTGCCACAAACAGTTACAGGTCTCATAGTTACAAAGGAGTATTCAGAAGATCTTTAATCCTATAACAATAACTTATATAGAACCCAAGACGTCCATAAATGATTCTAGATCTTCCATATACTCCTGTTTACACCAAAAGTAGAATAAAGCAAGACAGTTCATTTTCATCTTCTGTAAAGAATTACACTTTATTTTCAAAACATCTAAGGTTCCTTTCACTCCACACAGACCACCAGATGCAAGCTGGTATAATTCTCCATCTCTCTTTGTGGCCAGAAAGGTTGGCATAACTATTCCACATCTCAAGGACTTGAGCAATTTTCTCAGGCATTACCATGTTAACCCTTTCAAATTGATGAACAAACTCCATATCTGAAAGGTAGTCTTGCAGTGAATAAAGAGGTGACTAACAGTCTCTGCTTCTTCACCACAAAAGAAACACCTTGGACAAAATTAAAACCCCTTTTCATGAGATTTTCCTGAGTACAGTACTGCCTGCTTAGCTAGCAGACAGACAAAACAAGAAACTTCGTAAGGGATCTTAACTTCCATATCAATTTCCATGGCTAGTGGTCAATCTGGTTTCTGTAAATGTTAGAAGTATTGTATGCCTCCTTGACAGAAAACTTGCCTAGTTTGTGATTCTGCCAGATTAGGCAGTCTTCATCATCAGATGGTCCCTTAAATTGCTCCAAGATCTTGTAAAAATCTGCTAGTCTCTGAATCTCCCAGTCATTTAGGGCCTGTTTGGAACGACACCCAGGTAATTGGAATTGGGTATAATTACACGACAAAACTAACGAGTTAAAAAGGAATTGGGTGTAATTATACTTCTCAAGGGGTTGAGAATTGGGTGTAATTACACCCAAGATTACAAGGTTACTTTTTAGTTTTTCTTTTTTGTTTATTTTAATTTCTTTTTATTTTTAATTTATTTTTTATTTCTATTATTTTAATTTCTTTTGATTTTTAATTTATTTTTACTTTTAAATTATTTTTATTTTTTAAAATGTATTTTTCTTTTTATATTATTTATTTTTCATTTCCTTTCTTCTCATTCCAACCTTTACTTATAAGGGTTTCATGTAATTGCTCGTATTTTTTTATTTTATTCATTTAGCATAACCGTCTTATTATTCTAATTTTTGAAACTATAACTTTTAATATTGAAAAGAATGAGTTTAACAAACTTGGCATATAACGAGTGACATTATTAAAGTAGAATTTCGTTGTGAATGAGGTTATAGCCTTATATTTTCTTTTTCTTTTTAATTACTTATTTAAGTTAAATTGGAACTTACTTATGTAATGTTGGAATTTGACATAAGAGTATCATGTTAAACTTTTTCCTTTGAATTTTGAATTTAGGTTATATTTTCAATTTAAGTTATTTGCTTTCACATTGCATGTTGTTTATTTTTCACTTACATTTGATGGATTTTTTGTGTCAAACATTTGATTAATGTTATGGAATTATATTTATAAATATTATTTTTTTTGTCAAACATCCAATCCATGACGTTCTCACAAAAAAAAATCTCCTTTTAAGTTTTATAATTAATTAAAATTAAATATTATTAATTGAAAAATATAAATAAAATATTTTTTACAATATTAGTTACAAATATATGATTATTAATTTCTATATTTTCAAGAAACAATATGTTATTAAATAACTAATTTAATATCATTTATAAAGGCAAATATTTTTTAAATATTAATTTTAAATTTTTTATAATTAAATTTTATTTTTAAAATAAACTATTTGTATAATTACACTTGTGCAATTAAACAACACGCTTGTAATTACGCTATGACAAACAAATAGGTCACTGTAATTACTAGGCTGTGTAATTACTACCCTAGTAATTACACCAATTCCAATTACCAGGTGGCTTTCCAAACAGGCCCTTAGTAGTCTTCTAAAACTCAAATTCCATCCCTGATTAGACTAGACCTCTGCCACAGAGGCATTTTGTTGCTGGTTGAGGATGTATATATCTGGGAATAAGAGTTTCAAATTACCTTGCTCTAACCAATTGTCTTCCCAGAAGGATATCTTCATGCCATTTCCTGCCTTTAGTTTGCAATTTCCCTTGAGCTTTGGCCATTGATTCCTGGTAGCTCTCCATAAACTTGTTCCATAATAGCTAGTTACAGGTTTAGTTGTACAGTTGTTTTCCCTTTCATATTTCACACTTATCACCTCTTTCCACAAGGATTGTTCATTGGAAGCAAATCTCCAAAGCCATTTCATCAAAAGGTTTTGGTTTTGAGCTCTCAAATCCCTGATTCCCACATCCCCTGCCTTTTTGCTTCCTATTAGAGCCTCCCATTTAATCAGGTGGATCTTCTTAGTGTCACTGTTACCCTCCCAAAGGAAGTTCCTTCTCAATAACACTTCTTAGGAATAGGGAATAGGGAATAGGGACATCATGTATGCGGGCATGGCATCCAAAACACTATTGATCAGTGTTGATCTTCCCCCAAGGATAGATATTGGCTCATCCAGTTCACTAGCCTTTTTTCACATTTCTTAACCACCCCATTCCATATACCTATGGACCTGCTTTTAGCACCAAGGGCCATGCCCAAATAAACAGTTGGCAATTCCCCGGATCTTCCTCCCAGATCCTCACTCAAGGAGGACAAATTAGTTACCTCATTTACTGGATATAAGAAGCTTTTATTCCAGTTAATGTGCTGCTTCAAAAAGGATAAAGATCACCCTAAGAATCTTTAGTTGCTCCCTGTCAGCATCACAAAAGATCAGAGTATCATTAGCATATTGGAGATGAGTAATCTCCATATCTTCCCCCACTATGTTAGAAACTTTGAAACCCTTAATCCACAAATTTTCTTGAGCAGTTCTTAGCATATCATCGAGGCCTTCCATAGCAATGATAAATAGGAAAGAAGATAGAAGGTCACCCTGTCTTAAGCCTCTCTGAGAGGGGAAGAAACATGTTGGAGATCCATTAATGAGGATAGCAAACTTCACTGAACTAATGCAAAATTTTATCCACCTTATCCATCTAGAACCAAAACCTCTCTTAGCCAGAGTTTTTAGAACAAAATTCCAGTTGAGATGATCATAGGCTTTCTGTATATCCAGCTCGCATAAAATACCTGGCTCACTGCTCCTCAGTCTTGAGTCCATACACTCATTTGCCATAAGAATAGCATCCATTATCTGTCTTCCTTTGATGAAGGCTAGTTGATGGTTATCTACCAATTTGCGCATTACCTTCTTAAGTCTTTCAGTCAATAACTTGAAAATGATTTTGTAGATGCTATCTATCAGGCTGATAGGTCTGAAATCTATCAGCTCCTTGGCTCCCATCTTTTTTGGAATCAAAGCCACATAAGTGGCATTAAAACTTTTCTCAAAGAAGCATC
>NC_081350.1:8873573-8920728 GCF_029784015.1 Lycium ferocissimum
GACCACCCTTTTGAAAGGGGAAAATTAAAGACAAATCCATTTGTAGGGAAGACCGTGCAATTACTTCCAATAGAATACTATGTGGTGTAGAGAACATTAGGAGTTATTTATATTTAGTAGTTATACTTTATTTTAATTATATCTTATAGCTAAATCTTATATTTCAATTACATAAGGTAACTAATTCAAAATTCATATCCTCTTATTCCATTGTATCAATCTTTTCCTCAACTTCTCTCATTCTCCCTCAATTCTCTCTCTTTTCACTCTCTCTCTCTCGCCGCCACTTAATTTGCCGTCCGCCTCCGCATAGCGATAATCTTCAACAATTCTTCAACGCCTCTGAAGCCAACCATGTCTGTTCCAATCGACCATTAAGGTGGGACCCAACAGACCGCACTTTGAACCTTTTTGTTCCAATCGACCCACATATACTCAGTCGCTGGTCATTTTCTCCAGTGTCTCAGATCTGAGTATATTTGCTCAGATCTGAATGTATTTCTCAGATCTGAGTATTTATCATTGTTGTTGCTTGATATGTATTTGTTTTGGTGTTGAATGCATAGAAAGAAATGGTTTCGGGTTGGATTCTTACCGGACGACGGCGTCGTTGTCGGCAATGGAAAAATCTTCGACGGTGTATTTTAAGATCCGAGTGTATTTTATTTTTTGTATCTCAAATATGAGTGTTTTTTTTTCTTGTATCTCAAATTTGAGTATATTTTTTTTCTTGTATCTCATATCTAAGTGTATTTCAGTGTATTCGTTATATTTTTAGTGTAAAATAGTGTTTCTTTATGTATTTTTCGCTTGTATTTCGAAGGAGATTTTTTTATATACAAATGAATACAGTGAATTTTGAATACAACTGAATATCCTTGTATTTTTTTTGCATTTATGTTGTTTGAATACAATCGAATTTAAATACAATAAGTTGAATACAGTGTAAAAGTTGTACGAATTAATACAACCAAATTGAATACAGCAAAATACAGCCGAATTTGAATACACGTTACTATAGCTACGAAATGTAATTAGCAAAAGTGTAGCTATGCCTAAAAAAAAAAAAAAAAAAAAAAAAAAAAACCTTAAAGTGTAGTCATTTGTGTAAGTTTAGGTTAAATGTTTTATTCAAAATAGCATGGGTTGGCCACTTTTTGACCTGATTTTTAGAGTTTTGCCAGTATTTTAAAGGGAAACATAGATACCAAATTTACTTACTAACAAGACCGAAATATACAAAATCTATATACTGATTATGTATAGGTATATATATTATATGTATATATAAAAATATACAAAACGTATGCATTTGGTCATATTTTGTGAACTAGATCACCCAAAGGTATTGGGCTGTAATTTTCTCTATTTTAAATGTTGAACAGACATATCCAATTTTTAAGTATAATATAATATCAAAAGATTTTTTCACCCTTTTCTTTTCATCTCCCTCTCACCGAAAAGTGGCACCATCCCTGCTTTTTGCTGTTCAGATTGGGCTTTTAGGCCCAATCACTGTTTCTGTTGTTCAATACTTAGACTCGGCCCACGAATTCTTTAAAATCTGCTCCTGTTTTAATGTTATTTCTTGGGCTTTCGCCCTGATTCATTTGGGAAATTGGCAATGTTTACTACTAAGGAACCAAATTGGCATGTATTAGCCATATTTTGAGTAGTTTGCACAAAATGACCATATATCACTTTTTCGGTCAATAAAGTAGCAACCATCCATGAGCATTCTCCTAAAATATCTCATGCTCATTTATAGCCGGATATCTCGCCTCAATCTTTCACTCTCTCTTACTTATTCTCCTAACTAGTATTAGAAAGAAAATTAAATCATATACATTATTATTTTATTTGTGTTTTAGCACATTAATTTAACTACTTTAATTTAAGAAAAAAATGTTACTGTCCTTTTGATTTCTTTATGCAATATACTCCAAACCAAAAGGTTTTCGAAATTAAACACTATGCGTTACAAAAATTAATATAATAATTTCTTTTAGATATAATAAAGCTATTAATCAAATATTTGTTGGCAAGAAAGTAATAATGGAGTTAATTCACTCACCAAGATTGTTGATCATGATTCTTATTTAAAGGTAATTTGATAAGTTCACTTTAAGTTCCAATACGACTTATATATAATATGACGTTTTAGTTTGTTAGCTTAAATTCAATTAGTCTTATCCTTCTATTTTAAAGTATAAATCTTCACATTGTCTATATATTTTATAAAATTGTTGAGACTACGAACACGATATTCACCTAGATATGAGATACACCAGGAGAATCAGGTGAGTCACATATCAAAATTTATAAAACTTTATACTCTCAAACGCACCTTTAGCTTCTTCACTAATCTTATGTATAGTTTTTTCCTGACTTCTATCATCTATAAAGCATAGAGAATTAAGAACATCATACACATAAGAAAAGCAAGTAGGTATTAACACAATCCAACAATTTTAACACGAAAACAAATAATAAGATCCAACAACTCGTTAAAATATATCTTCATATTGTTGCTTTTCCCTTCACGAAACCTTCTCCATTGTAATACCTATTTTAACAAAGACGGTTCAAAAAAGTATTATAACTTTTTAATCCACATATATACAAAGAGAATTGTCTACCGTATCAAAAGAAAAAATCACCATAAATTCATCTTTTTATATAGTCATAAGTCCTCAGCTTCAATGAATTTATTTGTCATTGCCCAGTAATTCCATCACTCAAGTCAATAGATGGTACATTTGCTTGAAAAGTAAAACTGTACAAAGGCATATATTGGATGACTTTAAACTTGCAAAAAACTTGCATGACTTGAATCATTAGAGGATAATCCTCCTCTCTACTTCATACCGGAGAATTCTCCTCTTTAGCAAAATTTAAAATTTATCTAACTAAATTAATTCAAATTAGTATAAATTATCACTGCTTCATACATCATTTGTTCACTTCTTTATTTGTACATGTCTATGATTCATATATTTTTATCTTTATTTATCCTTTTTGCCTTTAAGTACTTTTTATATTTCATTAATATGTGTAATACACGTTCGGCAATGAACTCAAATCCTATTAGTGTTTCTTAAAAAAATTATGAGTAGTTTGGCACTGCAGGAATATAAAAACGTGCACGGACAGAAAGAGATGAGATAGAATTTACCGTTTGTTCTGTTGAAGGAACCTTAAGAAACTTTTTACTCTCCTATTTCTTACTGAAGTAAAGTGTGAAAGCAACAAAAATGACATATTAGTCGAAAAATTCCAAGTGAATAAATTAACAAATCAAAGACTACGCATCTACAAAGTAATTTGGTGATAGAGATATGAAATATGCAATATATTACCGGCTTGATAGAGAAATTGATAATCTAGTTATACAGATTTTCAATTTAATGGGAACTTACTAGGAAATGTGAGTTGTAGGACTGATTGTGTGTGATCATGCATGAGGAAAATTATGGAAACGGGGAATAGGGAAGTTTACATACGTGCGTGAGGGCTATGGGGTTGATTTAGATTAGTTATTTTTTTTCTTGGTCTTTTTCTTTTTAAAAATAAATAATGTGCATATCCTATAAACAATTTTTCATCCGAAATAATGTATTGCAAAGTTGGATTGACCCAAACGTAATTTAAAAAAAAAAAAAAAAAAAAAATCTTAATTTAGATGGATAAATAAATTAACTTGATGCCTGTTAGAAATTCAAAATGTTTATTACAACACAAAATGGATTACATGATTAAAAAGTAGTATATGAAACTGAAAAATAATTCACAATAATTAAAAATCTGAGTAGATGTAAACACGTAAATAAACAAATGTGATTTCATTTGAAATTGAAATTGTAAATACTATTTTCTTTCTTTAGTTAAGTTGTTTAGAATTCAAAATATATAACTAATAACAGTTATTATTTTTATTTTTGGTCCTAATTATTTTGTCATTTATAACAAAATATATGGGATACATCCCTTAAATCAAGCCTTAAATTCCTCAAATAGTAGGATAGAAACGTTTCTTACTTTTTACGAATTGACATTTCTTTTTTAATTTTCTATTCTTTTTTATACTTGGCATCCAACCAATTTCTCTGATTAATATAGCTCATCGTGATTCTGGTCATTTACAACATATACACAATCATGGCATCATTTATGATTACATCACTCATGCTTTTGCCTTTCCTATTCTATATATAGATTCTCTTCATTTTAATTGTGACTTTCTCTAATTGATACACACAAATCACTGCAAAATCCTTATCTATTTTAACCATTGTATAACAAGTTCCAAGTTACATGTATACAACACATGAATATTAATTTTCATTTTTAGATACGTGGTGTCTGTTATTTGATGTGTGCTTAGTTTATTTCAATTTTGCAATTTGATTTGTATACACATAATGTTCACAAATATTGTTTTTTGATGCAGTTGGCATTTATATACATCTATTGTATTCACATAATGTATACAAATATTTCTATGTTTAAATAGTTACTGCGGTTAGAATTTATATACATTTATTGTATTCACATAATATATACAGATATTTCTATGTTTAAATAGTTACTGCGGTTGGAATTTATATACATTTATTGTATACACATGCTATGTTGTATACATTGGCTAGTGTATCTATTGTATTCACATAATGTATATGGATATTTATTTGTTTAAATAGTTGCAGTTGGAATTTATATACATTATTGTATACACATACTATTTTGTATACATTGGCTAGTGTATCTATTGTATTCATATAATGTATACATTTATTTCTTTGTTTAAGTAGTTACTGCAGTTGGAGTTGTTTATATACATGTTGCGTTGTACACATTGACTAGTGTGTCTATTGTATTCACATAAGGAATTGGTCCATATTCATCTAACAAATTTGTATATATCTGTTTGAGCTGGAATTGGTATCTATTGGTTCATATTACATAATAAATTGGTATACATTTTGTATTGGTATACATTGGTCTGTATTCGTCTAATAAATTGGTATACATTTGTTTGCATTAGTATCTTTATAAATTTACATTGGTCCGTATTCACCTAACAAATTTGTATACATTTATTTCAATGTTGCTGCAAAAACATGAAATAAGGGAAACAAAATAATTGAATCCCTAGTTTTAGGGATATTATAAAAATATACACGACATTATATTCTTTTTTATACCCAACAATTTATTCATTTATGAATAATTTCCCCTGACGTAAAACATACTTTTTTCTTCTTTTTACATAAAACGTACTTGTTTTCTCTATATCAGATTTTCGTTTGACATGTATTTGTTAATTGTACAATGGGAGAATATAATTCAAGGCAGTAGAATTCTTCTCAAAGTAAACTACCAATATTTTTCATTCATAATTTGATAAATATATGTTACTTTATTTAAGAACTAGTATTAGTACCTGCACGATGCGCGAAACATATCAAAAAGATCAATCATATAATTGTTAGTTATTTTTTTTGTTTGATCATGTTAAATTATATTAATTAACAAAAATCTAACTATCATATTGTTTCTCCATACAATATTTCCTTGACAAATACTTTATAAAATCAAAGAAAAACAAATCATCAAATAACATTTCAATGAAACTCGATATCATCATTACTTAATTTGACTCTTGGACATCATTCACTTTTTTAAGTATCTTACATTTAAATTCAAAAACTAATTAATTACACTCTTCAACGTTTTATCTATCAACTTGAATTCAAACTTAATATTGTTATTAATTGTCTATTTATATTGTACTAAAATAGTTAAGTGATTTTTTCTTAAAGCACCACCGGATTTATTTTCGTAGTTGACTATCCTTCTATAAAAGTCAAGTCTTATTTCTTTAAATTTGCACTATTTTTTTCATCCACCCCCTCGCGTACTGCCCCCCCCCCCCCCCCCCCAAAAAAAAAAAAAAAAACAAAATATGCTTATCGTTGCATTTTTCATTACTTAGTATCTTACCTATCATCTGATTTTTTATCGACTTGTCTTTTACTTAAATTGTGTCCTTCTTATTACTGCTCTTGCTCCTCCGACCCTCTCTCCCTCCTATTATATCAAAATAGATCGATTTTATTTTATTTTAGTTTAAATTTTATCTTTTACTACTTCAATTATGTGGTTTTATCAATATATAAAGTTTTTATCATCATAATATCTTTATAAAAAATTTCATCTCAAACTCCAATAGTCTATCTTTCTTTTTTTTTCTTTTTTTTTGTTTGTAAATTTTAATTTTTTTACTTTCTCCTCTAATTGTTTTTGTTCTTACTACCATATATTAATAGATACATTTTCATGTGGCTTTTTATGAACTTTCCACTTGATTTAGTGCAGATTATTCAATAAAAAAAAAAAAAACTCTATAAAAAAATTTCAAAAATGAATTTTACTCATCAAATAAATATAATATTCCTTGTTTCCTTAATGCAATGAACTCAATAAGAGAAAACACTGTGAAATCTAGGAAAACAAATTACTGTAGTACTATTTAGTTCCTCTTTTAATTTTGAAAAGTCTAAAGTCATAAGCGGCTCCCTAAACTTGTCCACAGATTCCTCATAGCCACCTCAACTGACGAATGTTCCAATTGAATACCTAAACCACTTCGAATTTGAACCATTTAAATACTTTTTGCTGACATGGCAAAGTGTGTGTAATGCACACATCACAGGCGCGTGAGAGGTTTTTTTTTTTTTTTTTTTTGGCTTCATTGGGTATTATCTCCTTACCACACTCTACTGCCACTCCGTCACCGCCGCCACCACCATCCACCGCTCCTTCCCCTTCTTTTTCAATTGCCAGTCATTCACCTTCTTCGTGAGAGGCATCTAATCAAGCCTTAAAAAAAATCTCTTTGCCACCATCCACCACCGTTCTCGCCAGCGACCCAACTCTCACACACCATCCCACAAAACCATTAGAACATCAAGCAGGAGCAACACAAGAATGCAGCAACAACAACGCTGCAAGTAGCTTAAAAAAAAAAATCTTGTTATTTCCTCTGTCCAGTCATATTCTCAGGGATTCAAGTATGATTCTTATCTAGTTTTCTTATTCTTCTCTTTATCTTATTCCTCTGTCCACTCCTTGTATCAATGGGTTTCTCAAGATGGATAAAAGAAGAGAAACCGATTGGTTGAATGAAGAATAAGGGCTAGAAGATTTGGGGACGGTGGGCTATGGAAGTTCAGTTGCAGCTTGCAGGGAAGGGTTTGGTGGGTGGGGTGGGTAGGTTTTTTATTTTATTTTATTATTAAAATATTTTCTTAATTAGTTAATGGATTTTAAATATTTTTTTCTTACAATTAATTTCTTAATAATTCTTTTGGACCCCAATGCCACATGTCACATTTTAATTAGTCTGTTTGCCACGTCATCGTGAGTGGACTACACTCTCTTTATGTTTTTTCCTGATTGTCAAAAAGGTGCTTATGTGGTACAAATTCAGAATAGTTTAGGTATCAAATTGGAATAATCTTAGGTTTAGATAGTCATGAGGAATATGTGAAAAAGTTTAGGGGGCTATCTATGACTTTTGCCTTTTGAAAACAACCTCACAATATCTCTATTCTTTTCTTTATATATTCTTTTTCCTACTACGATGTTAATTAATTTTTCCTAGTTTTAATTATTGAAAATTTACCTATATGAGAAATTAATTGTATTTTTTGTTTTATTTTATTTCTTGGAATTCTTTGCTTGATTGATACTATAAAAAATTTAGAAAACCTTCTCACCTAAAATTTAAAATAAATCCTATCCTTCTATTCTTTTTAGTTTGTTTCTTTTCTCTTTTTGTTCTTTTCTATCATTATTATATTACCTATTACTTAATATTAGTACTTACCAATTGACTTAACTGCATTAAAAATTACTCTCCTACTTGTACATTCTTTTATTTTATTGCTTGAAATTATTTCATTGTTTAAGTTTATCATTAATTATTTACTTACTTGAATTATTTAAATTATAAACACCTTAGTGTCCTAGTTACATATTCTTTTCCCTACTATGGTTTTAGTTAGTTTTCCCATTTATTGTTTATCGATAATCCAAAATGTTATTTATTTTGTTATTAGAAAGCAGATTCTACTATAAACTTTGCTTCCTTACGATGGCAAATTACCACAAAAAATGATTGCAACTGAAAGGAAAACGCAACAGCAAATTTTTGAGACTACAATGTACACAATATTAGGTATAATGTTTAAACATTTTAAGGAATGATTGCTAGATAACCACGCATAAAATATATTGATAATTTAAATTTCAATTAGGTGGTTGTTAAAATGGATTGACACCTGAATATAATTTCAAAAGTATGTTTAAATAAAAATTCCAAACTTCATCATTATATTCATCGTCGCACGATGAGATATCAACCAAATCTTTTAAAATCATAAATTATGAAAACAGTTATCATAAGTTTTTTCTTTATAAGAGAGTAGACTAACCACACTTATTTTGTTATAGCATAACATCTTTATTCCTCTTAGTAGAAGCAAGGCTGTCAAGGCACAACACATAGCAATACATAACATATATTAAAGTTTAATTTTATATTTGGACTCTCAATTATAGACAACAATACAACAATTAAAAATTAACTTCTCCAAAATTTTGTATCATGAACAGTTTGAAAACGCAAAATTGAGAAAAAAGGGTCTGGCAACATGTTAATAAGAGAGATCTTAAACATCATATATTTAACAATTAGTAGAATAAGACCTCTAATAACTGATGCTAGCTAGTGAGACAATCTTCCAGTCACCGAATTTAATATATTACTAAAGTTTAATGTTGTCATCAAATTTGGTAGCCTGAATCTCTTGAAATTACAAACATACCTTTAACAACAATAGAGTTCACATATAAATGAAATAATTTACACTTTATTATAATCAGCTATATAATACGCAAAAAGTGAATATAATAAAAGTACAACATATGAAATTCTTAATATATTAAAATTATGGGTATCTTGAGAACAAAAAAAAAAGGTTTAAAAAGTTCAAAGAGAAACAAAATTACCAATAAACTCAAAGTATTGGGTATCCAATATCCTGCAACCGAAAAAGTGATGAAAAACAACTATTATTAACAGTCTATTAGATTTAGAAATCAAACAAAAGAATATTAAATTTAGAAGAGCATCAAAAAGTTAAATATAATAAACTTACGTCATACATTCGTTGCTTTATTATATCCTTGTAAATTTGCTATAGATAAAGATATAGTAGTCAGTATTGATAGTCTCGTGGATTATAAGCAGAAAAATTAATAACTGAAAGACGATGAAATTTGATCAATGGGTAAAAAAATCAAAATCATAGCATATATACGTGTTTAAGACTCATTTTAGAATTGCAAATCAAACAAACAACTAATTGCTACAATTTATTGAGCAAGTAAAATGCACAAATTACCAATAAACCTATAAAAATCTAACAATAAATGTTTTACATTTTAATAACTCAAAAGAACACCGAAATAGGGATGACTTTTGCATCCGTAACCCAAAATTCAGATGGGAGAAACTAAATTTCTCATTGTCAGAACTTTCTTCTGAAAATTTTTAATTGAGGAATTTTACATCCTAACTTTGGTGAATATAATTCTTAAGGAAAGAAGAACTAATTTCTTCATCAATAGCACCTTTGTCATTCCATTGCCCCTCTCTATATAGCACTCGTTTGATTTTTTTTTTTTTTTTTTTTCTAATTCCAAAGTTTTAACCACACGGTTAAAGCTTGAATTTCTTTTCATATTCAAAAATCTGGATAAGGTTTGATTTGCTTTATTTTGTGAATAATATATTCATATTTATCTTTACAATAGTTAGTTAGTAGCAGGAGTAGGAGTAGTATCGGATAATATCTCTAAGAAAAAAAATCGGATAATGTCTCTATCATTATCTTTATAATTAATAAATAATTTCCAGTCATTATTCTTCCTTTTCCTTCCGTTAATTAACAAATCAAGGCAAAAAAAAATACAGGTATGGAAAATGGGACGTTGTGCCGGCATATGTATTCAAAATATTATTTGTTCTTATTCTTTATTAATCATTCCTACGTTTTTAATTTAATGTTTAAACTGTAGAATATTTTTATCTTCAGCTAAATTTTAGGTTTAAAACTTTAGAGTACCTTGATCTTCAACTCAAATTAAAAGAATATTGAATTCCAAATTAAATTCAAATTTCCACAACAAATTACAGTAGATGTATATTCTTGGATTCTTTGTAATTAGTTATATCTCTACGTAATGTTTTGAATTTTTTTTTGATTTATCTTTTTATATAGATAATAAAGTGAATATTAAATTAATTAATTGTTAGTTATTACATAACTTAAATAGTTTTGTCTTAAAATTGCCAAGTGGCTTGTTATTATTACCACTTACTAACCACGTAGTTAACATGCATCTCCGATTTTATATATATAGATATAGATGCCAACTAGGCTTGATTTTTGGGGAAGAAAAGACTCTGCTCCTAGTCTTTCGTACGTTGGATACAAATGTGGCTAAAGACTGCTAATATTTGATGGCTTAAATTGCTCAACAAAAAAATGGGTAAAAAATATGTCAATTAAAAAGGAGAATTGTGTATATACATATCAATTCCCCTTTTTTCTTGGGTGCTAATACTTCTTTTTCGGTCCAAGCTTCTTAATTTTCGGAAATCAAGCCCAATCATATTTATTTTACAGATAATTGTTTGGATGCATACATTAATTTTGAAGAAAGAGGATGCTTGAACATGGGGGTGTTCAATAAAGCAGATGGCAATGTCCAGCCGCATTATGATGGTGTTTTCCTCAGTCGAGTTTGTCCTCCAATTTTGATTACACTCACTCTGTATTGAGCATCCATTGATCCATTACATTTGCTGATGTTCATAAGAGTTTTGAGAATCTTGCTCAGAAGCACAGGCGTCTAACTTATTGGATGTTTAAGAATGTAGCTCAAAATGCTGCTTTACGTCTACGGTAGTTAGTTTTGCTGCTCAAACACTAAAACATGTAGTAGTATTTTAATTGTTCTGTGTACAAGGGGCATTGTAAATGTTGTTCTACTACTATCTAACTGTAGCTTATCGTGGTGTGTTAGCTATAGTGAGACAATGCGATCATGTTAATGTTAAGATCAAAGAACTCCTCCAGGTTAGGAAGTTAAAAAATAAAAAATACTTCATTCAAATTGCTCCCAGTTTTAATTCATTAGTATAGTAATGCACTTCATGCCTATTTGACACATTATATTTTTTTCCTTTTATTCCAAAAGTATTAAATAGTTGCACGTAATTAGAGAGATCAGAGGTTCCCTTTAAGTTGACATTCCTTTTCTTTTCCTCAAAAAAGTTTGGGGAAGAAACTACTCCACTAAATTCCAACCATACCCATTCAAGACCAAATTACTAGTAATTATTTTTTAATTTCTAATTGACGTTTCAGATAATTCTTTAGTTTTTTTTTAACTTAAATTCATATAATATTTAGAAGAAAAAGTAGTGAAACAAATGTTACATAAATTGAATTTTGAAATATAATTTAATTTTCCTAATATGAAAAGAATGAAAAACTAAAGGGAAAAGGTTGTATCTAGACCAATTGTCACTGGCGAATTCTTGCAGCCTATTGCAAACCCAACTTAGTGGCTAAGCGGGTGTAAATGTATTTGTAAAGGGGTATATTTGTGTCAATTTCTTGTTTCTATAATCATCTAATATCCTTAACTCACTGTCTCGATCTCAAATTTATGATGCTTATTGATTACTAAAAATATACCTTTTTTCGAGGACGAAAACCGACGATAGTCCGTCGGTAATGATGGGTTATCTACAAAAAAATCGACGGAGAATGATCAAAGTTGGAACAACAAAATCAAAGGAGTCTATCGGTTATTCCGAGAGAGAGTCCATGGACAACTAACACGAATTTTTTTGATAGTCCATTCTTAGGATTGAACCCGAGATCTCAAGTTAAAAATAAAGGGATCTCGTATGTCTCACCACACTCCTTAGGGTGGAATGTTAAACACCAAACCATATCAAACATTTATTGAAGTTATTATCAAATCAAACTTTTATTAATACCCTAAATACGTGTAAATAAATCGACAAATTATACGCGGAAAAATGAAATGGCGCAAGCTTATTGGGAGATGTACAAATGTACTTTATGCTATTTTACACCTAAAATTCTATGTAGGAAGGGAAGCCTCCCAAAATCTAAACCCTCTTTAAGGGGAACACGAAGGAAAGAAAGGACTTCCAAAATACCACTCCCCTGTCCAAAATTTTGTCAATTTTATTGACTCCTTGACCAAAGGACCCTTTCTCTAATCAATGGTAGTAGCAATTAACCAGAGAGAGACTCGGTAAAAGTCTCCAAATTACAAAGTGAACATGGTTGTCCATTTTCATAGACTACTTCAATCCTATACCAAACGCATTACTTAAGCTCCTTCCTCCTCACCTTGCACGGTAGTAGGGGGCAATATGTATTCCCCTCCTTTGAACATGAAAATCGAATTGACTTGGTGTCTAGACGGATGTATATTTAAAGGACGATTTTGAATTCATCAATATCTTCAATTCGAAATATATAACTGATTTTCAAAGATATATCTATCTATCTATACTAGGTAAACACTTATCGTGTAACACTACATTAATTAACTTAGATTCAGAAATATTTCACGCTTTCACATAGATTAATTGATGCTTAAACTAATAGGACTTCAGTAACACTCAAGTGGAGGAACACTCCTTGCTTTCATTCCACCACCATCAATCCCTACACAACAGAGATTGGCCTTTTGGTCACAACAAACTCTGATTGATCTTATAATATAAAGGTTCTTTTGTTTTTTTGGTTATTTTGAAGGTTATACTGGTCAAAAAAATGCCACATACAGAATGAATATAATGTCAAGAATGTTATTCGTAACCAAATTTAACCTAACTTTGGACTGAAATATCATCATTACGGATTAGACGATCTCAACATTTTTTTTTCCTTTCCATTTATAATTTCTTAACTTCTTTAGCCATCAGGATACACATTATCCATCTACCTCAGCACTGATGTCATTTTTCAATATTTCAAATCTCATATATTTGCTACCCAAGTCAACCAATACGCATCAAACAAATGTCTCCTAAGGATGTTCAGATACTCCCTGGAACTTGCCTAGATCTCAAGTGGGCTCCAATTGGTTCACGTGCAGAGCATGTGCTCTATATTTAGTTTTGTCACTAAGTAAGTAATTAAAAGAATCGTATGAAAACTTGCACCATGAAACGCAAAGGATTTAGTTTATATGCACGGGGGGGTTATTTCGTTACTGGTTAGAGTTATATGGATAATAGTAATGCAGGAATTAGTTATGCAAATCTTAGTAATCACTACAGAAAAGAAGATATTTGGCAACAATTTTTTTTTGTTGTTGTTATAAATAGATTATTATTGTAAAAAGTACTTTTGGCAGCACCATTTTTTTGTTGTTGCATAAACTTTTTTCATCGGCTATTATTGCAACGACGTGCAACAACTTTTTTGTTGTTGCCAAAAGTACTTTGTGCAACAATAATCAATACTATGGTAACAAAATTAAATTGTTTGGTAACAAAAAAAAGTTCATTTTAAAAGATTCATCACATATGCCAACAATAAAATTAAGTTGCAAAATATTGAATTTTGCCAACTATATTATTTTTGCTGCCAAAAAAGGTGTTGTCATTTATATACTTTCTTGTAATGAATGTACGGGACGGGGAGGGGGGGGGGGGAGGGGGTTTAGTTATTCATGTAGGATTAGTTATTAGGTGTTGTTTGGTAGTTGGTTAGAGTTATGCAGATATTAGTAATATGGAGATTAGTTATGAGGGAATTTATGTATTATTTTATACATGGATTATTTATGCAAGGTTTAGTTATTTTATCTTCTATCCTGCATAAAATAATACATAGATTTCCTCATAACTTATACATGTATTAATTATGCGAGTCTCAAAATTGCAAACCAAACACCGTATTAGTTTTATATATAAATAACTTACCTCCTATTCAACTACCAAACGTTGTATTACTTATGCAGGATTTAATACATGAATAACTTGCCACCTAACTAGCTACCAAACGACCCCTGATACTATGTATTATTTTGTGTAAGATAGAATTTGGAATAACTAATACTACATGATTAATTAACTGCTTACTAGTACTTGCATAACTAATTCCTGCATTACTATTAGCCGCATAACTCTAACCAGTAACCAAACAGCCCCTTAGTGTATATAACCAAATCCTTTGCATATGGTGCAGTTTTCATGCGATTCTTTTTAATTTACTTAGGGATTGTTTGGTAGGATGTGTTATATCCCGTATTTTTTGCACATTGGAATATTTAAGCTAATCGCGATAAGTTTATGGACAAGACTATTTCGGGATATGAAACAAGGACTTTTAATCTCCGATTTTTATTAATGCACAAATTGCTTATAAATTTTAGGTAAAATTTCTCAAATGACTATCTTATTGTAGTTTCCTACTATTTGTAACTATCCTTTTAATTATTACCATTCGTAGCTGATTTCTGGCTGATTTGTGTATGTTTTCGCGTGTATTTGTTGCCAGCAAATACATGAGGATGCGATAAAAAATAAAAAAACAAAAAAAAACAGGCTCCTTGATTTTTGCCTGTAACGATGGTGGTATTAAATCAGATATTAATATATTTTTTACCTTCTTTTCCACAAAACCAGCTGTAATATTCCCTTTCCTTACATGTTTCTCTTCTTCCATGCATTCTTCAACATTCAAACGTAAAAATTCAAATTTCAAAATAAATCTTCAACAGCTCTGAAAATACATTAACAAAACAACACAATCAATCAACAGCCAATGTATTTGAAGTTTTCAATATTGATTTCGTTTTTTATTTACCCATGTATTTGATAGCATAACTAATGTATTTGACGTTTCCAATCAAACTCCATGTATTTTATATTAAATATCATATATTTGTGTGGGTAACAATTTGAATCACCCATGTATTTAGTGGTAATGTATTTGAAGTTTTCAATATTGATTTCGTTTTTTATTTACCCATGTATTTGATAGCATAACTAATGTATTTGAAGTTTCCAATCAAACCCCATGTATTTTATATTAAATCTCATGTATTTGAGTGAGTAACAATTTGCATCACCCATGTATTTGATGGGATTAATTTGAACAAAATACATAAATATATAGAAAACTTACCATGTATTTTCACTCGTGTATTTGAAACTAGATGAACCGATGGAATTAATTTGAACAAAATACACAAATATATAGAAAAACTTACAAAAATACACCACCAACCACAACAATTGGTAGTTATATCATAGAACATACACAAATACATAAATTTTTCGTCTTCTCAAACCCTAAAAAAACTTTCTCTCTCCCCTTCTCTCGTGTGCGCCGCCATAACCACCACCATGGCCTGAAGCAAAAACAATCACTTCCACCAAGTTGATTTTGTGGAAGAATAATAACACAAATAAATAAAAATTTCACGAAACAAAGGAGATGGGATAGAACGTGAGTACTTTAAGGCTTCTTTTTCCTTTTTTTTGAAAAAAAGAAAGAAAGAATACGACAAATCTTCTTGATTGGTGAGAATGGAAGTGAAATTTTTGCAGAAGGGTGAAGAGAGGAACAAGACGATCATAAAAGGTAAGAAGTTATGAAAAAGGAGAGAGAATGGTAATGTATATTGAGTGATTAATATTGTTACCATTAAAAGGGGATATGGGATTGGGGGTGCTAATTTTTAGGTGTATTTTTGAAATGGTAATTCAAAAATTACTGTGTAGCTATAATAGTTAAATTAGAAAAGTATTTAGTTATTATTAGTAATTAAAATAAAAGGTAGTTATTACCACTAATTATGTATTAGAAGTAGCTATAACGCGTAAAAATTCCTAAATTTTAATTGGTATGGAAATATTAATGGAGATTAGGGATTAATAGCCTGTTTAAGCTTCTAAAAATCAACTTATTTTGAAAAGTGCTTTTTTCAAAAGTACTTTTCAAAAAAATTTTTGGCTAAAAGCGCTTGTGTTTGGCCAATTAATTTAAAAAAGTACTTTTGAAAGCGAATTAGTGTTTGGCCAAGCTTTTTAAAAAGTGCTTTTATGTGTATTTTTCTCAAAAGTATTTTAATTTTTTAGGTATGGAAACACCTACTTTTTAAAATAAGCACTTATTGAAAAAATAAGTACTTTTGGGGGGAAAATAAGCTTGGCCAAACAGGCTATAATTAACCATGATTAGATTATTAAGTGGGGATTAGTGATTAATTATGATTAATTAGCTTAATTAGACCACTAAGTGGGCCCCACAAAATGTGGCTGAATTTGATTGGCTCTTGATTAAGTGGGACACATGTCATTGTGGCTGGACATGTGTCACCAATGTGGGAAGCATATATAAAGTCATTAGATGACTAACCTTATTCCATAAATCACCCATAAGTTGAATTGGATGAGAGAGAGGCTCTCGGCCATGGCCATGGTAGCAGTTCCAAGCTCATGGCCATGGCATTTACCACCAATCTCAAATGAAAAAGGAAGAGCTCACGGCCATGGCTGCTCTTGAAGAGGGCTATGATTTTGTGATCCAAAAATTTATTTTCTAAGGTATTTCAACTAATTGAAGGTGGTTAACAACATGGAATTGATCATTGGAGGCAGCAAGGATGTTTATAATTAAACTCACTAATTTCAGCAAATTAAGGAGCCAAGTTGTTAAGGTAAGGTTTAATCCTTTTTCTACATGTTTTAGGGGTGGTTTGGACGTGTTGTAAATTAGTAGATGTGAATTGGATGTATGAAATTATGTATGTTGATGTTGAAATCGTGTAGGGGCTGTTTTATTTGAAATTGGTGAACTGATTTGGATTAGTATTATGGTTGTTGTTGTCATGGATTATGTGATGAAAATGAAGGAATTAAATGGTTAAAGTTGAAATTGTATTTATTTTGTGGGCTGTTGTAGAACTTAATGTGATGTTAATGTAATTTTCTTGCATATGAAGGGATGATGTTGTTGTCGTGTGGTTGCTGGTATAGTTCATGAATTTGGATGAAAAGAGTGTATTAAGTAATGTATAATGAACGTAGATGGTTTGTTTGGCATGTTCATAGGTATTCGTGAGATTATCGGGCATCTCTTTACGTTGTTAGTTAAGGGGCTGTTTTGGATATGTCATTGTTGTTTTTGTTGAGCTTGGAAGGTTAAGCATGATTAAGGTTATACGTTATGTTATTATATGGGTTGGGCTGCTATAGGGTCGTTTAGACGAAAATATTATGACTATGGATCATTATGAATAACTTGAATATGTCGTAGTCGTATGTGGATTATTATCGAGTGTTGTAAATGTGGGTTGTTTGGAATGTTGTGCGGGCTGTTCGGAGTGTTCTCGAATCTTGTCTTGAATAGCCTCGATATAGTACTTGAACGTGTGGTTATTGATGTTGGCTTAGTTGTTATGAAGTTGATTTGAATATAAGGGAAACGTCGTCTAATTTTCTAGAAAGGAGTTAATAACGTTAGAATACGTTTTGAATCACCCCGTAGCTTAACCATAGTTCTTGACGTCTTAATATAGGTTGAGACACTATTGGGCAGTGTACGTGTTGTATCACGGATAAGCGATAAAGGTATGTAAAGCTAACCTTTCTTTCTTTTGGCATGTCTTAGATGTAAGTGATGTACGATATGAGCTTTGGGGAAATTCCATTCATAAGTTCCGAGTGTGATTCATGATTCTTATTCACTTCTTGATGTTAAAACTCTTAAAGTAGTTGAGCTACGCCCTCGAGCCTTCTATATATTGGATAGTAGTCGGATGTATAAGCTCACATTCCTAAAGCCTCTACGATGACTAATGTCTCGATTCCATAAGCTATTTCGCATTATTTTGATACGTGTCTATGATTCACCGAGGCTATTTGATATAGTTCATAATGACATTCAAAGAGTACTTAACATGACTATCGCCTTTGATACTCGAGTGTAACTTATTCTACTTATTCGGTTGAGTCTCAGATGATAGTTGCATATGGTTGCTCATGATATTCTACTCGTGCATACTGTTATTGTATCATTCACCGAGTCCCGGGCCGGGTATGTTATCAGGCACAGTTTTACTACATTATTTACCGAGTCCCTCACTAGAGGGCCGGGTACGTTATATGATGCTATGATGATATGATGATACGATGATATGATTATGGCACCGAGTCCCATGATGGGTCGGGTACGGTATACGTGTACACGACTTTATTCACCGAGTCCCATAATGGGCCGGGTACGGTATATGATAATGATATGCATGATTTCATTCGTTAAATGGCACAAGTACGGTTGATTTCTTGATTATCATACTTGTCTCACGAATCTCTACTTCGGTTATGATCTTTCTTATTGTATTTCATGCTTTATATACTCGGTACGTATCTCGTCGACCCGCTCTTCGGGGAGGGGGGGCTGCGTTTCGTACTGCCAGTACGGATACTCGATTTGGTGATCCTCCGGCAGGACTTACCTCACTGTCTTGGAGTGCCCCGTTGTTCGAATCCTAGACTTTTGGCATAGATCTTGATATATGTATATGTTTATTCGGGGTACGGCGAGGCTCGTCCCGTCATTATGTCACGGTTGATACTCTTGGGAATCCGTAGACGTATGTGTGGGTTGTATATGGGTGTTGTTGGTGTGTTAGCATGATTTATGTTTTGGGACGTTCCCGTTACGTAGTTGCGACCTTGTCGGCTTGCGTATATATATATGTTTTGGGATGTTGTATGTAGTGGCAGCCTTGTCGGCTTGCGTATTTATAGTTGGGACGTTCCCATGCGCTATGACAGCCTTGTCGGCTCGTGTATTATGTTATCTTGAAATCGGTTGTGACTCCTCAGGGGACAGGTTGCTTCAATGTATATATATATGACAGTTCTGAGACGACGTTTTGTTTTTATAAGTTCCATATTATGTCTAGTTATGGATTGATTATAGCTAACAGGTGTGTATACGAGTGTCCAGCTCGGGCACTAGTCACGGCCTACGGGGTTGGGTCGTGACAGGATGTATTATAGAAAATAATGCATGTATTAGTTTTGGTATTACTAATTCCATTTTGGGGTACACTTTGTCAACCTATGCCTTCGTCTCAAAATTCGTCTTAATTACTTTCTTTTTAGTTTGTCCAAAAAAAATTTGACATATTGGTATATTTAGAAATAATTTAACTTTATAGGATGATTTATAGTCACACAAATATCTAAGACTTTTTTTGGATCACATATATCAAAAGTCTTTCTTTATTTCTTAAACTCCGTATCAAATCAAACTAAAACAATCTTTTTGGTACGGAGGGAGTATAACTTATCCTATCAGAGGCGGAGCCTGGATTCGAAGCTTGTGGGTTCGGGGTTCTAATATTTTAAAGTTACTGGGTTCTTAATTAATAATTTATACATATTTAACAAAAAAATTAATACAAATATATGGTTCAAACAAAAGCTACTGGGTTCGGCCGAACCCACGCTCGAAGGGCTAGCTCCGCCCCTGATCCTATGTATAATTAATTCATAGCAAACCATGGTATTAGCAATATCAAGACTACTAATACATGCATAAGGATGGTTAAAGATAAAATTGCCCTTGAAGTCCCTCAAAGCTCTATGTGGAGGGTATTTTTGTAAACACGTGATTTTTTATAAATAATGCAAATGCATGTTAATTTTAATACACCACGCCAAAGAGTCGATAATAAATAATCTCAGCATAACTAAGCCCTGCATTACTAATCTCTGCATTACTAATATACCATATTCAGTACTATTCTTATACACCCTTCCAAACGACCCCTTAGTGACAAAGCTAATTATAGCGCACATACTTAGTTATTCATCTAATAAGTTATTCTATTTCTATCTACGCTAAATAAAATAATATTTAAGTTTCTTCGTAACTTATGTATGTATTAGTCGTGCTGGAAAAGAAACATGTACCAAACATTGTATTAGCAATGCTATGTTTTATATGGAAAAGAGAAACTACCAACCAAGCACTGTAACACTTATGCTAGATTCCACGTGGAGATTATTTTTTTTCCCCATTTTTATAACCAAAATAATGTATAAAGTTATGTTAGTTTTAATACATGAATAACACCTTAGTTTTAATACATGAATAACACCTCTCTAACCGGTAACCAAATGACCCCAACGAATATCTACACTATCAGTGTTGTTTAACCGGCTATAATAGGTCATTATTTTATTTATTTAAATTAAAATATTAGGCTAGTTATGAATAGTTGCATAAGTTATAAGATCTATATTTAATGCACAAAACTAAATTAACCTCAAAGTGGAAATAATCTTAGAAATCCTAAAATACTTATGAAGAGATAAAGTGAAAGTTGTATCAAATGAGAAAAGGGTCATGACACCAATCATTGTCACATATTGACTTGTAAGTATGTACCGTTGTGAAGGGGTTGGTCTAAGCACGAGATTGATATATGTGTAAATTACACACAGGAAGCAACTTGAAAAGTCTTTGCACAAGTCTTCTTTGCCATGTCCCACTCTAATTGTGTCCACTCTTTGTTAGCATCATAATACGCATAGTTTTTGAGTCACTAAGCTTATAAGCAAATAAAGGGGCCCCAAACAATGACATTCACTTAGCCACCAATCCTCCATGAACCTTCTTCCGACCTCGCAGGAAGCTTACTAGGAAGGATACATGCACAATGAGGAACTTACTGCTCTAACATAAATGTACGCCACGCGAATTCAGTTGATCACCATGGCTGCTAATAGTCCCAGTGCAAACATGTTTGATGGGAGTTTTAGATCACTGGACTCACCTGATAGTGATTTCTCCAACCACCTAGTTAACTTTGAGCTTTCTGATATTCTCGAGATAGACAATTGGCCCGTTCAAGAAGATCCAACGTCGTTCGTACCCCAGTACTCAAATTATGCAGCAAACCAAGTGGTTACCACCAGGAGTTATCATGAGGAACCTAGCAACAGTAAGCATTTCATCAACAGGACTTTTTAGCATTTTCATACGTAATTTACTATATATGGCATTAATTAACATGAATCATCTAATACTAATAATATTACTCGCAATAAGAAGAAAACAAAAAAAACCCTGCTAAAAGACCATGTACATGCATTCATTAGGAAATAGTTTCAAATTAACACGATGAAATTCAATTATCTTCCGTGCTAATTCTTTTTGTTTGGCGAAAAAATAGACATAGGCAGCAGCAGCGAGAGGAATGAAGTAAAGGACAAGGTTGCTTTCAGAACACTGTCACAGATTGAAATATTAGATGACGGCTACAAGTGGAGGAAGTATGGAAAGAAGATGGTGAAAAATAGTCCAAACCCGAGGTAACATAATAGCTTCATTTTTTTTTTCTGTTTCGCGCGAGGAAGAACACTTTTAGTTACCGCTCTCCTTCTAACTTTCTTTTTCTTTCGGTTTGCATTCTTGATGACGTTCTCATGACAAATATCACTCTTCTAGCCTTGAAACCTAAGTGCTCAGCATACACTAGGTCATAAAGTTCTCAGAAGATTTGAACCTTATAGCTCATGATAGCTTATTGTTATCTTTATTTTGCTGAAATAAGCTATCTGAATCAGATAGCTTATTGTTATATTGCTGGTTGCATCTTACTATGCCATATATGTTCTACCAAGCATGACGCGACTTATTTACGTTGTATTATTATAAGCTGCCTAAATAAGTTACCCTAACAAAACAATTACTACTTGTCAATTCCAAGCAAGTTAGGGTCAGTTACATTAATATTCACTGTCCATGTCGCTCCATTTAAGCAAACAGGTCATTCAGTTACTTGATACTCTTTGCACTCTCAGTCAAGCAACCTAGATTCTAGGAAATTTACCAGAAACATAACTCACCAAAGAACGGGCCATCTGCCAAACCAGGGGACCACATTAACTACTTACCAAGCCGGCCATTTATAGTTAAATATCAGAGGCAAAAAAGAAGTACTAGTTCCACTTAAAAACGAATGTCACATCAAAAGAAATTGGAAGTATAGTATAACTATTCTGGTAGGCAAAAAGAACCTTCACATACTTTTAATCAATCAATTACTCTTTCACGGAGACAAACGATAAAAAGTTATGTGCTTTTCGCTTTATACGGATAGCAGCTTATGGAAATTGGTATGATAACTGACTCACATAACCAATGTTGTGTATCAACAGGAATTACTATAGGTGCTCTGTGGAAGGTTGTCCAGTGAAGAAGAGAGTTGAACGAGACAAAGAGGACTCTCGGTATGTCATAACCACCTACGAGGGTGTCCACAACCATCAAGGTCCATCCCAGTTCTGATTCCTGTAACAGAGCTCGAGTTTGAAAGTTACTATGAGTGTTGCACAGTTGCTAAATCAGGGTTCCACCAGTAAATTTGGATCCCTTAAACTGTTTCCGGTGTTTAGACCTGATAGCCTTGCGAGTTCATAATCTAACGTTGTGAGGTCAGACTGAGGCGTCTCTCTGTAACTTAAAAGTAATCGATTAGAACAGTTTGTGCCCTTCAGTAGGCACATGTAGTCTTATCCTGCTTCCAACAGGATTTATCTATGCTATAGCATTACCAACTGACATGGTAATTTTCAGTTTTGAAACACATGGCGCATGCAGTGATCAATCGAGAAACAGGCCATCCAATTTGAAATAAAAACAAAACAGCCCTTTTCTAGCCGAAGGATGAGAAGAAGAAAAACACATAACAGTGGGAAAGTCCTTCTTTAGTTTTACTTTATATAAAAGACAGATGAAGCCAACAGATACCAAAACTAACAGACTTAATTTTCCCGAGAACAGAGATAAGAAACTCTCAACCACTTAATAAGATTCAGCGCAGAGGAACAAATCCATGTTTCTCAATAATTATCTAGTATTGGTAACAATCATTTCAAGAAAGATATGACTTGGAGATTATGCTGTGCAGTGAAGCTTTGTTCAGCTACTTTACATAAACATGATTGAGAGACTAATTTCTTCACTTCATATACAAAATGGAAAAATATACACACCCAAAATAAGGGTGTTATAACTTGATTCCCAACTGACTAGGATTTGGACAACCTTCAGTTGGAAAAATAATATCAGAATTTCGTATATGAACATTTGATTTGGAATCTCCAGTATGAAAATCCGATGAGATGCTCCACAAAACATCTCCAGGCTGCATATTTCTCTTTATCTGTGAGGATGATCTTATGATGGCGTTTAACTTGGATAATGGACGTTTGCTTGTCCTCCCCATGCCACTTGATAGCAACCACCGCGACCCAGCTTGTTGCTGTCTTTTTCTGCCCCAAATTTGATCATCTTTAGGCCCAATATTAAAACCTGCAACATGAATTTCCGTGATCTTAAACTGAGAAACAGCCTGCCTATGGATTCCCCCCTCACTTTCTCCGGCAATAATTTCTTCCTGAATGAATTGCTCCTTCGGATCATTTTCACTGCTTGAATTTCTTTCTGTATACTGTTCAACAGGAGCACAAGACCTCTCTAACTGAATCAGAATGAGCATGGAGATGCCGACCATCTCATAGTCACGCAAAGGATCTCTGAGTTGAACCCTCAGAGCTAATGTCAAGTTGTTAAACAGTATACCACATTCTCTACCCAACAATTCCGACCTTTCTTCACCCGTTTCCAGTCCTGAACTATCTAAATCAGGGGACTTGGCATGATGGGCTGCTAAGATTTTGGTAATTCTTTCCTTGTTCTCAGTATTATTACTGAAATCTCCAGCATCCAGCCTCAACCATTCATCTGGTGAAACAGAAAGCTCCACTAAATCACCCTCAACATCATCACTTTCTTTGCCACTCCAGTGCTGTAATGCGCTAGCTGTATTAGAACCAAAAACTTCACTAAATTGAGGCCTAATGCTTGAAGGTGCTTCATTATCTGACAAGTTTGACTGGATTCTCAACCCTTCAATTGTAAGAGGTTCTATCTTATCCATGGCCAAAGGAGCTAGATCCTCCATAAACACAAAACCTAAATCTACACCATCAACTATTGAGGTTGAGTTCAGATGACCGGAACTCTGATGAAACAACAGATCTTCACTGTCCTTCTTCATACCAAATAACCCATGCCAAAAAGTGAACCTGCCAAAAGAATCACAAGAACGTAACATAAATTATCATCTTGGATGACATCACAAGTAACGAATATATAGAAACTTTATAATTTTGTATCATGATCTTAAAATTACAAACCTCTCATCTGGTTCAAGTCTGGATACGGCTTCCGAGGCCATTTCTTGTATATTCCTCCCGGTGATATCTTCTAAAGGCATCAGCGTATCTGCCTGAACAGACATCTTGGAAATTCCACCAGATGCCCAGCAGCTGAGTATTTCCATAACACTACAACCCATTGCAGCAGGGAGCACTACTGGGCTAGAAAACTGCATTATCAACCTTGCACCATTCCTTGCATTCCTAAACAGTTGAGGACTCATTGAATGTAAGAAGCCCCCATTACGCGTGCACATTTTAGAACCTAAGCCCTCTCCAAGACGAGGTAACGGTAATTGTAATGGTCTTTCAGGGGAAAGATAGATTGGACTTCCAAACCCACCAGAGCTGATGCGTGGGGAATTCTGGAATGTTTTCTCATTCAAACCCCAATCTTGCATTAAAACCTCAGTTTCCAAGTTCTCTATCATTGTCGCATTCCTTTTACTCCTCAATGACTGGATGCCCTTCTTATGCTCCTCCTCAAAATCCTTAACAACTGATGACAAATCAAAGTCATCAGAACATGCAACTCTTCCATGAATACTTGAAGCAATGCCACTAAATTCCACTTGATCATCTGTTGCATCAAAATCAAAAATTGAGTTTCCAGAAGAAAAGGTTTCCTTCTCAAACTGTCTCAAAAGGGATTCTCTTGGTGAATCCACAGAAGTATCAGAACTCAAGTCAGCTGAGGTCTGCTCAATGCTCAACATATCCAGAAAATCATTTGCCACATCATCTATGCTAAGTGACTTCACCCGCCTACCGGATTTATAGCTGGACTTCAGATTCATGTAGCTTTCTTGGTCAATGGAATCATACATTTCTACTGGTGAATCCAACTCTGTGGACTCAGCAGTCAACAGGTCAAGGAAAACCGACTCAAGCTCTTCAAACATTTCATCCTTGCATATGTCAGTCTCCTCGTAGTTGCTGGTCTTCATCGTATCTTCTCCTCCATAGACGTCATTGCTTTCATGCTTTTGATTATATTCACTTTTCTCCTTACTTCTTTCCTCCAAAATGTAAGCAACATCAGTGGTTTCTATTGGAGTATCATCACAACTTTCATAAGAACATACTTCTGGTTTCAGCTGAGAAGATTCTGTACCCAGATCACTGATAGAAAACTCAATATGTTGATCATCCATGGTATTTTCAGCAGAAAACTGAGACAAAACACCAGAGGTTGGTTTTAAGGGCTCTAAATATTCAAAAAAGAAATCTAAATCGTCCAATTTATCCAATTTCCCTTCTTCAAGTTTTCTATAGAGCAAGGTAATAGAGCGAGAAAGCTCTGATTTTCGGCCTGATAAAACTTCATCAAAACTTCTCGCATCTAGGGACCTAGATGAAGAATGAGTCGTACCACCAGGCTTGCGGGGAACACTTCCAACTCTCCGAAGACTTGTATTAGCACTAGCTCCATCACATTGTGAGGAATGATCTGTTGCAGCAGGTTCGATGCCTTGCAAGAATTGGCTAGGTTCAATCGAGTTACTCCCTGATACAGAGAACCCGAAACTAACATTCAGCATTGCACCTTTGGCCTTTCCTGAAAGCTTGAAGCTCGTGGTCCACTTCCCTGAATTCCTTCTTCCCTCCTCTAACTCCTCCATGGTAAGTGGAAGCAACCTCGTAAGATCAACCCAATGCTTGCCAATATCAAGGGCTGGAGCCCCAATCACAGAAACATAAAGCAGGAAATGTTTAGGCTCATACTTTGCTGAATGCTGGTGTCCGGTCCTACTTCCATATACAGAAGAGGAATGCATCAAAGTCTCTTCAAACTCAGCTGTTCCCTGACAAACCTGAGCAGGGCGAGTTCTCATCACTTCACCCTTACGTTTCCAATTTACACACAAAGCCAGGTCCTTGAAATTGACAGGCAAGCCTTCAATGCCATGAACATGAAGAAAGAAACAACAATTGAACCGTCGATGGCGGATATGAGTTAGAACCTTTAATGGCTTCCAACTCCATATTGATGATTTCTTCTGTTTACACAGCATGTCACCAGCTACAACATTCGAACCGGATTTAGAGACATGGGTATCGCCAACTGAATCATGTCCATGATCTGCTTGAAAAGTTAAAGCCTTCCTAGGGGTTTGATGTACATAAAGAGCTTTACTAATTTCTTCAATGTCACGCAGCAATCGCCCTCCATTCTGATTCCCACTACTGCTCTTCCAAGACATTTTCTTATTCACAGCCTGAACATAAATATCCAACCAAAAATCCAAATAAGAAGCCAAAAACAAAAAGACTCTTATTGGCCAGAAAATTCTATTTATTTTTTAATTTATTTATTTATTTATTTATTTTTATGATGGTGGTGTTTGGGCCAGCCTGCATGCACAGGGGCGATTCTATGTATTGCAAATAGGTCACGTGAACCCATGGTCATCTGACTAAGCTCGGTATATTATGTTTATAATTCTTAAAATATATCTAATATTAACTGAAGGAACACACGGTCAAACTAGACCGAGTGGAGCACTAGTTAACTGTTGGGTTTAATCCCTTAAGTTTGTGGGATCAAACCCTACTAAATGCACTTTTTGCGTCTATTTTTTTTTTTTTTTTTTGGAAAAAAAATTCTAAGGTGAACTCATCCTCTTGAAATCCTGGATTTGCCTCTGTGCATGCACCTCGACTATTCCACCTAGTATCTGCTACCTCCCACCAACACAGGTACCAGAAAAGTTTATATTTTTTAAAGATAAAACCCCAAAACAAAAAATATACCTAAATATCAACTACACCTCAATTCCTAACTAATTGTTGGCCTTTTTTTTTAGAGGATTTATCACAGTTTGACTATCATAGGCTAACATCAACGTATCAGCCGCTATACATACATATATATGCGTGTAAATAGTCTAACATCAGTATTAATTCTTCTGTTTCAGCAAATAAAGATAACGATTAACAAAAGCAATTAGGTAAAATGAAGAACTAAACTTGTTTTGAACTTTTATCTTCATTTCTTCAGAATAAGGAAGTTTAACATCAATATTTAGGTAAAAACAAACAACCAAACTTGTTCTAAGTTTAATCGTATCTTCTGCAATTTATTCCCAAAAATTCTCAACAAAATCAAATACCCAAATTCAGCACAGAAGTTTCAACTGCAAGTAACAGTAAATAAATCCAAGTTACACCTCAAATAAAAAAAAAAAGGTTAAATCCAAAGATTAAAAAAAAGAAAGAATTAGGAAGAAGGCTTACAGTAATGAGAGATCCAACATAGAAGAGCAAGAGTTGACCCTTTATTGATGATGTTATCCTCGACTTTCTTTGTTGTTTTCTTTTAAGGAAATTGTCTTATGGGATATCTCTGACACTGCCCTTCTTCATCACGCGGCCAACAACTCCACCTCTGCCTAACCAATTTTCTTCCTCTTTCTGTTTTACCCTTTTTACATCTTATTATACGGAAATACTATAAAACGTCACGTGAAGTATTTGATTTTTTTTTTTTCTTTTTTACTACACATATGGGGGACTTGCTTAAACGGCCATATCAAAATATATAACGCAGATGTCATAGAATTTTTTGATGTTAATATTATACTGTTTTATGTGGTGTTATGTTTTTATTTATACGTCAATCAAGGCTTTTAATGGTTTCTTTATCAAGTATTTTCTGTAAAGTTACGGGAATAGCTTGATCTCTGTTATATACGGTATAACGTATCTATTTGTTCGTCAATCAAGACTTTTGATGTTTTCATTGTCAAATATTTCTTGTAAAGTTGCAGGAGTAGCTCGACCCCTGTTCTGTACGGTGTAACAGAATTTGTTTATTCGGCAATCAAGGATTTTAATATTTTTGTTGTCAAGTATTTCCTGTAAAGTTGCAGGAGTAGCTCGATACATGTTCTATACGGTTTAGCGTATCTATTTATTGGACAATCAAGGCTTTAGTGTTTTTGTTGCCAAATATTTCCTGTAAAGTTGCTGGAGTAACTCGATCCCTGTTCTATACTGTGTAACATATTGCTTTAACCGGCAATCAAGGTTTTTAATGTTTTTGTTGCCAAGTATTTTCTGTAAAATTGCAGGAGTAACTCGATGTCTATTCTATACGGTGTACGTCTCTATTTATTCGTCAAGCAAGACTTTAATATTTTTGTTGCTAAATATTTCCTGTAAAGTTACAGGAGTAGCTCAAACCCTGTTCTATACGGTGTAACATATCTATTTATTCATCAATCAAGGCTTTTAGTGTTTTCGTTGCCCAACTATATTTCCTGTAAAATTGCACGACTAGCTCTTGGTCGAGGCATATTAGTATGCTTAAAGTCAATAAATTGAAATTAAGGGTAGTTCAGACATTCACCAATTAACTATCTTACGTGTATTATGTATTATGGTCAAGATAAGCTTGCTTAGTATTTGGACCTAGGGACAAATCCACCCTTTCCCGTAAAATTACATATCCTGCCCTACACTAAAATGTCATTGCACATGGTGGGGCCCAATAACCTTTCTAATTTGACACGTATAAAAGTAATAAAGGGTAAATAATTTCAGATCCAGGCACTCTACTACCTTTTCCTCTATAAACTTTCCATTCGAATCCAGTGAAGGGTAAATAATTTCCTCCGTATATTTTTCACTAGACGGTCTATGCCCGTGCTGCGCACGGGCCCAACACTTTAGATTATAGTGCATTTATGTGTATGTAGTTGTGTTTGGATACTGTTTTTATGTGTGTGTGTGTGTGTGTGTATATATACACTATGTTCAAAACACGATTAATATAACATTGTAGTTTGTGTTCCGTATCTAAAACTTTATTATATTAGTGTTTGCTACGAATACAAAATCGGCAAATTTATTAATATTTTTTAAAAGAGAAGACTTGTTTAAAAAGAAACTATTATTCTCTCTTTGAAATAAAATAATAGCAATATTTAAGCATTAGTTGATACTTTTAATTTTAATTTGATTAATTTAAAGGTGTAAAATACTTATTATTTTTAATCAAATTTTGATTTGCATAATTCTAATTCAAATTATTAAATTAATTTTACATGTTTAAAACGAAACAAAATAGAAATTGATTTTCTATTTAAACGAAGAAATACTATTTTTTAATTTTTGATAAATATTCTCGGTTTAGCTCATTTTACTTGTCATGTTGTCTTTTGCATGATTTTTTAAGTAAATGTCTATTAGAATTATAATTTGACTAATTTACCTTATTCATTATTTGATCTCCATTTGGTATATTTTTTTTACGACATTAATCTCTTTTCACATTTATTAGAGTAAGAATAAAAATAAAAAAGTAATTAAATTCTATCTTATTTTAAAATATAAATATTTTAAGTATATTTATTTTAGTAAACATAACAAATAAATGACATGGCGGAATAGCAAATACAACAGTTTAATAGCTAGATTAGATCTCAAGCTAATATAAAAAAAGAAAGAAAATTGTATGGTTTGGCTACATAACCTTTTGAAGAAAAACAATTTCATTTGCTCCTACTAATGAATTGATACGCATGTGACAATGAATCCATCATTATTGACTTAATGAGATACTTTGAAAATTACATAAATATTGTTTGATTTTTAATTTGGGGTGCACTTTTTTTTTTTTTGGACATTATTAGTTTGCACTATTTTTATGCATATATATATATATATATATATATATATATATATATATATACTATGTTCAAAACACGATTAATATAACATTGTAGTTTGTGCTCCGTATCTAAAACTTTATTATATTAGTGTTTGCTACGAATACAAAGTCTGCACTTTTTTTTTTACATTATTTGTTTTTTTAATATGGAGTTCACTTTTTTTATTTTTGATATTGCTTGATTTTGTTAATATGGGGTCCACTTTTTTTTCCCGTGAGTTTAGAGATGGTGAGTTCCACTTTTTTTTTCTTCTTTTTATTTTTTTATTTTTTTATTTTTTATATTGCTTGGTGTTGTTTAGTATAGGGCCCACCCTTTATGGGGTGCACTTTTTTTTTGACATTATTAGTTTGCACTATTTTTATGCATATATTGTCACACCCTTAATCCGATAAAAAATGATGGGCGCGACCCTTACCAGGGCGAAATAACATGACTTTCGTAATACTCATAATCATACTGGGCCCGCAATACATGACATAAGCACATAACGAATTTTTTTTTTGAAAAAACAAACATGCCTATCATCTTTGTCAAATCAAATAAAGCTAGCATCATGCGAAATCTATAAACATATGAAGTTCGTAACATAATGCAGAATAATACATCGGCTTACATAGCCGCTTATAAAAACCGACATATCATACACACAACTTAGTCCGCAAAGTCTCTACCATAACCGGACACCATGCAAAAGCACTCGACTCGGCGGCACTCGTGAGGAAATGGAACTCGCCAATCCGGTACGGAACATCTTACCGCTAACATCGCCTACTCATTTGTATATACCGCGGCACGAAACGCGACCCCGAAGAAAGCGGGGTCGGTACGGAATATGTACCGAGCATGTAAAGCATGGCATACGAAACGAAGTCATAACCGAATAAGGAGTACGAACGTGAGCACGGTAACGAATACCAAAGTGCTTGCATCTGACATACAAATCATACCTAAGAGATACAAAAGACAAATATGATAATCAGAATGCCCAAAATGCTTCGCTTTCTTTTGAAAAACATTTCCATCTCACACATACGGAAAATCAAACACATCATATGAACTGACATTAACCGAATGCCGAGGAACGTACGGCCCGATCCATAAATAATACGATAATGCCGAGGAACGTACGGCCCGATCCATATATAATATAATTGTCACGACCCGAACTACGGGCCGCGACGGGCATCCGGGGCTAACCACCGAATACCGCTCATGCCATTACCTATATGCTCTCATTCACAATGCTTGTCCAATTTCATAAAAATATCTCATCACTTAAAACATAATCACTTTTATAAACATAAACTTTTCGGTTAACAAAGATATTTATACATATATGAACATATACATGAATATGCGTGGAGACCCCGGAATCATACTTCCCACATGCGTATCTCGAGCCTCTACTAGAGTACTAAACATATGGACGGGATAGACCCCGTCATGCCCAAAATATGAATATACAAATATGTACCAAAAGGATAATCGATAGCACCTCCGATGATGGAGTGCTCACATGGCCATCGCCCATCTTTGGCTCTGAGGATCGAAGACCTTCTCCCCGTCTACACATCGCATGAACACAAAATGTCCGAAGAAAGGACGTCAGTACGAACATTGTACCGAGTATGTAAGGCGTATTTAAAATAACATAATCGGGAGATCATAAATCATGAAATGAGGGTATAACCTGTACACTCTCTACATAGGAACCAGTTTCATGTACATACATCATCTATAAATACATCACATACATTATCATAACATGCAAGCATCATCACATCAATCATACATCATCACATCGTCACCCGCGTCCGGGTAACCATCCCATGCAGCCCACTAGTGGTGACATGTCCGTCCTTTTCTCGGTGCGGTGGAATCATAGCAGCCGCCGTAGCGGTGACATGTCCGGCCAATTAGGTGCGGTGGGAATTATGAAATTTCGCCGTAAATGGGTGACATGTCCGGCCAATTAGGCGCGGTGGAATCATATTATCACACATATCATGTAATTCATATACTTGTCATCGTTAACATTCATTTCATAGATATATCGTGGCTTATCACAATGTTACCATAGTTTAGCATCCCTAGTTACATATACATATACATACCTTAAGCTTAAGAGCGGCTATGTTTATGTCGGGGTGACATAAGGTCGTAAACCCCCGGTCATGTTATGGAATAAACATAAGCATCATATCTCACCTTGGAGGGATTTACAATTTAAGGTGAGTACATATAAGAAGGAAAGGCCAATGGATCGTGATCATCATTATTGATTATTGAGAACATCATATCTTGGTCTCTAGAGTCGTTATCGCATTCATAGCATATTTCTTGTCCCGTCTCGTCATTCATGAACTTAGACTTTCATCTCTAAAACGTAGGAGATTCATGAAGGAAGAGGAAAATCATCATAAGACTCATGCCTTAGAAGGCGTAGGGTAATGCCTCACATACTCGTCCTCGGGTCGACAATGAGTTATCGCTCACTTGCTCTTCTTCTTGATACCGCGTCGTTACCTTCATAAAGAGAATTCGTATTGATCATTAGTAAACTAGTGACAAGAACGCATCCTTAATTCTAGAAAAAGTTGGGCAGCGCTTCCTTCGTCTATACTACCTTTCCCGTGTTCTATATCAACTCCCAACATTCATAACATTATTCACAATATCGAAATCAAAAGTCGTCATTTACGTACATTTATCAAAATCCACCATTTTCCTCCCATTTCCCTTTATTTCTACTTCTAGCTCATCCTTGCGTTTTCATGCGTTTAATGCTCGTTTCATGATATAAACATCATTTATAACGTATTTGTATTCACAACACTTCAACATTCGTAATTCAAGTCAACCATCACTCATTTGTGTCACTATTCACTCAACAATGACCCATTTCTATGTTCTTCTATATTTCAAGTGTCTAAGCTTTCCAATACTTCAAACAACGTAGGATGATCATAAAACTTACCTTGGATGGTGGTTGAGCAATCCTTAAGTTGAAATACTTCGCTTAGCCAAAACCCTAGTTCCACCTTCTTTGGAATTTCTTCACTTAGATAATCCTTGTTGTGTTCTTACACTTGATTTCGTGAATTTGGTGGTGTTAATCTTGATTTACCCTTGATTCTCTTTGATTCTTATGGAAGAAATATTTTGGAGAGTTCTAGAGTGTTCTCGTGTTGAATGAATGAGAATGAATTAAAATGATGCCTAGTCCCCTTTTAACAACTCAAACGTTGATGTTTAATGAATTCCCGTCGGGTGAACAAAGGGGTCGTAAACCGGGTTTTTACGGACCGTACTATGGTTTACGGCCCGTCCTCCAGGTCGTGTTTAAGCATTAAAAAAAACGAAGCTTGGGTCGAGGGACATGGCACTTTACGACCTGATTTACGGTCCGTAAACCAGTTTACGGGCCGTCCTCCAGGTCGTTTTTAATCATTTTTACACTTTAACAGAAAGTTGAGATTTTCAACAGGCTGGAGGACGATCGTGCTATACGGTCCGTAAATCACTTTACGGGCCGTATAGTGCCATATACGACCACTGGGCAGAAAATTCTCCGCAACTTTATGATTTCCAAAGTTCATATTTAGCCATCCCCGACCTATCAAAACACCACACGCTCAACCCTTCATGGTCCTACTCATCACTCAAGTACGGGGAAATTTTCGAGGCGTAACAATAATAATGCCGAGGAACGTACGGCCCGATCCATATATAATATAATAATGCGGGAACGTACGCCCGATCCATATATAATATAATAATGCCGAGGAACGTACGGCCCGATCCATATATAATATAATAATGCCGAGGAACGACGGCCCGATCCATATATAATATAATAATCATAAACATACGTACCCGCCCCTCTCGTGAGGGACTCGGTAAATCGAATCATATCGTCATATTATCACATATCATATCGTATCATCGTATCATCACATATCATATCATATCACATACGGTCCGTAATGGGACCCGGCGGACAGAACGTGGTCGCCACTCCATGCGGCGCCACAACACATCATACTTCGGAATTGTTACATCCCGTATTTTGAACGACGGGACGATTTGGGTTAACTATGATAAGTTAGGGTTAAGACCATTCCGAGACGCGAAGTCGAGACGTTTGACCTTCGATTGTGTTGTAGGATCTAAGTGTGTGTGATATTATTGGTACGGGAATATTTTGGAAAATTTGGGACCAAAAGTGGAAGTCTTGAAAGTTGGAAATTATTGAGATTAAAAGCCATGTGGCCGGCCACTCTTGGAAATGGGCCGGCCACATGGTTGGCCATTATAATAAATTAAATAGGATGACTAAGGGGCCATTTATCATTATCTTCACCACCTAGAAAAATCAAGAAACTTGGAGAGCAAAAAAACCCCCTATTCGGCCAAGAACTAGAAAAAGAGAATCCAAGATTTAGCCACCAAAAAAATTATTCTTCCAAGCAAACCTACTAATTGGAGGGTGGTGAGTAACGTGGAGTTGTTGTTTCAAGCGTTGGATTGTTCGTTTTCATCCTTGGCCAACTTTGGACAAATTGAAGGGTTGTGAAGAAAGGTAAATTCTAATCTTGTTTTATGAGTTATGAAGGGTTTATGTGTGTTGTTGTATGTTGTTATGGATGAAATTCATGAGATGGCATTATGAAGTTGTAGCCGTGTGGTGTGTTGTGTAGTAGTAGTAATGGATTAATTGTATTTAGTGTGTTTTGTGTGTTGTTATGAAGTGTAGAAACGGATGGAAGTCATGGAAGTTGTGTGATGTTGTTGTGCCGAAAATGGACAATTTTGTATGCTAAAGGATGAACTTATTCTATGTAGTATGTTTGGTTGTTGTAGAGTGTTGAAATGAATGAAAATCATAAAGTATATATGTATGGTGTGTTGGCCGAATATGGCCTTTTGTATGAGTCAAGAAATGAATTAGTTTTCTTGGAATTTTAGTTGTTGATTGTATGTGGATTTTATGTTGAAAATGAGAGTTTAATGATTCAAATTGGTATTGTAAGTGTATGAGGTACTTTTGGAGGATTTTGTGTATTTAGTGTGATTTTTATGTTTATGGAAATGGCATGATTAGAAGGTGGATTGTTGGAGTAAATCATGGTTTGAAAATAAGGAATGTGTTAGGGATGTGTTCTCGGGTTAAGGGGCAATTTCGGGTGACTTGAAGCCCTTGTTGGATTATTGGAAATATTGTGTGAATTGTTTAGAGAGTCTTTGAATGGTTTTGGATTGATAATCGAATATGTGTTAGTTTGATTACATGTTGGTTTGTAAGTATGTAGTCGTAGTAAGCATAATTGGAATATTGTTGGAACGTGTGGAGAAGGATTTTTAATGTTCGAATGCGTTTCGAATTGATTGTGGATATTGTTGGAATGATTGTTGGTTTGTTGTGTTGTTGAATACGCAATGAGTTGAATTCTCGGGGGTTGGTCCATTTATAAAGGAAGTGCTGCCCAATTTTCCGTAGGATTATGTGTTAGTTGGAAATGAACTTCTAAATGCTTGGTTGACGTTGGTATTTGTTGATGTCATGTAGATCTTGGGGAGTTCGAGATATAAGTTTGAGTTGGATTAGCGTTGTGTGCAAGCGAGGTATGTAAACTTAACCCTTCTTTTCTTTTGGCATGTCTTAGTTCAATATAGGCTATGATACTAGCCTCGAGGAAATTCCATTCGTATAATCCGAGCATGTCTATGATTCGCGTTTGTCTTTTGGCACTCGTAGGTTGATGTGAGAAAATATTGGTTTTGATGTTGTTGGAGAAAAAATTGATTTTAAACTTGCATAAAAACTTGGTTTTCAAAAGAGTTTTATTTTAACGATGTTGAAACTACGAACGTTCATAACTTTCGACTAAGGGCTCGGATTGCCTCGATATCGTCGTGGGAGGTTGTATGATGTGTGATGAGTATGATTTCCATAGGCGGGCCCGGCTCGGGTTGACGCTCGTCCGTGGGTCCCGCGACCTTCTTTTGCACTTTTCTGGTGACGTTTGAGAGAGTTTGGTATGACGATTTTCCCGATCCCCAAGTATGGTTACTTTACTTACTTTTTGAATCAATGATAACGATTTTATGCATATGGTTACTCACGACTCTGCTCGTGCGGTTTGTTGGTACCTCGTTCGCCGGTTCCCGGGCCGGTTTTGTTGTCGTGCGCACTATGATATATTCCGTGTTATCTTGTGTTACGGTTCCCGAGACCTCGCCATAGGGCCGGGGTTCCGTTTATGGAGTTATCTTTGTGATATGGCTTATGATGGGTTGTGATGATGTGTTGCGTTCGGGGTTGTACGGAGATTTGAAACCTTTCCGGTATTATCTTGTGTTATGGCGCCATCGACGGCGGGCGACCATATTTTGTCGTGCCCTTTTTGCATGCTTTCTATTTGAAAATAAACATTTGGCATTTTGGAAATGTACTTACTTTCTCGTGATACATTTGATGTGTGACTCAGTTATTTACTGTATTTTCCGCTTTGCATACTCAGTACATATTTCGTACTGACCCCCTTTCTTCGGGGGCTGCGTTTCATGCCCGCAGGTACAGACGACCAGTTTGGCGACCCGCCAGTTTAGGATTCCCATCCTGCTGAGTTGGAGTGCTCCTTCTATCCCGGAGCCTATATTTTGGTACATACTCGTTCGTTGCATATATATGCGCGTGTGTGTGTTCGGGGTACGGGCGGGGCCCCCGTCCCGTCATATGATTCTCGTTGGTTTGTTTGGAGGCCGTAGACGTATATGTGGGTTGTGTGCCTACCCCGTGTGTGTGTTTGTATATTATATGTTTTGGGCCGGTGCGCCGTCGGATAGCCTTATCGAGTTTCGATATATGTATATATATATATGTGTCCGAGTTTGAGATGTGTTTGAAGTAGCGTTTGACATTTGTATCGGCATAAGCCAGCTGTGTGTGATTCGGGTTTGACGAATGCGTTTGGGTGCCCAACTCGGGCACTAGTCACGGCCTACGGGGTTGGGTCGTGACAGAATATTGTATACCTCCGAACACATCATACTCCGTATCACATCATATATCATATCACATCATACTTCGAAAACACATCATACTTCGGAATCACATCATACTTCGGAATATAACATAGTGCGCACGATAACATACCGGTCCCAACTCGGCGAAAGAGGTAATAACGAGAACGCACGAGCAGAATCGTAGGGAATCATATGCAATGTCAAACATTCACAAAGACCTAATAGAGTAATCAAAACGGACTGTTATTTATAAGCCAAAACAGTAGTCAAATCAAACTTTCTTCCGAATATCAATCAGGAACATATCAAACCGAACTTCAGAAACCATAGTTACGTATCGGAATCATAAGTATACGAATCATTATTTAGGACTCAACGCACAAATATATAATCATACTCGGGGCCGGAAAAAGGTAGTCATATTGAATTCTTTCAAAAGCCATCGAATTATACGAAGAAGATCGCGGGACCCACGAACGAGCGTCAACCCAATCCGGCCCGCCTACGAAAATCATAGTCATCATATGTTATCGAATCATTATTACAAACTCAAAAGATAAGTAAGGCGATCGTACTTGAAATCGGAATAATAGTCATATCATATCCTTTCAAAAATCGTCAGAAGTACATAAGGAAAGTCGCGGGGCCCACGGAGAGGTGTCGACTCAAGTCGGGCCCGCCCATAAAAATTTAAGTCATCATACGTTAGGGAATCATTTACGAGCATATCAAAGCCATCCGGTTCTGTCTGTGAAAGTTACGGACGTTCGTAGTTACAAAACTCTTTTGAAAACAAAACTTTTTATGCAACTTTTAAAATCCAATCATACGGAAGACATAAGGACCATAATCCGACCGTATCAAAATGTGAACATCAAGAAACGAGTGTGAATCATAAACATGTTCGGAATTTCAGAATAGAGTTACCCCCAAGGCTCATAACATATCATACCTTACTCATATCTAAGACATGCCAAAAGAAGGAAAGGTAAGCTTTACATACCTTGGTTGCTTCCTAAGCTAATCCAAACTCAAGTCTCGGCTTCTCAAAATCTACAACACGTCATTAGACACCAAACATTAGTCATAGGCACCTCGGAATCCCATTTTAAGCTCGCACTTTATTTACGAAAATTTGGGCGAACATTTCCCCCAAATTCAACACCCCGAATTCAACTCGGCCAAATATCCAACAACAATACCAACAACAACATCAACAATATCCATAAGCAATTCCAAACGCATTCTAACATTAATAACTCCTTTCTACATAATTCGACAACATTCATGCATATTCAATTCAACTTCATACATTCAAACTAATATCAACGATCGCATATTCAAATACCAATCCAAAACCATTCAAACACGATTCAAGAACATTTCCAACAATCCGCACGATATTTCAAACAATCCAATTAATGCTCTACTCCACCCGAAACCTCAAATTTTCATAAGAACAACAACAATACATTTTCTTCCTTCCAAATTCATAAACTACACCAACAATCCACATATTCACAACATTAACCTTAACAATACAAGAAACTACACTAAATTCACATTATCTTCAAAACAGTCCATAAACGCTCTCTACTTCAACTTGGACCATTAAATCATCATTTTCACCATTCCATACAACAACAACCAAAACACACTAAATAAAATTAGTTCATCATGTTCTACAAAACAACACATATACACGGCCACATACCAACTTCCATATTTCCATGAATTTCATCCATTTCTACACATTACAACAACACCCAAACATGCTAAATACAATTAATTCACCATTCCTACACACATCATATATGCACGGCTAGACATCAACATGCACGGCTCAACTTCAACATCTATTCTTTCATGAATTTCATTCCTTTTTACACACTACAACATGCACAAATCCTCCATAACATATACAAACAAGATTAAACTTACCCTTTTTCCACTTTGTTCTTCAACTTGACTAGGGTTGAGAATTGCATGAACAAGGGATTTGTTTGCTCCAACAACCACTTCATGTTGTTTAGGACCTTCCAATGAGTAGAGACATAGAAGAAAATAATTTTTGTGAGCAATTTTCCATGGCATAGGTTCGGCCAGCCCTTGGCCGAACACTCTCCCTCTTTTTTCCTTCAAGTTTCTCCAACTTTCTTGAGTTGGAAAAGATGATCAATATGTTGGCTAGTCATCCCTTCTATATATATATAAAGAACCCCAACAAATACAAAGTGCACACATGTGCCACTCATAATTTTAACTAATCAAATTTGGCCAAATTTTTGTGGGAGGGACCCACACCATACTACATATGCCACACGGCCATAGTGGCCATTTTCATGAAATAATTAGTTCCAAAATTTCACTTCTAGCCCTTAATTTTCATGAAATGCCTAACTTTTCATAATTCACTTTTGACCCCAAATTTTTCTTATTCCAATTTTACCCTTAACACTCCATGCCAATGAAAAGATGAATATGCAACTTGTGCATTGAAACAAAAATCAACAAAAATCGAAAATTAAAAGTCTTGTCCGTAACTTGTCGCAACCAACTTAGAATACTCCAACGTACAAAGTACGGGGTATAACATATATATATACACACTATGCTCAAAACACGATTAATATAACATTGTAGTTTGGGGAACCGTATCTAAAACTTTATTATATTAGTATTTGCTACGAATACAAAGTCTGCACTTTTTCTTTTTGGACATTATTTATTTTTTTAATATGGGATTCACTTTTTTTTATATTGCTTGGTGGTGTTTAGTATGGGGCCCACCACTTTTTTAAAGGGGCTACGGACGACGCTGAATGGGGTCCATTTTTTTTTCTCGTGAGTTTAGAGATGGTTGGTTCCACTTTTTTTTCTTCTTTTTATTTTTTTATTTTTTATATTGCTTGGTGTTGTTTAGTATGGGGTGCATTTTTTTTTTGACATTATGAGTTTGCACTATTTTTATGCATATATATATATACACACACGCTATGCTCAAAACACGATTAATATAACATTGTAGTTTGCGCTTCGTATCTAAAACTTTATTATATTAGTATTTGCTACGAATACAAAGTCTGCACTTTTTCTTTTTGGACATTATTTATTTTTTTAATATGGGATTAAATTTTTTTTATATTGCTTGGTGGTGTTTAGTATGGGGCCCACCACTTTTTTTTAAGGGGCTACGGACGACGAATGGGGTCCACTTTTTTTTTTCCGTGAGTTTAGAGATGGTGAGTTCCACTTTTTTTTCTTCTTTTTATTTTTTTATTTTTTATATTGCTTGGTGTTGTTTAGTATGGGGCCCACCCTTTATGGGGTGCACTTTTTTTTTTTGACATTATTAGTTTGCACTATTTTTATGCATATATATATATACACACACACACTATGCTCAAAACACGATTAATATAACATTGTAGTTTGCGCTTCGTATCTAAAACTTTATTATATTAGTATTTGTTACGAATACAAAGTCTGCACTTTTTCTTTTTGGACATTATTTATTTTTTTAATATGAGATTCACTTTTTTTATATTGCTTGGTGGTGTTTAGTATGGGGCCCACCCCCTTTTTTTAAGGGGCTACGGACGACGAATGGGGTCCACTTTTTTTTTTCGGTGAATTTAGCGATGGTGGGTTTCACTTTTTTTTTATTTTTTTATTTTTTATATTGCTTGGTGTTGTTTAGTATGGGGCCCACCCTTTATGGGGTGCACTTTTTTTTTGGACATTATTAGTTTGCACTATTTTTATGCATATATATATATATATATATATATATATATATATATATATATATATATATATATATATATATATACAAAATACGATTAATATAACATTGTAGTTTACGCTTCGTATCTAAAACTTTATTATATTAGTGTTTGCTACGAATACAAAGTACGCACTTTTTTTTTGACATTATTTGTTTTGTTAATATGGGGTTAGCTTTTTATTTTTTTTATATTGCTTGATTTTGTTAATATGAGGTCCATTTTTTTTTTATTGCTTGGTGGTGTTTAGTATGGGGCCCACCCCCTTTATATATTCAAAACACGATTAATATAACATTGTAGTTTGTGCTCCGTATCTAAAACTTTATTATATTAGATTTTGCTACGAATACAAAGTTTACACTTTTTTTTTTTTACATTGTTTGTTTTTTTAATATAGGATTCACTTATATATGTTCAAAACACGATTAATATAACATTGTAGTTTGTGCTCCGTATCTAAAACTTTATTATATTAGTGTTTGCTACGAATACAAAGTTTACACTTTTTTTTTTTTTTACATTGTTTGCTTTTTTAATATGGGATTCACTTTTTTTTTATATTGCTTGATTTTGTTAATACGGGATCCACTTTTTTTTTCCGTGAGTTTGGAGATGGTGGGTTCCACTTTTTTTACTTTTTTTTTTTAATATTGTTTGGTGTTTTTTTTTTTCTAATATTGGTTGGTGTTAATATGGGGACCACACTATTTTTTTTTTAATGCCTAACGGACGACGAAGCATGGGTTTTAACCCATGCTTCTATATAGTGGTAATAATATTGGTTGGTGTTAATATGGGGACCACACTTTTTTTTTAATGCCTAACGGACGATCAAAACACGATTAATATAACATTGTAGTTTGTGCTCTGTATCTAAAACTTTATTATATTAGTGTTTGCTACGAATACAAAGTTTACACTTTTTTTTTTACATTGTTTGTTTTTTTAAGGGAGAAGTATTCAAAACACACTCCAACTTTGGCCAAAATTCTTGCTATAACACACTCCAACTGAGTCCTATGACCCCCCGGACTATTTTTGTGTATTATTGAGGGTATTATTGGGTGACGTGGACAAAAAAGTGAGTCCCTCAATATTGGGTATTATTGAGTCCACGTCACCAATAATACCCTCAATAATACACAAAAAAATAGTCCAGGGGGTCATAGGACTCCCGCAAAGTTGGAGTGTGTTATAGCAATTTCGGCCAAAGTTAGAGTGTGTTTTGAACACTTTTCCCTTTTTTTAATATGGGATTCACTTATATATATTCAAAACACAATTAATATAACATTGTAGTTTGTGCTCCGTATCTAAAACTTTATTATATTAGTGTTTGCTACGAATACAATGTTTATACTTTTTTTTTACATTATTTGTTTTTTTAATATGGGATTCACTTTTTTTTTGTATTGCTTGATTTTGTTAATACGGGATCCACTTTTTTTTTTTCTGTGAGTTTGGAGATGGTGGGTTCCACTTTTTTTACTTTTTTTTTTTACTATTGGTTGGTGCTTTTTTTTTTTTTTTTAATATTGGTTGGTGTTTTTTTTTTTAATATTGGTTGGTGTTAATATGGGGACCACACTTTTTTTTTTTTTTAATGCCTAACGAACGACGAAGCATGGGTTTTAACCCATGCTTCTGTATAGTAGTAATTTGAATCTGGTGAAGGGTAAAAAATTATTATCCATACCTAGGTTTATATAAAGCTGTGTAAATTTAATATAGTTAATTAATGGGGTAATAATTCATATTAATTAACCATGATTAAATACGAAAAGTAAATTAATTCCATATATTCCTTTTACTAATTAATCAATAACTTATAGAAGTAGTAGATTTAATCAAATATTGGATGGTTTGTTTTACATATAAAAGAATAATGAATTATTACACATTAAATCAATAAATAAAATGAGGAGTTTACTAATTTATCCTTAGTTATTAGAAGTTTTTTGAGAATTGAGTAATATTAAAGAGGACTACTTCTTTAATGTTAAGAACATAATTGGAAACACTTGCATTTTTATCTTGAATTCCGTGCCACTTATTTGGGACAAAACTTTGTCTTTTAAATGACACTTATTTTGCGACGCAAGGAGTAATTCTTCAGTTTCTTTTTATTTGATTCATGTTTGACTTGACGCTCCCTTTAAATAAATATTTGTTAGGGATTCTTGTACTAAATTAACTTTATTAATTATGCTTTAAAAATCTAAATTTGATTGGTAGTACTTTATGTCGTTACTTAATTAGTAAAAGGAATATATGGCATTAGTTTACTTTTTGTATTTAATCGTGGTTAATTAATATGAAAATTACCTCATTAATTAAGTGGCCGTTTGGTGCATGGCCAAAATTATCCCCGGATTATAATCCCGAGACTAATTTATTCCATATCTTGGGACTATTTTATACAATCTAGGAGATGGTATAAAATAGTCCCAGGATAAATGGTATAAGAAGGTATATCCCAGCTTATACCATGGGATGCATTTTATATTTTGTTTGGTACAAGGTATAAATTTATCTCAGGATAAATTTATACCTTCTACCAAACATGATACAAAAAATTAGTGCTGAGATATCCAGCTTATACCATGCACCAAACGACCCCTAACTATATTAAATTTGCACAACTTTATATAAACCTAGGTATAGATAGTAATTTTGGGAGAGTTGAATTTTTGGTCCTTTACAAACTTTATTTAGTTTTATGACATTTTTACAAGAGATCTTCATTTTTTACATATATGAGATTTGAAAAAAATATATAAAAAATTTGAAAAGGCTATTTTTTTCTATTCAAATTGTAAGAGGGTAAGAGATCCTATTTTCACATAATTTTTTACCCTTCGCCAGATTCAAATGAAAAATATATGGAGAAAATTATTTACCGTTCACTGGATTAGAATGGGAAGTTTATGGAGGAAAAAGTAGTAGAGTGTCAGGATCTGAAATTATTTACCCTTTACTTTTATACGTGTCAAATTAGAAAGGTTAATGGGCCCCATCATATTCAATGACATTTTAATGTAGGGCAGGATATGTAATTTAACGGGAAAGGGGGGACTTTGTCCCTAGGTATTGATAAGGTCTCAGTACTAAGCAAGCTTATCTAGATCATAATCCATATATAATATAAAGTTAGGCATAGAAGAGGTGATGTGACACCTCTTTATGGATAGTATTGGTATTTATTTTTTTTTGTTAATTTTTTGGCCTTTTACCTTATTTTTCTGATTAAAAATTAAATATATTCATGAAGATAACAACCACAATTCAATGCCAAATAAAAGATTAATAGCAGCAGTTATAATATTTAAATGTCAGAGAATTAAAAGCAAAGAAAAATTGATACTAGCAGCACTTACCATTAACTTTGATAACGTGTCTGGGAGGAGAGCAAGGGTTAAAGGGTTATCTACTCAACAATATTTGAACTCCAATAAAAATTTACAGAACATTCCATCTCTTTTTCTTTGTTTTCCTATTTTGTTCTTTTTAGTTTCAAGAGTGATAAACAAGTACCAGGGAGAAGAAAATTCAACAGCTGTCATGAGCCAAAGAATGAGAAAAAAAGTCTATAGATAGAATAAAATAACATGATAGTGGAAAAAAAAATGAAATTTCGACAATTCAACTCCAAAAGCTGGCATCGTTCATTCTTCTTCGTATGGACTGAATGTAGTATTATGTTCAATCTGCCATTCTGTTGACATGGGTTTGACTAACCTCTCGCCCAATTAAAAAGATGGCACATACAATTATATGTTGCTAATATTGCTTTGGATTAAGATTTGTTCCTGTGGCAAATACTTTTAATCTTTAGTTAGGTAATTTAGCAAATATTAGTTCTTCCTTTTTCTGGTTGAGTTTTCTTTCATTAATTTTTGACATGTAGGAATTTATTTCTGTGGTAATCAGCTTCAGTTTTTAGATTGTGTTCATTAATTCATGAAAGAATTGCAAACGTTGTCTGACATAAATCACATCCTGATAAAGGCAAAACATGACAATCATGCATTTTTTATTTTTTTTTTGTATCTTTGCATCACATCTCTGATCTTGCATTTTATTCCCCTAAACACAATTGTGGCCAATCAATATATATATTAAAGCTGGGAATAAACATGGTGACGTGACATCTCTCAGAAATCAGGATTTGTATTTATATTTTTTGTGATTTTTTGCTTTTTCTCCTAATTTTTTGGTTCAGCTTATTCTTAAAAATGTAAAAGTGGCTTAATCCCTACTACATTAAAAAGAAAACAGCTTTTACTTAAATAAAGGGATAACTACATGACATGACAAACATATAGTGGGTATTAACATTTAGTAGCTATAGTTTAACTTAATTACTTCTCATAGCAAACATTTGTGTATTAATGCGACATTTAGTAACTATATATATATATATATATATATATATATATATATATATATATACACACACACACAAAATAGAATACCCATCACACTATTCACTTCCAACCCAACCCTCCCATCTCTCTCCCCCCTCTTCTCCCCACTGCTCCGCCGCCGGCCACCACCTACCGCCGGAGCTCCGGCGAAATGTCGTGCCCCTTCACCACCGTCACTGCCAGCCCCTTCCCCTTTTCCCTTTCTTCTCCGGCCGTACCCTTTTTTCCTTTCTTCTCTAGCGCCAAAAAGGAAAAAAAATTTAGATCTACGCCGGAAAAGAGTCAATACCGACGAATCTGAGCATTATTGGAAGCAAAAAGGAAAAAAAGCTCAGATCTATGACGGATCTGAGCAGTGCATACAATGTTTTTTGCCGGACCGGGGACGACGTTGGTTCTGGCCAACGAAGCTCCGGTGAACCAAACAAATTTTTTTTATAGCTGGTTCCACTGGTCAGCGAAGCTCCTACGAAGTCCCTCCAATCTCCGCCGTCGCCACCACGAAGAATTCAAAATGCCGACGAGGGCACGCCGAAAAAGAAAAAAAACTCAGATCTATGCCGGAGAACAAGAAAAAAACTCAGATCTACGTCGGAAAAAAAATGTCGTCGTTGTATTCGCCGGAATTTTTTTCCGGTCAGATCTGGAAAAAGTCTAGATTTTCATTGTGTTTGTTGTATATTTACCATGTATACAATGTTTTCGCTTGTATTTGTTGTATACATACCAGAAAATATTGCGTATTTGTTATTTTTTTGGTGTATCTATGTTGTATACAGTATTTTTCGCCTGTATTTGTTGTATACATACCGAAAAATATGGCATATTTGTTAATTTTTTGGTATATGAATGTTTTATCTTTGTATTTTTCGCCCGTATCCGTTGTATACATACCGAAAAATATGATGTATTTGTGTAATTATTGGTGTATATGTATTCGCTTTTACTCGTTGTATTCATGAATACAACAAGCTAATTTATGAATACAAATAGTTATTTCATGAATACAAAAGTAAAAAAATTGTTGTATTCATGAATACAGCTAAAAAAAAAAAATTGAATACACATGTGGGAGCAAATGATTTGCTACAGAACGTAAATATTGAAAACATTAGCTATGCAGTTTGATTAAACCCCAAATGTTTGCTATTTATGTAAAATGCCCAATATTAAATATGAAAGAAAAACTTTAGAACTGTTATTGTAAATGATTTTGCTGGAACGAGAACGTTGCCTTATTGATCTCTTACCTCATTATTAAATTTTTGGTAATGCCATTTAGTACTCTAAAATACTTCCTCTTTGCTGAAACGTTTATTTTTCGTTATTATCCTCCTCTCCGCTCATTTAAGTTCCATGTTTCTTCATCATTACACACACACACACACATATACATTTCCTTCCTTTACTCTTCTTACGTGACTCTCTTTTAACTATTCCTTTTTTCCTGTTTTTTCCTACTCAGGTCTCCACTTCTACTTTCATTTACTCACACTTTTATCATTTATGTAATTGTTTGCACGAACAAGCAAGTTATTTTCCCTGTTAATCTTACCTTCATTCTTCCATTTGTTGTAACAAACTCTAATATTTGTATTATATGATAGAATAATTGTTGTTGCACATATTTCATAAATATGCTAACAAGTACTCGGTTGTTTTTCAGGTTTCAAAGGCATAGATTTACAGCTTGAAATTTTGGACGCTAAGAGAAAGAGGCACCCTTTTTGGGAAAGATAAAAAAAAAAAAGTAAGACACTTAAATTAAGACGACGGGAGTAATAAATATAATTT